>NC_081418.1:18304445-18612488 GCF_949786415.1 Peromyscus eremicus
TTACCAAAGAACTGATTCTTTTTCATATATGAAAGTTTAGGTTTGTGATTCCTTTAAGGTTCCTTATAAGACTACCTTTCAAGATAAGTACTAAAGTAATTGGCCCTTTCTTTGTAACTGCAAAATGCAGCCTGCCAGAAAAAGACCTGACTGAGAATAGTTTGCTTGTCCACATGGTTAATCTATAACGAGTTGCTTGGGTATGAATGTATGTGGGTTCCTGGGATAATTTGTTGTTCACCTGTAATATGTAAAATGTTTAATCATGTAAGGGATAGAGAAAGCACACTGTTTTCTACTATTTGTTTTGTATTCATTGTAATCATTCACTTGCAAAACAGAATGTAACCGCATTGTAATTTTATATTGCCTGAAAGATTTTGCTGGGGTATATTAGCTGTAAGGGGAAAAAATATAGAGTTAGAGAGAGTTAAAATGGGCTAAAAGGAAAACATCAAGAGTGAGAGTTAGAATAAATTAGAAGAAAAACATCAAGAATGAGAGAGTTAAAATGAGCTAAAAGAAACACATTAGGAATGGGAGAGTTAGAAGGAAGACATCAAGAATGAGAGAATTAAAATAAGTTAGACGGGAAACAGCAGGAATGAGAGTTAGAAGGAAAACATCAAGAATGAGAGAAAGAAATCACAAAGAAAATAAAGAATAGAGGATGCAAAAAAAGAATAAAGGAAAGGTCTGAAGGAAACCGTCAAGAGAGTGTGTGCGTGTCTTTTTTCCTTAACCCCTCAGATAAAAAGTCTAGTGCTCACCTACACTGTAGATTTCTCTTTGAGCCCCAAGCTGTCTGGAGGCTGCCCCTCCCCCCAGGCAGCAATAGGGTTCTAATTTTAGAATATTTTCATTAACTGCAACCTTATTTCAGATATTGATCCCATTAATCTGTCTGCATTATTTACCAAATTCAGTGTTATATCAATTATATGTTTGTAAAAGGCGGAAAAAAAGAAAAAAAATCCTGATGAAGTCTCTTGGGTAACTCTCTAGAATTTCTATTGAGCTGTCTCTTTGGGCTTAGACTTAGACTGACACACACAGCATAGGACAGCCAGAACTCCAACAGCCCTCTCTATGGGTCTCCATGTTGAACACCTGAGACATCATCCAGGCACTGTTTTGAAACCTGTGGGTTCTGTATGTCGATATATTTGTTTCTTAGAGATGGGGTTAAAATTGCCACAAACTAGTATCTCAAAACAGCAGAATTTTGTTCTTTCACAATTTTGTGGGCAGAACTTCACACCCAAAGTGTTGGCAGAGCCATATTCTTTTTGAAGGCCCACAGGGAGGATCTTTCCTCAACTGCCTCCAGTTCATGTTGGCTGCTGGTGATGTATTGTGACCCTCTCTGTAGAAGCACAGACCCATACTCTGACTGTTTCCCCATACCATTCTCCTTTCAGTGTCCACCAAATATCCTTCTGGATATCAGGCATAGGCTGTGCCCAAACTAATCCATTTGACCTATCCTTGACTACATTAATCTCCAAAGACCTTATTTCCAAATAAGTTTTGAGAGTCTGAGTAGACACGAGTCTTTAGGAAATATCACTTAATCTAGCAAATCAGAGAACAGCTAGCAGTCATTAGTAATTAGCAACCTTTTTGTAGTGTTAAAATAGCCTTCTGTCAAGAGATATGAGATTTAACCATTAAATTCCTTCTTCGAGGTAAGACTTGTCTTAGAGAAAGATTCTTTCCTTATTAGATCCGAAGTCAAGGCAAACACAATTCTTAGTCAAAAAACATTGTTATTTAGAATAACAAAACAGTCCTGATCAAGTTCTTATTTGTGATCATTCCTACTGTATACCTCATTAGCATAATTGCTACAGCAAATGGCCAGACTGTGATTGCAAATGTCTGATGCAAATTCAGATGAGAGCACTGTAGAGTTTTACATAAATTACGAAAAGGAAAAAGCTGCCAGGAAAATTCAGACATACATTTGATTAAAGGAGTAAACATTCCTTAGAAATGTGTATTACACACTATATTGCTATAGGCTAGAAATGTCAACTATGGGGTTATATGGGGTGATGCCTATCATATTTTCTCACAAAGTCAGTTTCTGACTTTTAAAAATTAAGTTCACAGATGAGCAGATTTAGATAGTTTGGCTTTTTCAAAGATGTAAGGAATGGATACCTCTACTTTGTATTTTGAAAATTCAGAATTCTTAAACCAGGCTCAGTTCTCAGCAAGACAGCCTTACAGTTCCATTCTCTTGTTTCTTTACCTCTGACTTCTCCTACATGGTATGTCCCCTAGTTCTTCCAACCAGTCCCCAACTCCGAGAGCATGAGACATCCACCTGCTAGCTCACTCTCCTCCCATCTGGCTATGAAAATGTCTATAAAGTTGTATGGTGAGCAACAAAGGCATTCTTTTTCTGATTATTGCAGGGTTTAGGGCCAGACTGCCTTAATTCCAAATTTTATGTGTAATTTTGGGTTGCTTATTCGTTTGAGGAAAGAATTTTATGTGAAAAATAAGGCTATTAATAATACCTCCAAAATATTACAAATCTGAGAAAAGACACAATAGAAAATGTGGCTCCTGGCCCCATAAATAGTTATGATTATTAACTAATGTGATGCTGGTATGAATGCAGAATAAATACATCTGAATTAAGCAAACTATGGAGAATTCTGGAAAGAAAACATGGTTTCCCATAGTGAACATACTTGAAATTTGTAGTGACCCAGCTTTTATGAGTGGCTGAGGAACTGAGTGGAAAGGGATTCAATGAATATAGATATATTTCAACTAAACTTCAAGCTGTCCCCCAGTGAGACACAGTCCTTCAAATAATTTCCTCTGTGATGATAAAAAATAGACCAAAATGGGACACCCAACCAAAGACCTAGAATTTCTTTGAGCTTGTGGGTTGGGGTTTGCTGTACATAATAGCAGTTCTGTGACATTGGGACTTAAGTCTTCTTAATTTTTTTTGAGATTTTATATATGATATACATATTACATATATATATATTATATATAAAATTTGGATTCGCATAACTATGTGCTCTTCCCTGAGGAAGACTATTTTCTCGCCCTCAGAATTCCTTAGTTTCCTGTTATTCTTTGAGTAGGGATGAGATCTTATATACTCCTCCTATCCATGTTAGTATGTCTGTTCATGTCCATCTTATTTCTGCCAGCATCCTAGTTTTCTTTCTTCAAAGTTATACTGCTATTTACCCAGCTAAAACCAACAGTTAGAATGTTGACAACGAAATATGATCACAGCTCAGCCTGAAAACATAGTTGTTTCTCTGACTCAATCTCTGAGTTCTCCCTTGACTTAATTATCAATTCTCTTTTGATTTTTACCTGTGAAAAGGTGCACGTCAGAACTCTGAATTTATGAAATATATTCTAATTAAATAATGCATCCTTTGAAATTCAGAGTTCCACTATCTCATAGAAATTTTAGGCTCTGAGAATTCATGGGAGACATAAGGAATCGAGTTCTTAAGTTGTCGATATTCATCACTTGCATTTCATGAACTCATTCATTAATAGATTGCCTGCTCTGAAAGCTGAAAAAATGAAGCTTCTACTTCCTCTGGTTCTCTTTGCAACAGATAACAGATGGGGAGCAGCCAACGAACGACTGCATCACCAACCAGCCATGGATGCCATGGTGACTAAAAGTGCCTAACTTCAGCAGGGATGAATCTCACTAACTCACTTGAATAAACCCTTAATCAGCGTGCCAGTGAAATCTCCTAAAAAATGAGAAGACACAGCTTATTCTATGGCCAATGTTTCCCACACCATACTGTTGGGTTTTGAGTAAAATGCAAATACCTTAGCTACAGTCAACAGTTAAGTTTTATTATTTAGGAATAGAGCAAATAATTGATCATTTTAAAATGAAAAATTTAGGCTTTCTGGAATGGAGTTTATTAATTAAAGGATCAACTTGGGTAAGAGTAGTCATTGATTATGAAATGTGAATTCTGATTGAACAGGAAAAATATTAGAACAGTTTTCTTCGATTATTCTTCCCCTTGGGCTTAAATTACATCCATTCTTGACCTTATAAACAAGACATTCAATTTAACCCACATACTCTCAGCCTTATGAGAATACTATAGGAAAAATTTTAAATTAACAAAAATTTCATACCCCAATTAACCTAATGGCTATATGCTGTTCTACCAATATTCAAAATTTAAAACCCAGCAAGTAAATTTATTTTATTGACCAAACCCACAATTTAATTACAGGCTCAGTACTGGAATTTTAGTAAGAGATGAAAAATTAAAGGTGTGTTCTTTAGCAGGAATACTTACTCCAACATTAATATAGTCCTCAAACATGTGTTGGTGTCTTTGTCTATATTGCACTGAATGCTTGACAGGAAGCACAGGTATTGAACAGAAGGTCCCGTCACTGCTATACACCAAAGACTTTATTCTAGAATTAATTCAGCAAAATCATTTTTAAGACTTTTGTTATTTTTAATTCTGTGTTATTGGTATGTGCATATGAACACAAGTGCACTCAGAGGCCAGAGGCATCAGATCTAACATGGAGCTAGCATGGGTGCTGGGACCTGAACTTGGGTCCTCTGGAACAGCAGTATGTACTTTTAGTCATTGAGAAATCTCTTCAGCCCCAATATTTTTATTTTTGATTCTCAAAATTTCTTCTTTATTCTACTTTATTATTAGGGATTAATACCAAAATTAGAAAATTATAGACAAGTTCTAACAGTTTATAAAAAGATCATTGATAAGGAAAACATGACTTTTACATACTTGATGCTACAGTTCTAATATGAATGTATGTTTATAAGAGTGAAAGTAATTTAAAAAATTGAAATATTCATATTATGTGAAAAAAATCCCTTTAATTTATCTAGAATAAGTTAATACCCATAAAAGCTATTTAATCTGAAATTGATTAAATTTCCTGAAAACATAGCATTCAATTACTAAGAAAAACAAAAACAAAAAAAATTACAAAAGAAAAACTCTATTTTGAATAAAACAATGTTTCAATGTTTTATTAAGTAAACCACTTAATATATATTTTACAGTGCTTACCTGTTTATAAAGTGCCTACATCTTTTGAACTAGGTTAATAAAATTTAGGCCAGACTACAAAAGTGGAGCAGTGATGAAAACCTAGAGTCTGCTGGTTTGTCCCCTTTCACCCCTCCTTTTCACTTTCTCACACGCACATCGCATTATAAACCTGACTACAGGAGACCTCCCTGTCAATCTACTCTAGAATAAATGACGGCACGAAGGACTTAGACACAGTAAACTCGCTGTGGCCCTAGGAATGTGATTATTAGAATGCTTTCTATGAGTTAGCTTTGCTTCCATGCCTAAGTTAATTAACGAATATAAAGTTTAGAAGGTGACTTCTGAGAAACAGCGCTTTGGTAGAGGCAGAAACACACTGTGAAGCAGTGTGCTGGCCAACTAAGCTGTCATGTGTGGTGCCTCTCCAGACCTCACAGACCAGAGCATGCTGTCACCAGTTGCCTTATGATGCTGGCTGTGGAAAAATAAACATACTTTTGTTCTTTTTTAGTCTCCTGCTGGAATCATTACTAGTCTATGTCCCTCATACTCAGTTTCCACTCAGCCAAGCCACTGTCATCAAATAAAGCAGAGTTTCTATATCCCATTGGTCACTTTATAATAAAAGTTCTCTGAGTATTAAAATCCATTCTAGAAATAACACAATTAAATTCAAACTATTTAGTCATGAGAAATAAATGCAAAGTAAACAGTTTAATGGAGCTGACTAGCACATACTACTCTGAAATTGGCTTGTCTTTAAAGCAATAATCTAAAAGATAATACACTAATTATTGAAAGGGTTTTAATCTAACTGTATGAATCTCTTTAGCTGACTTCACCAGTCATACATCTTATAATTGTTTTGTGTGTATGTAAAGAAAAGCAACTTGCCTCTAATGCCCTTCAATATTTAAATTTAAGTGTGAAATTAAAATGTTAAAAGGAGGCTTTTTAAACAACCAAGCATAAAATCTGTAAGAGTCCAATGCACTTTATTTCAATAATTTTTCTGAAACACGCTATTGCACATAACATTCATCTAATTTCCCCGGAAGAAAGAGTTTATCTTGAATGTTCCAAAGCAAATGGTTACTAAATAATGCAAAAGTCTAATAAGTTACCAGTTTCTAGAACACTTATTCATTACTGACAAATGAGAAAAGGATTCAGGAGAAAAGAATAATTATATTATTTTAAAATTTAAATCAATGACTTAAAGCTTTTATATATTAAAATGTTTTATATATTTTGAAAAAAATGATGTCTCGTGTTTCTGCTCATTTTTAAATTCATTACAGGCATCAAAGAATCTACACAGATTCAGCTGTGCATTCTTATGAGCCATACCACAGGAATAGATACTTGAGAAAGCACAGCAGGAATATAAATATGTAAAATTCCAACTATATACAATTGTATAGTACTGACCCTTGTTGAGGCCTGCAAAGTTGACTTAATTCATTAAAAGCACTACGTGCCATAAAATCTGTAGAATACATACACTTAAAATACAAATGTGGTTATATTTCAGTTACACTTTAGTTTCAAAGGTTATAATTAACTAAGTTTACATGAATTTTAAAGTCAGATCTACTATGTGTGACTTGTTCAGTTAAAAGCATCTTGTGTGTATTTCTAACTTTCTATTCACCTTGAAGACTAAACAAAGGTTGGTAGGACTTGGTGCCGCACAATTCAGCAACTTTCTATTCCCCTCATGTCAAACATTTGCTTCTAGAATGTTGGAAGGTCTGTTCTCACTCTAATAACTCAAACCAGGATAGAGATTGAAACACAACTCCATCAGGATTGCTGATGATGCAAACAAGTCTAAATCAACTAAATTCCAGAAAATTCCTAGAAAAGACAGTTAACTTTTGGTACTGGCAGGACAATGGGAGGAGAAAGCCAAAATTCATTGGAGCCTATGAGATGGTGTGACAGACCAGAATTCCAAGAACCTCAACAAAGAACACTGGCCAAGTGCCTCCTCTTGACCCTTCAAATGGGATTCCATTCAATTGTCACAGAAAGCTTAGGAGTGTCCTACTTCTGTATGTGATTTTGATTCCTGTCTCACAAATACAGTGAGTCAAATGGGTTATCAGCTTGAAATCAGAAGGCAGGCGCAGCCAGGATTTATGTCAGGCAATTTAGTTCTGAAGCAGTTCTGCCTACCAGTGCAAGTTTATCCATCAATATAGCCTGATGACTGAGCTCCAATTATCAAGCATTATTTCAACTTTCTCACTAAGTAAATCCAATATAGTAAAGCCAATTTTATAGAACCAGAAGCTTGGTATGGATGCGGGTGCCACTTCAAGCTTCTAGCTCTACATCAAAATATCGCAGGTCAGATTTAACTAATTCTCAGCTCAAACAATATTCAAGAATATGTATAATAATTTAAATGGCGTGAATAACATACGTAGCTCACTCCTTCCTACTCATAGATGCCTATTATATCCATAAGAATAAGTTGTAGTTTCTATTATTTGCAAATGTTTGTTATACTTCTAAGGAACAACATCTAGTGAATTAAAAGTGACTAAATTTTAGGAAAAACTTGGACATTTGGGATGTTTAAGTTGCTTTCTAAATTGTTTTACCACGTAAAATAGAGATATCTGCTGTCCTACACATAACCCAAACACCTGTTAGTCTCAGGCAATTCAAATAAAGAATATAATGTGAACAGTTTATCAAGCTGATGATTACAGTCAACTTCTCTAAAATGCCATACATCACTTAGAGAATTAGCAATGAGTTTATAAACTACTATAAAGGAATAGGACTTTTTCATATTTTACATTTTCTGCAAAATGATCACAAGAATGCTTCCTCCTAAAGGTTTCCAAACAAAAGGAAAGAGACTATTGGCCAAAGATTCTGAGTGGAGCAGTGGGGGTGAGTACTTCCAGGAGTCCCTCGCCTGCAGACATCTCAGCATACCGTGATAGAGGAGTGATGAGTAATATCAGGCTGAGTTCTCCACAGAAATAAAAATGTGAGATTGATGGATGCTGGAGGAGAATCGCTTCTACCTCATCCAATGGGACTCTTGGTGTTTCCATCTGGTAAGTCTCAACTACAACTTAAATTACTGATGGTGACTTCTAAGTCTTAAGCTCTAATGTCATGCAATTGGCAGAGGACAGTTAAAAATGTCTTGAAACATTAGTCACCCTCTGAATGCCTAATAGAAATACCTGCTTAGAGGTTGTATCATCATCTCAAGACCTGAAACCAAACTACTGTCTGATTTTGAAAATAATGAACAGTAGTTATTGAATGTGGACATTAATAACACTTATTGTCTGGTGAATCAGAAGCATTCCTCTACACTGTACTGTGGATATCTCACAGGCCTGTAAAAATGTAAAATGAAGAAATGGAGGCTACAAGCGTCACACAAGTGAAGAAGGTGTGTGTGGTGACTGGAAGGCAGACATCTAAATCCCACTAATTAGCATTTTTTCCCTACAGCTCAGCCCTGTCTCTTCAGGTCATTTAACTGCACTCAGATTTAGTGTTTGTGACCTATAAAAGATAGGCTCAAATGACACACCACGAAAAAGTTCTTGAACTTGTAGGAAATTATAAATAAGCAAAAAGAATTGAAAATGCATTCCAGCCCAAAGGGACAGACTCATGATAAAAAGAGAAAGAATCAAAAGATGTTGAAGTTGCAGTCAAAATTTGTCTCACCTCTTCTGCTTTAATACAAATGTTCATTTGGACTCATTTTGTTCAGAATCTGAACTTTCGGGATATTTCTTAGATTCTGTGTCACAAATATAAGACATTTAGAGAAGCCACAAATATATTTTCATAAAAGTTTATTTGTGAACCTAGAAATAGGCAAATTTCTACAGCAGGATCAATACAGAATGTTTTACAATATTTGAATAGTACTTATCTTGTACTAATCCGCCTCGCATTGTGATTTCTATAAGCAGACAGACTGGAGGAGAACAATGACCTGAACTTGGGGCTCACTACCTGCGCATTCTCAGTCCCTGTGTTGAGCACATGGGAGAACAAAGGCCACTGAGTTTCCTGAACACTTCATTTCTACACAGAGTTTAGCAATCACTGAGCTTCACATTATTCTGACACAAACGGTCATCAAATGGCCCACCAAAGCAGCTAGACATCAGAAAAGTTTTCTAAAGCAGATCAATGGAATTCATCATTAATATAAAACAATACCTATGTTGATGCACACGTGTAGTAGGCGCCCATAGAAATATGTCAATAGCTTTACTCAAGGAAGTCCTTATACAAAGAATTCACATGAACAAATGTATTAAGAAAATTGTAGGGAAAAGAAACTTGGTACCTAGATGGTAACAAGTGAGGGAAAGCGCATCATCCCAATGATGACATCAAGCAAAAGAAAGGGAACATTCTACCACCATCCAAAAAGCACCACAGAAGCTGATGTAGGTTCTCTCGCATTTGATTGCTCTCCCACTTGCTTCAGAGAGTTACACTTATATAACAACAGGGTATGATATTGGGATTTAATCTGACTGGAGAAACATTGGTACAGCCACACTGACTTCAGGCTAACTCAATACCCTGAAAACAGGGGTCCAAATGAGTGAATAAGGAACAGTAGTCAAAAAACATTATATGGTATAGTATGATTTCTGAAAGAGGAAAGCGCCAGTAATCCTCAATGAAAAAGGCCATCAGGAATGTTGGGATGCGGGCTATCAAAGTGGTACCCCAAGACATTAACTGAAACAGATTCCAAGCCCACACTAACTTGCATCACCTCAGTTTAATAATCCAATAAATGACAAAAAAGACAAACAATGAAAACAGCATCATATAGCATAGCAATTTTGTTTGGCTTCCTCTGGACAAAATCTTCAGTCTTCCCATGGTTTTACCTAGAAATCCAGTTGTAGAATCAAATTGCGAATCCTATGAGAGAATAGGAAAAACATAATAAATTCTAATATTCTACACATGTTCATTCAAGCAATTTACATATGGTTATTAGTACGTATTTTAAAAGATAATTTGTATGTTTAATCAATTCAAGTATCTATTTATTAGCTTGGGAAATCAGCCTGATTACTCCATGCAAAATAAAGCAGTTTTCTTAGTGGCTCTTTCATTATCCAATAAGCATTTCTTTCGGTTCCTGAGCGTAATTAAAAAAGCTCAAACGATTTAGGTCTTTCTTATTTCAATTATATGGATAAAAAGCCATTAACAATAAAGGCAAGTCATTTGTGTGCTATCCAGCATGTCTTTGTCCACTTCCTGTTGAGGCACTATTTTCCCAAGGTCAAATGTGGCAGTGTTCAGATATGAGGACTTCAGCTAAAATTTCATATGGTTAGCACAGAAAATGGTAGAGCCTTTTGTTTAGACAGATGACTCTGAAATACAGAGAAATTTACTAAAAGTTAAGAGAATATAAATGTTGATGGAGCAATAAGTAGAGAGGATTTAAATCCATATAAGAAAAATGCCAAATTAAAATAGAGCCAGGGAAGCCTTAGAGATAAGCAGCCTAGGCCCAGGTTACAAACAATGCACTTGCATTCAAATCTCAATATCCTGAGATGAGAAGGCACCAGCATAATGAGGCTCTGCATAGCTTAGTCTCCACATAGCTCATGCACTTGAAACCCTTGCTTCCTCACAGGAGTCACTGCATCAGAACCACTTGGGATGCTTTTCACAAAATATACATGCCTGGGCTCCTCTCCATGTGATTCTGAATGAGCTTATTAAAAGAAAGAAACAGGAATATCCATTTTCAAAGACCACTGCTTTCAATGCCATATTTGCTTTTAGACAGTTGTTTTGAATGCATGTGGAGAAACAAAGGAGGGTCTAGAGAAGCTGTGTATCCAAAGGTAGCATTAGTGATTGGAAGGCTGCTCTGAGAAGAAAAGGTACGTGCTCTCGAGCTTGTTTAGACTAGAAACAAAGGGACCTTGTCTACTCAAATCTGAGGGATTTGTTCAGCAGTAATCCTTAAGAAATAAAGCTGAAGGAGTAGGCGTCTGTTAAGTGAAAAGCATTTAGTTGGTTGGAGATAAAGTGCTTTTTGATTTTTTTTACTAGTGGTCTACCCATTATGATTTCTAAGACCACTCAAAATAGCCATTAGCCTTCAGTCTTTAACAGTGCTTTATTCCCAGGATTAAAATACATTGGCTTCCATCTTCACTTTTTATTTACATCTTGACTAGAACAATGTAAAAATACATTCGCTAGAAATTATAAACTAATTAGCTAAAAATGGAGTGGAATCCATCAGGACTTACAATGTCAGGGTCTGTTTTAACTGGATAAAAAGAAAGAAAGGATGGGGGGTGTGCAGAGAGCAGTAAGAGGAGGAGCCAGGAGAGCTGAATAGACTCAAAACATATCATAGGAAATTCTTGAACAATGCATTAAAACATTATTTTTAAAAGTATTAGAGAATAGATAAATTTTATCTTTATAAAGTTGTTAATAAAAATGTTTTAAAAAATGTAATTCCTTATAAATGGTCAATAGACTAAATTTGAAAACATTAGATAAAATTTCTTAGTAAAAATCATAATGACTTACCATTTCAGCTAACAGTTTGTTTTGATTTTTAACTTCATGGCCTATTTCAATGGAAAGCTATGAAGAAAGCATATACATTACTACTTACACGAAGGTATTCTAGATTGATAAAGTAAAAGCAACAATGCAATACTATGCATATTTAATTTCTCAGATGAAACTATATTCTAGAAATATATACTTTCTCCTGACACTTTGTCCAGTGAAATTATTGGAAAATAAACTTAAAAATTTCCCCTTCCAGCGGTGGTGCATGCCTTTAATCCCAGCACTTGGGAGGCAGAGGTAGGCGGATCTCTGTGAGTTCGAGGCCAGCCTGGTCTACAGAGTGAGATCCAGGATAGGCACAAAAACTACACAGAGAAACCTAGTCTCAAAAATACAAAAAAAACCACCACCACCAAAAAACCCCAAACAAACAAAAACAAGTTTCCCCTTCTAGCAATGACCATATTCTCCCTTCTCTTCCTATTATTCAATCTCTGTGTTAACATTCTCCTGCTGGCTCCCTTATTCTAGCATTCTTTATTCCATGTTTTTGTTTTTTCAGTCATATAAAAATATCCACCTGAATATTCCTTTCTTATATTTTAGCAAATACAAGTACTCACATGACCAGTTCAAATACAGACATACACATTTAGTATTCTCCTAACAAAATATGGCATTTATTTGAATATAAGTCTAGATTCATTATTTTAAAGACTTTGGATTTAATATAATAATAAATTGGAAAAACCCATAAAGTTAGTGTTATCTATAACCTAAAATTATATAAAAAGAATTTGAGTGTGTAGAACAACAATAAAGGTAATTACAGCTACTACGCAAAATTATACCTCATACCTTACACAACAAATTCACCAGAGGTTTCCCTATTTGTAATAGCCAGAACCTGGAAACAACCTAGATGCCCCTCAACCAAAGAATGGATTAAGAAAATATGGTACATATACACAATGGAAGACTACTCAGCAGTGAAAAACAATGACATCATGAGGTTTGCAAACAAATAGATGGATCTAGAAAATATCATCCTGAGTGAGGTAACCCAGACTCAAAAAGACAAACATGGTATGCACTCACTCATAAGAGGATACTAGATGTAAAGCAAAGGATAATCAGACTACAACCCACAGCTCCACAGAAGCTAGGAAACAAGGAGGACCCAAAGAGGGACGCATGGAATGCCCTAGGAAGGGGAAACAGATGAGACCTCCTGAGTAAACTGGGGGTAGGGTGGGGCAATAGAGGGTAGGGGATGGAGGGTGAGAACATAAGGGAACGGGATGGTCCAGATGGAACAGGGATAGAGTGGGAGAGCAATGAAAGAAATACCATGATAGAAGGATATATGATGGGGATAGGGAGAAACCAGGTGCTAGGGAAGTTCGCAGGAATCCCCAAGGATGACCCCAGCTTAGACTACTAGCAATAGTGGAGAGGGTGCCTGAACTGGCCTACTCCTTCTAAGGAACTTAAATACAATTAATTACTGAAGGTCTTTGTGAACAATTGTAAATGTTCTCAATTTAATCTGTGTGAAAACCATAGAAAACCATAGATAATACAGATATGGGATTATACTAAAATTATGGAGATCAGATATGATCTTTTTCTCCAAATTCATCCAGTTAGAGATAACAAAGCATGTAGCCTGACTCAACCAACTACTTTAGTATGACATTCACGCCAAAGAAGGAAATCTCCCATCTTCAAACATGGAGCTCAATAATCAACACCAGAAGGTTGTTTGTTTAAGACATTCAACTCTATGTCCTTCCCAACGTTATCTTTCTTAACATTATACATTATTAGGTCCATAGATTAAATCATGTTAGTTAATATGACTTTGGAAACAATATACATATATCGAAACTCTATTTTGAGTACAAGCTGAATACAATTTAATTTTCCAATGACTGAAATTAAACACCAATTACATGTTGACAACGTGAGCTTCTACTGAATGCTTCACAAATGTACAGTATGTTTATTGCAATAGAAAATCAATGACACATACTTTTAAAATAACTTTATATAATTCCTTTAACAAAAACTTACTCAGTATTGCTAAGAAGGAATTATACTGCATGCATGTCACAAATGATCTTAGGCTTACAGGGAATGAGTTAATACTGGGTGTAGTACTGAGATAAAACATGGGCAGAGGCAGATGCAGCAATGGGACCTTTTCATGAAGAAGACAACTTCAAAGTATGAAGGAAGATGATGACATTGCTAAAGGCCCAGTTTGATTTTTAAAACATTCAATAGGGCAACAGCAGTATGCAAAGAACAAGAGAACTCTCATTGGTCTGGCAGCAAATCCATATGCATTCGGATGTGTTGAAGAGAAGCTCTGAAAGGCTGGGCCATTCTCTGAAGAACATATAGCACCATCAGTCTACAGACTATGAACTTAACCTATTAAGTAACAGGGGAATCCAAAGACTTCTGAGAGGGCAGGATGTGCTTTAACAAAATTCCACCAATGGCTGTGACAACATCATGTAGACCAGGGGTAGCTGAGATAAGTTAAGAGATTCTCCCAGGGGTCTATGCATAAAAATCAGGGCCATGTGAGAGAAACACGAGAAAGCCCACAACTCAAATAAGGCTCAAAGATGGAAGTGAGAAAGATTTGCGTATTATATTTAAGCCACTAGCAGCAAAGACTGGAAGAGCTATTTCAGTGGCTCTCCTGATACTCTGTCCAGTGAAATATTGGACAATAAATTTTTGTTTATTTCTTTTGGGGGGTATTTTTATTTTTTTATTAAGAGATTTTCTATTCATTTTACATATCAACCATGGATTCCCCTGTCCTCCCTCCTCCCACCCCCCAACCTTCCCCCCAATCTCACCTGCCATTCCCACCTCCTCCAAGGCAAGGTCTCCCCTGGGGAGTCAGCAGAGCCTGGTACATTCAGTTGAGGCAGGTCCAGTCCCCTCCTCCCTGCACCAAGGCTGAGCAAAGTGTCTCAGCATAGGCCCTAGGTTCCAAAAAGCCGGCTCATGCACTAAGGACAGGTCCTGTTCTCACTGCCTGGGGCCCCCCTAAACAGTTCAAGCTAAACAACTGTCTCACTTATCCAGAGGTCCAGTACCATGGGGGCTCCTCGGCTATTGGTTTATAAAGTTCATGTGCTTCCATTAGTTTGGCTAGTTGTCTCTGTACTTTTTCCATTCATGGTCTCGATATCTCTTGCTCATATAATCCCTCCTCTCTCTCGTCAATTGAACTCCTGGAGCTCCACCTTCCAACAGTGACATTCTCCTCTTCTCTTCCTTATAATATTCAACCTACTTGTTAACATTCTCTAGTTCTGTTATTCTGGCATACTTGGTTTTCTCTTTTATTCATAGAAATTAAATGTTTTCTTCTGTGTATTCCTTAGATTTTACAATGTACAAGTATTCATATGAAGAAGTCAAATACACACATAAACATTTAATAGTTTACTAACAAAATATGGCATTTCTTTGATTATAAGTCTAGACTGATTATTTTAAATATTTTTTTCTTTACTATAATAACAAACTGGAAGAAATTACAAGTTAGCATTATCTATAACCCAAAATTATATACAAAGCATGACTGGCTCTGTTTGAACTACTGCGTTAATGTACAGTACATTTTAGATTTTGCTAGGTACACAAACCCAAATACAGTTAAGGTTTGAGAAAAGAAAAAATACCCTATTTTTTCACTTGCCACTTCTACTAACTCACTTAATGGATAGCCTGAACTTCTGGTGCACTTTGTCCTCACTGCACAACAGTTCTGAAATGAGTTCCTCACTAAGATGACAGCAAGTTCAAATCTACACGTTAAAATGTGGACAGTGTTCGTTTTGCACTTACAGATTTTATAGCAGTCACTTTGCTTCTCAGACTTTCAGTGAGCCTGTCGTTCTCTTCTTCACAGGCATTATATCCACTATTGGCATAGCCATAGCTCCCATAGCTGCCAGGAGGTGCTCCCTCACCTACAAGGATCAGAGGCACATTATATCCACTATTGGCATAGCCATAGCTCCCATAGCTGCCAGGAGGTGCTCCCTCACCTACAAGGATCAGAGGCACATGTGTAGAGCTACAAAACCAGAAGCCACTTCCCAAAGCTTAGTAGTTAAAACCAACTGAAAAAGATCCCTGGAGGGTGTTGCAGACCATATATATATATAATAGTCACAATGCAAATCAATTTTTAAAAATCGGAACCAGAGAGTACAACAATTCTTTTTATACCCTCTTTTAAGCAAAGTATGCATTTTCTTCAATACACATTTATTGATCACTTATTGATTGCTTAACAGACACTAAAACAGGCACTGCTATACAAGGATATTTGGAAGACATTTCTTGCACACTAGAAATACATGTTTTAATAAAGGACATAAACATAGAACCATCTATCTCCCCGTCAGAGAAGCTTGACTGGAAGAGGAAAGGAGGGAGATAACGTGCAGGAAGGGGTTCTCACGGCAGAAGGATGTTTTTTCACTAGCAACCTTCTCTTCTAAGAAGCAAGTGGTGAAAAGCCAAGGAATGAAGGGAAGTGGAGGCCATGAGTGAAAGCTGAGCAAAGGGATGGATGCAATGGCGGGTCGAGGCCATTAGTGGAGATTTCTGAAGAATTTCACTCATTTTTCAACAAATAATTGAGAAGCTACCATTTTTCTGCTATTTTTACAGACCTTGCACTCTAGGAGATAGTTTGGGAAGTACAGTACCCATTACTCTGTCTACTAGACAGTCACCCACCAGGAAAACAAGAGGTAGAGTGAGCATTAGGCAGCAAGTACATACATAAATGTGCTGGGACTGAGGGTATTAGTTCACCAAGTTTTCATAAACTGATATCATAATTTTCTTAGTAAAGGAAGAAAGTGGGATACACAGTAAAGAAGAGGAATGTTTAGAATTAAAGAAAATCATGAAGAACAGTGGCCAAAATAATTCAGTATTTCTAGGAGAATAAACTGACCATGGTGGTGGCAGTATACTGGATTAGCCTGACTTCCCAGATAGGAGACCTCTCAACAGAAGGGCTCCTTGGTCTCAGTCAGCCGCTGAGAAGTTATACTGTTGGGTGGACCTAGCACTGGAAGTTTTGATATTGGGACTGCAGAAGAACAAAGCCTCCAAACTTTCGCATGCTTTGACAAGAGTGCAGAACGTATTAAAGGGACTAGGTTGTCTTGTCCATGGTTGGAAGCAGCTTCTTTAGGGACCCAAGGAGGAAGAAAAGGACAGCCTTAAAGCTATAGACTACCACAGGCTCAGACAACAAATGGAGTAGCAACGGTAGTAAGAACAGTAAGAGTAACAGCTGAGAGCAGGTAGCGTAAGTCTGCCAGCTGAAGGACGGTTAGTGTGTAAATAAGAAACTCTTTCAAAGCGCAGCACACATCTAATTTTATTGAAGTAGCAAAACTCTTGAATCCTTACAGCTTTGACTGTATAACACCAACACTGACCTCTAGATTGAACTATAAGAGTATAAAACAAATGTATTCATTAATCATTCTATATTTCCATAAACACACACACACACCACCACCACCACAACCACCACCACCACCACCATCACCGACACAGTACTTTAAGTGAATACTTAGAAATTAACTGATTAAAGAATATCATTTTAATTTACTGTTAAGCAACTTTGTCAAAAGCAGAGTGTCTTGTGCTCCTATATCCTCCTGTGCCTAATGAGCACTTTCTATGCATCAGACACCTACATTTCTCCTTGTACCACAAAAGCCACCACCGCCACCGCCACCACAACCACAACAACAAAATGTTGAATATTCCAAGGCATGCTATTTCTGAAGTTCTCAATACATGGTTTCAAACAGATTAAAAGGTGTTGAACTGGGCATAATTATTTCTCCCTACTCACCAACTAAAATCATCACTTACAATATTCTGTGCAAACTTTAACAAGATCCAAGATCTTTAACTTGTTTTATGTGACTAAGGATCTGGGGATGACATATCGTCAAATAGGTAATTTTGGAATGTCTAAGGTTAATCACTGGATAACTTCATCAAGAATTTCATTCAAAATTGATGGTTATTTTATTTATTTTGTTTTGACTCTCTGGGCAATCATAAGTTTAATTTTAGAGTTCTTCAACTTTGTTCTTTTAAGTAAAATTCTCACTTTTCATTCAGAAATTGTTAATGTAGTTCCAAATTAATCTTTCTTCAAACCATCCTCTACCCTGATGCAGAAAAACACAACAAACAAAACTAATATAAAACACAAGAGTTCCTATTCCAAGCTTAGCCCCATTTTTTTTTTCTGTGAGAATTACTACTATGAAGAGTTGTAGAAAAACAAGTGCTGAAGGTCATCTTCAGTCTATGTCATTTCTGAAAAACACTACTTCCTTGAAGCATGTTCTACCAATAATCAGGCCAATTCATTTAACAACTCATTTGTGGTGTGGCGGACTTCACCTACGAATGGCTATCATATTCACTATTATTTCGAATTTAAAATTTCAGGTAAACACACATTGGTACTTTAAAAAAGTTGCCATAACTTTACACCAATGTAAGTGACAAGCGTACTTAATAGTTACCCTCTTCTTAACTGCACAGGCACTTTAAGAGGAATTAGGAGGGGACTCTAGTCTAGTGATTCTTATGTAATTGAAAATCTAATTTAATATTCTTCTGAGTAATTCCAACACACAGTCAGAGCTGAGAACCTATTGTCAAGTCCCTGCTCTGAATGTAATACAAACAATACAGCACAAACAACGTCCCAAAGGGCCAGCGGCCTACTGAGGAAATGTAAAATCCTTGGACAGACAAGATCTTCAGAATGCCTCAGGGTCTTAGCTTCAAGATGACTTGGTCACCATGATCTCTTGTACACATCATTTATGTACCTCTTCCTGAATCTTTGTCATCTTCCCATCTAGAACCCACTTCTCCCAACCCCTCATGTCAACAGCATCCTTCAAGTTCCTCTGGCTCCAGAATGTACACAATGACTCATTTAGTATTAAATCTCCTTGGCATTCACTATTTATTGAACCTAACTGGTGTTGGGATGAAAAGTTAGCATCTTGCACCATAATTTGTCTTCTGCGTCAGAAACAATCTGTCTTCTGCTCCTCAGTTACACTGGAAGCTTTGGGAAGCACATGCTGGGTCACAAATGATCCCGCACATAAAATTTATGTTGTAATAAAGTTTGTTGTCATTAATGATGAAAAGAATTTAGGCATATAAGACTAATCTTGTTTGAAATTAGTTCTTTAGGTTATTTGACATGGACTACTTTCTTCCAATGATTGCAAACATTCAAAAAACTAAATTTATAAATTGCTTCACATGCAACTTACTGATAACTGTAAGTCTGTATTACTGGCACCTTTCACTGCCATTATTTTTCTATGGTTTTAAATTACCCACTTTCTATTCCTATAACAAACCTTATTAAAAATACCACCATCTCTCTGCAATGTCATGACTATTGCATTCTTTTTCATACAATCAAAATTCATACCTAGCAGGGAGTTCTAGATTACAAATGAGGCTTTATTTGTTTTTCTGTGTCTGATTTAAAGTGTTTGTTCATTCACTGGCTTTAAACACCTAAAACTTTTTTTAATTTTTTTTGTATTTTTCCAACTTATGACAGAATGGTAACATCCTTTTCAACGTTCCATTCATTTTTTCAAGCACTCTGCCCTTCCTTCTTAAAAACAAAACATATTAATAGAGAACTTCAGAAACAGAAAGTGCTATTCTAATTATCTTGTTAGTACTTCTCCTGGTCCATAAAGGCAAGAACAAGTGTTAAGTCATCAAAAGCTTATCACCATCTATTGCCTCAACAGGGAGACAAGGTCTAAGTCAGAAATGTCCCAGGAAAATCTCCTTTGACCCAGACCTTTCACAGCGGCCACTTTAACAATAATGACGCATACATTTACCTTTGTAACTCGCTGTAATGAAACTAATATATCATTACTAGAGGGTTTAGAGTTTACCAGCCACTCTCCAAATGTCACTTCTAAGAAAAGTAAGATCCAGAAGGAGTAAAGAAAGGGAACTAGAGCAAGGCTTGGGAAACAAGGCTACTTCCCAAACTAGCACCTAAAGAAAAATCTAGACTACCAATAAATACTTCACCACTCTGTGCAACCTATCATATAAACTTTCCTCTAAATTAAACTTAAGGAAACTGCTCGGATCTGGGACAAATGATGCGCTTCCACTTGGTACCTCCTTCAAAGAACCCCAACAGTTCGCTTTCCAACCCCAGTCACTGACAGAAGGCCGGTAGAGTTTCCTCCCACGCCCCTCCTCCCTGCTCGACAGGTCCCAAGGTCCCCAAACTTCGAACCTCAGTCCTGTTCTTACCCAGGCCTGCACGCCTCATCCTGCCAGGAGAGGGAAGGGCGGGCGAGGAGGAGTGGGTAGGAAAGGGCCAGGGTCACCGGACCTCGACTTCAGTCCCAGGGCCCCTCAGAGCACCAACTTTTTGCCTCTGAGCGCCACGACATCAGTGGAGTCTAAACACCGCGCCGGTTTATGTCGTCACCCGGACACTTATAGGCGCCCTGCAATGAGGTTTAATTGCATTCTGGGAAATGTAGTTCTCTGTCAGGTCTGGACTCTTGGCGAGGGGGCGTGGTGGGAACCTGGTCTAGAGAGGGGCGGAGCTTCCGGAAGTGGCTGCTCTGGCGGCTGGGGCTGCAGGCTGAGGTGTCTGGGTGTTTACTTCTTCCTGATCCTCCAGTATGGTACTTTCTTAAGTTATGGCAAAAGTTAACCCAGGATATTTACTCCTTCTCGGCCAGAAGGATAGTTGATTCATCTTTCCTGATTCACCCAAAATCAACTGAAGAAAAGTCAGGGAAAACTTTGTTGAAGAGTCTCGTCTTACTGCCTGAGTCTCTCATCAAGGAAGAAAGATTAATCGATTCGTTCCTGATAGTTCAGTAAACCCATCTCCTTGCAGTAGGACTCTTGGTAGTGAAGTCTGTCATTCCTCGTTAATGCCTTTATTCCAAGTCTGGAAAAAACTGTGACATTTAGCTCTTAAACACTCGGTCTTAGATCTTTAAAACTTACACACAGATACCTAATTCTTGTTTTCATGGAGCAAGGAGTCAATTTAAGGGTTTAAAAGCTTGTTGGGAGGAGTGGGAATGCAGTGGTTCATTTTATATCAAAGGATCATTATGAGATTACAAAGAAATAATGGTTTTGAAAACTGATAAATAGTTGTTCACAATCTGTGTTGAGATGTTTTACATTTGTATTGCTACTGGATGACAGTGATACAGTATTTATAATGGGAGCTTTCTGAAAGTGTGATCTTTGAAAAGTGGTGTTTCCCATTATAAACACTGACAATATAAATCAATTCTCAAGCACAAATGTTGACTATAATCATCGCTTAAGTCTGCCTTAAGGCTGTCTGTAAAATACACCTCAAACAGTTTTCAATGTGATGTATTAATTGGGGAAAATAACTCAATAGCATTAAAACAGTTTCATAAAACTAAAGTAAACTACTATTCTCTGAAAGCAACACCATTAAATGATGACTGAAATCAGGGCTCTCCTATTTATCAGTTTTCAAAACCATTATTTCTTTGTAATCTCATAATGATCCTTTGATGTAAAATGAACCACTGCATTTCCACTCCTCCCAACAAGCTTTTAAACCCTTAAATTGACTCCTTGCTCCATGAAAACAAGAATTAGGTATCTGTGTGTAAGTTTTAAACACCTGATTTCAGTCATCATTTAATGGTGTTGCTTTCAGAGAATAGTAGTTTACTTTAGTTTTATGAAACTGTTTTAATGCTACTTTAAACACCATTAAATGATGAAATAAGCAGGAGATTAATTGAAATGACAGGCTCTCCTTTTCATGGACAAACTGACGGTCCTTCTCCCTACCCCATCCCCTTTTGCCATTCAAAAGGTGAGGCAGAAAGTAGGTTTAATATACAGAATAATAATTACTGATCATGGTCACAATTGACAGAAAGTAGAAAGAATTTTTTTTCAATTTTTTGTACCGTTTTCATTTTAAGTTAAAATTTCTAGCTCTTTTTATTGACTTGGAGATGAATAGCATCAGTAATTTTGCCTCTATTCTCGGAGATAATCTTGTAGAAAACATGTAATTCTTGACTGTCTTCAGGAGATTGTTAACTAAAGATGACAAGATAACATTAAGTATTCTTGTAATAATTACAAAAGGAAGAAGAAAATGGGCAGAAAAATCCCTGAACTTTTCCACAAAATTAGAATTTTTATTTTTCCTGTTCTGTTGTCTTATGTCTCTTTTTATCTCCATTACAAGTCCAAACAAAGCGATAACATTGTACAAAGCTCTTAAAACTTTTTAGATCCTGAGAAAATCAGGGTAATGTCCTGGCTGGGAAAATCTGTGAGACTGGACCATCTTAGCTAACAGCCTTGAAGCTGTTCTGGATGCTGAACTCTGAGGAAACTGAAACAGCGGTGCTCTGAGATGTTGGATCACCTGGGCCATTTGATTTCATTGGTGTCTGGTTCTCTTGCTCTGAAAACACATAAACTTTGAAAGGTAACATATATATCTGCATTAATACAAGTATAGACTGTGCATTGTACAAAACTCATTCAAAGATGATTTTTTTTTGTTTTATGTTTTTTTTTTTTTGCGGGGGGGGTTGAGACAGGGTTTCTCTGTGTAGCTTTGCGCCTTTCCTGGATCTCGCTCTGTAGACCAGGCTGGCCTCGAACTCACAGAGATCCGCCTGCCTCTTGCCTCCCAAGTGCTGGGATTAAAGGTGTGCGCCACCACCACCCGGCTTGTTTTATGTTTGAGCAGATAAAATATGCATCATGTGTCTTGTAGTTTTTTCAGTTTTTTGTTTGTTTGTTTTGTTTTTTTATGTCTGTAGCCAGGATTTTCGGGGGATCTTCCTCAATTAAATCTGATCTTATTTAACCTTGAAAGATTTGATAGCTTTTTGGTTTTTGTGGAAGTAAAAGCATAGCCATTTTTTTTTTACTTTTATTTTGAAGTTAAGACATTTTTAAAATATATGGTTTGGTTTAAATTAGCAGTTTTCATAATCCAGTGTCTCTCAACAGCTATTGTTTATCAGTAACAAAAAAATTGAAAATCCAACCACACCATACAGGATCCAGATTGCCTTGTGTATTTTTCATTTCTATGTGGTTTATTTTTTATTATTTTACTTTTTTCTTTAAAGACTTTATTACTTTAAACTATTTTTCCTATGACTATCCATATCCTTTCTTTTTTTTTTTTTTTTTTTTTTTTTGGTTTTTCGAGACAGGGTTTCTCTGTGCAGCTTTGCACCTTTCCTGGAACTCACTCTGTAGCCCAGGCTGGCCTCGAACTCACAGAGATCCGCCTGGCTCTGCCTCCCGAGTGCTGGGATTAAAGGCGTGCGCCACCACCGCCCGGCTCCTTTCTTTTTTCTTTGTTAATCCTGTGTACAGTTTTAAACACATTGTAATCTGTTTACAGGATTTGTTTGGTTTTTTTTTTTTTTCAACTCAATCTGTCTTTACTGAGCATCTGTAGTGTTTTCTGATCACATGGGACAAATCTTAAAATGTTATATCAGCCACCCAGTGTGGCTCAGTTTAGTGCAGGATGGTGTCTGTCTCAAGTGTGCAGGCAGTCTCTTTATATTGAGCCTACTCACAAGACCTTGGTCACCAGGAAGTTGCATTTAACTCTGTGTTCCGAAGTCTTTTTTTAAAAAAGCTTTCTCAGGCCTTATGTGGATATATATTCCCCATGTTGGGTGCCATGTGTAGGCAGGATTTTTAATCAGGACCACTGGCTGCCCAATAAACAACATGGAGAATTACTATTAATTATAAATGTTTGGCCAAAAGCTTAGGCTTGTTACTAACTAGCACTTACAATTTAAATTAACCCATATCTACATTCTACTAAGTAGCTTGGTACCTTTCCTTAGCACAGCATGCTCATCTTGCTTCTCCCTGTGTTTCCTGGTGACTCTGCCCTTCTTCATCCCAGAGCTCTCTCCCTGTCTGCAAGTCTTACCTAACCTCTTCCTGTCTTGCTATTGGCCATTTATCTCTTTATTAAACCAATGGGAGCAACACATCTTCACGGTGTACAAAAAGATTATTCCACAATACTAGCCTGTATTTTTTCCAGCATTTATTAGCATACACATGCAAGCACATATCCATTGCTCTTTGGCTAAGGGACATAGAAGAGTACATAACAATATAGCCATTCTGCATCAATTTAGGTAGTAAAACTGTTTACATGGGAAATCCAAAGCAATAAGGTTATTTGTTACATTGTTCTCTTAAAAGCAGGTTAAATAAACAGACTGAGTACACAGTAGGACATTAGACTTATGGCTTAAGTGACCTCAAGGTATATTATTAACTTGTCTGTGTGGTCCAACAAGTTTTTCAATCTTTTTGAGTGGACAAGGTATTTTTATAATGATGCATCACCACAAATGAGTGAAAAGCTGCTAAATCGATGTCTTTGTAATATATTCATTAGATAAAGGATTGTGTGAAGATTATACAAAGAGCTGTAAGGGGACATGCAAAGTTGTCCAGTCAGTAGAAACATAATCAAACAACACAAATAAAAGAATTATTCTGAAAGTTTCCTCAGAAAAGAGAATAACTAAATGGTCAAAATGTTAATTAAATACTGTTTAGTATCGCCAGACATAACAAAATGAAAATGAAATCACAATAGGAAAGAACATCTCCCACAAAATACAAGTGTTGTAAATTTGTATAACAACGCCAAATGTTAATAGAGATGTGGAGTGAATGGAATGCTCAAATGCAGCTGGTGATGGTGTTGATTGGCACAACCCATTTGGATATATGTTGGACAATATCTACTAAATTCAAATGTGGATATACCTACTCTTGTGGGTCTCCACTTTATTTCTTAGGTCTATATCACAGAAAGTTACACATACAAACTGAAAGAACAATCATAGTTTTCTATTTGGAAACAATGGAACAGTCCCTCGGCAGAAAGAAAAAAAAAGGAAAGGAATTTGGGTAAATATATGCATTAGAAACATACACAATGAGAGTAAAAACCTGCAGGTCATGCGGCAGTACAAAAGAATCTTACAAACATAATTTTCAGTGAATGAAATGATGTAAGTATGCATTTAGAATGTATGATGTTATTGACATGAATTTCATGGGTCCCAAATCAACTCCTGATGTTAGAACTCTGGAAAACCTGGGTTCCCTTCCCAGTAGGTGAGAGAAGGTAAAGAAGGCTTTGGAGATGGTGATAATACACTAACATTTTTAAGTTATATAAAATTTTAAGCCCACATTTTAATATTAAGCGACATATTTCGTGTAATCCAATAAAAGAAAGGCAGAATTAAGTTTCTTGTTCTGTCAGTATGTACTTTATAAAGTACATGTGGAGCTGGTTCACTGTGAAATAGCAGTCAAAATATGGTGGACTCAGACTGTAATCAGTCTTATTTTATTTGTAAGCTAGTCCTAATCTGCTCTACACACACACGTGCACACACTGTAGTTCTTCAGATGGAATTCAAGCCCTTACTTATGATAAGCAAGGATCTGGGGCTGATCTATACTCCTACCACATTCATTTTTTAAATGTGAGATGAAGGTATAAATGGCATAAATGGTCTGGAGAGTTTGTGTGCATAGATTTTTGGTAGTTGTCAAATTTACTACTTTCTCGTCTTCAGCAAAATGGGTTCATATTAAAGTAAATTCATCTCAGAGATAGTTGCCAAGCTGTGAGTGGAGACTCAAGTTCATCACTTTGGGGTGAATGATTCCAAAATTATCATAGTTTCTCCAAATTGTGAAAAAAAAATATTGAAAACACATTGAATCTAATATTTGGGGATCTGGAACTTTCCATATCAGCTTACCCAATTTTCTGGTACTAAAGATTAAGGAACACACGACAAAGTACAAATGAGTACCTGAAACTTTGGCCAATGTGTGGTTGAATTGCAGTCCACAATCAATCCAGTTGTCCTCCCATGCACAGGACTTTTCATGTACTATGTGAGCACTGATAAGTACTTGAAACAGGAAAGTTTAGGGATTATCATATGTCTGAGATGTCTATTTTTGGTGGATATCAATTCAGAAATATTATAACCCACTCATATTTTAAGCAGTTTTATATTTACAAAAATTTAAAAGATTTTTGCAATTAATTACTCAAGAGTAACCTCTGTAATTGACAAAATACACAAAATTATTTCTATGATAATTTTAAATGGACATTGGGACCAACAGTTAGTGAATAATCTTGACATAATGTTATATTTTTTCATGATTTTTTTTTACATTCTGCAGCAATAGGTAGATGAGAAGAAAGGAAAGGCTAGATTACACATTGGTCAGGTAGATACAGATAAATGATAGGTAGACAGACAGACAGGCAGACAGATGATAGGCAGATAGGTAGATAAGTAGATATAGCAAGGCAGCCAGCCACATAGATAGAATTTCAAAGTGAATATCCTGGACATCAGTTACATAGAATAGAGCTAAGCTCTACAGGAAGCCCTGCTACAGTCAATTCTTTTCACCTGTTTTTGCCCTTTGGGCTCTAACGTAGTGTCTCCTTTCTGCATCACCCACATCATTCTCTCTAAAGCTTCCCCAAAAGGAAAACTTCAGATCCATGTCTCTCTAACTCTTCAGTATGATCCATATTGGAATCTTTGCTAGACAGTGTCTCCGTCTCTGGGAGAGAAAATCAGATTGGTATATCAGATTGACTGGCACAGATTGGGGGTGGGGCATAATTGAGCAGAACAGATTCTCTAAAAGAGTGCTGTATATAGGGAACAGACCATTATTTAGCAGCTTTTGGAATGTGAAGAGTTTGCCTACAAGCCTCTGCTAACTGAAGAATGATAAAGATTCTACTGGCTAGTCTTGGAGAGTGAAGGTTTTGTGCTCACTTCACTCCAGAGGCCTCACCACTCTCTCTGGCCAGGAAGGGGATGGTTTGTCTGTAAGGGAAACAATTTATAATCTTGACTTGCTGAGTCTGCCCATGTACCTTCTCTTTGTTTTGTTGAAGTTTCTTTACTGGAATGAGAAGACTATCTTTTCTCTGGAAGCAAGAAAGTTGACACAGTCTCCTTTAAAGCACACCAAGCTTTGAGGCATCACTCTATGTAGTGGAGGCAGAGTTTCAGATTCTGGTCTCCACAGAGACGATCTTCACAAATATAGGCTGCAGGATTTTCCATTGACACTGATTTTGAAATAAAGTATGAGCATTACAATTTTAATAAAAGGTAGCATTTCATGAACATAAAAGTTTTCTCTAGCAAAGTTTGTATTTTTTCTTTTTTTCATCAGAAGACCATTTCTGATGCAAAATTGGAGTCAATATATAATTTTTGAAACAAATGTCATCTTTGTTTTATTGTCTGCTCACCTATAAAAGTTGTCTGTTGCTAGATAGGAAACAAGGATTGTTTTCTTTCTTTCCTTACCTTGGTAGTTTTCCTCAAAAGTCTGATATTACAGCATCAAGATCAAAAGGCTAGACTGATTGCTAAAGATTATCAAAGAGTCTTGTAGAATTTAACATTGCTATGGAAATAATTCTAACACAGTTTTCACGGGGCTAGGAACCAAAGAATTAAGCATTACTATCCCAGCCCTCAAATTGTGCTAAAGTACTATTAACATTATACTTCTGGATACATTACAATACTGATGTTGCATTCTAGGTTGGCAAGAAATCTCTCTCTCTCTCTCTCTCTCTCTCTCTCTCTCTCTCTCTCTCTCTCTCGATAAAGAGTTTAAATGAAAATGTATAACCCTCTGTTTAGGAACCCTCTGAAGCTGTTTGTTTCCAACCTCTTTCCATTAAAATATAATTGATTCGTCTGTTTACGTGCAGATGGTGACTAATGACAGACATCACACATGCCCATGGATAACTAACTAGTATCACATTGCTGATCTTAAGAAATCAGGATAACAAAATGTTAGAAAGACTCCCCTCCTGCCAGAGGGAGGTTGTCCCCATTTCCCCATACCCATCTGAAGAGGACAGAATGTCTTAACTGCATCAGGGAATGCCAACAGGGTGCCATGCTAGTGAAATAATGAAGTAGATGGCTGCAACACATTGAAACATCTCTTTTTTCAGAAGGCCTTAAGAAAAAGTTGGTCAGTTTTACTCAATATTCTGTGACTTAAGAGTTACTCATAGGCAGTCCTCAGCAGGAGTGTTCAAGGCCTGTTAATATCAACACTTGTCCTTCCCCCTCCACTTCAAAATGAGTGTAGTGATCTGCCTGTGTAGATGACACAGCATTTGAAACGGAAGGGATCTCTGTATGAGGGCAGACAGATAGTGAGTAGTCATGTGCCACTTCTCTATAGATGATACCAACATCCTGTTTGTCACTCTAACTCTGGCTGGTTTGTTTTCCTGGTAACTTAATCCCACTATTCTTTTGGACATTTCTGCTTGAATGTGTCACCATATTCTCAACTCAACAGTCTCTTCCAGTCATCTTGCCTTCTGGGTTTTCTCAATTCTCCTTAATGTTGTTTTAAGGCTAAAATCTCAGGGCTATGTTGACGTTTCCAGTCTTGTCTACTATACAAACTTCCTGACAAGCCCTATTTACACCCCTCTTGGCATTTCTTTTTATTCCTCCCCTTTCTTTCCATTCCCAAGCTAACAGTATTAATATGGAGTTCAAGTGACTCTACTTGATTGTACTCTTCAGACTTGTTCTCACTTCTACTTCCTCCAGGTTCTGATTCCTACCACACTAGAATTTCTTAGACTATAATTTTTGTAACCACTATTAAAAGGAGTTCAGTGGATTCTCTAGGACATATCCAGCAAAAGAGTGAAGAGTTCATAACATTTTAATTCTGAAGCTCACAAGGGCCTGGATCCTGTAATTTCCCTGGTAAAATCTATAAAAGGCCAAAGCAGACATGCAAGGTGTCAAAAGTCAACCTCAAACTCACTCTTACTTTCTTTAGGGTCAAGACCTGCTGGCTGACATTTCTGTTCTTCATCTGAACTCAAAGCACTTCTTTCTTTCAAAACAATACCCAATTTCAGCTCCTTAGGACCCCCCTCCTTCTCTAGCCAAAGCACTCCACTCATTATTTCTCGATTGTTTTTCAGACAAGACATCAGTAGGTATGCAGGACAAAATGAAATCATTCCAATTCCCGTGAGCCAAGGCATCCCTGGGGATGTCAATATCCTCAGATTTTACCAGAGATGCTGTCCACGATAACTACATGACAGTTAAGAGTGAATGGTTTCTCCCTTCCTGGCTGTAAGTTTCACCTAACCTATATCATGATTTATATTTTTATTTAATAACAAGTTTGTTCTATTTTTCCAACTGTAGACACAGTAGGAAGATTTAGAAGGGAGCACAGGGGAAAAGAGTGGTTAGTAACTGAAAATGTGTAAAATCACCCCAGATGTTTCACTTCCTGTCACCAGATCCTTGTGCTTAGCTGTCTGACTGGTGGATGAGACAAGGTGGGAATTTGATATCCTTTGTTTCTGTCCATGCTTGAGAGCATGCATGAGGTCAAGTTTGCATAAAAAGAAAGCCCGAGGTAGTGAAGTGAATGTCATCATTGAGATGAGCCCTGTTTTGGTTTTGCTAGCCAACTTCTAATTTGATAACACTATTCTCTAATCATAACTGCCCAACCTAAACAGTCATTCTTGTTACTTGTATTCACTCAAGTTGGTCTACAGCGCTGTATTCTAAAGGGGTCTAGAGAGCTCATCCTCTAAGCTATTTTTCTACAGCCGTAACGTGAAAGCCTTTAGTCATTTTCTGATTTCCAAAACGTCATTCTGCCTTTCTCTGTGTTAAACCTTTAGCCCTAGCAACTGAAGTTTCTACTGATGGATAAATTAATAAATAAAATGTGGTCTAGCCATACAAAGACAGCCTGTTGGTAGTGGGAGTCTAATGCCAGTTTTCTCTAACTGGGCCAAAATGATCAATAGGCTGTTCCCTTAGATTTTGGAGAAATGAATATGGTTGTCACTTGTCACATTGCTAAGGAACTGGACAGTCCACTTTGAGTCTCTAGCACTGACTCTAATTTCAGAGTTATCTCCCCCATTGCACATGCCTTTGGCTGGATCTTCAGCCAACAAAGCCCTCCTGTCTCCTCTCTATGGAGATGAGTCACGCCATTGAGACTATTTGTCCTATTGTGTGAACAAATAACCCAGGCAAGGCCATTCAGAAATCCTTTCTATAAGGATTTGTTCCACGGAGTGGGAGAGAATGTGCCTACTCCTTTTAACTCATAAGCTGTAAAGATGAATGGTGAAGATCACAGCAGATGCCTTTTCTAACTCAAGGAGAAACTCCATACTAACATAGGATAAGAACAACCAAGAGAAATTGTGACCTACATCAATGAAATTATATGGAGATAATATAGAGATGGAGATGAAGGCACTGATAGGGAAAGGAGACAGAGCACTATGCTAACACTGGTTGGCTCTGACTGTAAACACAGCAGGTCAAAGAGAACAGGACTTTACTTGTTCATTTATGGTCACTAAATTTTATTTCTTTTCCTATTTTTGTCTTTATTGCACTGTCAAGAACCTCCAACAGAACGTTGAATAGTGATAATTTTTCATTTTCAAATTCAAAAGAAAACCTTCAATATCATACATTGACCTCATTAAGTATCAAGTATCCTTTTCTTAGATATTTTGGCAAAGATTTTGTCATATCACAAACATTCTAGTGTGCCAAGAGGGTTTTAGAAAACATTATTGTTATATTTTATTTACTTTCTGCACTTATTGATGAGATTAGCTTTCATTTTTCTTTCAATACTCTGAATTACACTGATTTTTCAAGTGTTAAATCTACTTTATGTATATTGTTCTTTTTAAGATATTTGTTGAAGACTTACATGTCCTTATTCATTAGAGACTTTTGCCTGCAACGTTCCTTTCTAGCTATGACTCTTAAGAGCTTAGAATTAAGAGGGTGTCAGGTTAATTACTTACATACTTGGAAGAATTCACTAGCAATGTCACCAGATTCTGGGAGTTTTCATATATTTTCTTGGCAATATTATTTGTTTTAACAACTAGACTGTAGCTTAACACTTACTGATCTGTTCCTATTGGCTTTTATCCTTTGTGTTTACTCAGTGGTTCTTTTTTGTTTTGTTCCATCTTGTCTTGCTGGCATACTTGTTGCTAACTCAGTTACATTATAAAGTATTTGTAATGCTGCTAAAAATTTTGAAACATTTCCATTTTTGATAAAATAAGACATATTCAGCTCACTATATCTAGTAACAGAACAAGCTGAACAGAACAATTCTGTTACTAGATATAGTGTGTTGCATTTTCTGGTTAATTGAATTGTTTTAAAGCTTAAATGGGTTCTACTTTGAAATGTACATGGCCTAAAACACTAAAGATTTAGGCAAATGGGCAGAAGTTTCAGTAAAAGTTTAAATGGAGGGGCTAGAGAGATGTTTAAGACTAAGAGCACCTGCTGCTCTTTCAAGAATGCAAACTCAGTTCCAGCGCCCACCTCAGGCAGCTCACAGCCATCTGTAATTGAAGCTCCTGGTGATCTGGCCCTTCTAGTTGCTCTGGGCACCTGCACACATGTGCACAAACCCACATGCAAATTAGTACAAAGGCAAAGCATATATTCACATACATTAAAAGCAAAGTGCCTATAAGTTGAAGTCTTCCCCAGTCACTGGGACATCTCTGACTCTAAGCCACCCAAAATCTCTGAACCAGGACTGTTAAAAAAGAGCTGAGTAACGGGCAGGATGTGGAGTAAAGGGAACAATCCTCTGCTGTTGATGGAAGTGCAAACTTGTACAGCCACTTTGGAAATCAATATAGTGGTTTCTCAGACAAATGGGAATCAATCTACCTCAAGACTCAGCTATACCAGTCTTGGGCATATACACAAAGGATGCTCAATCATCATACCACAAGAACACTTGTTTAACTATGTTCATAGCAGCATTATTCATAATAACCAGAACCTGGAAACAATCCAGATGCCATTCAACGAAAGAATGGATAAGGAAAATGCACATTTACATAATGGAGTATTACTCAGCTGTAAAAAAAAAAATTGCAAGCAAATGGATGGAACTAGAAAAAAATCATTCTGAGTGAGATAACCCAGACCTAGAAAGACAAGCATCATAGGTATGTACGCAGACACGGATATTTTGAGTAAAATGCGGGATAACCAACCTACAATCCGCACAGCCCCAGTAGATAACAAAGAGGACCCAAGGAAGGATGCATGGATTTCCCTGGGAAGGGAGATAGAAGAAATCTCCTGAGTAAACTGGGGGCAGAGGTGGGGGAATGAAAAGATGGGAACTTGAGGGAGGGAATTGGGCAGGCTGGCTGCAGGAAGCAGTTTGAGAGCAGGATGGAGGGCTAGAGAGAAATCTGGAGCCAGGGAAACTTTCAAAAATCCACAAGGATGACCCCAGCTAAAACCCCTAGCAATAGTGGAGAGGGTGCGTGAACACTTGGCCATCTCCTGTAATCAGATTGGTGACTACCCTAATTGTCATCACAGAGCCTTTATCCAGTAGCTGATGGAAGCAGATGCAGAGATCCATGGCCAAACACTGGACTGAGCTCTGGGAGCCTCCTGAAGAAAGGGAGGAGGGATTATAGGAGCCATGCAGGTCAAGGTCATGATGTAGCAACCCACAGAGATAGAGCAACTCCTGACTTGAGCTTGTAGGAGCACACAGACTTTGGACTAACAGTTAGGGAACCTGCATGGGACCATGGGACCGACCTAGGCCCTCTGCATGTGTGTGACAATTGTGTAGCTTGGTCTGTTTGTAAGCCTCCTAGCAGTGAGATTAGGACCTGTGTCTGCCTCTTAGCTGGCTTTTGGAAACTTGTTCCCCAAACTGGATTACCTTGCCCAGCCTTTATACAGGGGAAAGAGCTCAGTCCTACCTCAACTTGATGTGCCATGCTTTATTCAAGCCCATAGGAGGCCCGCCCCTTTCTGAATGGAGACAAGGAGGAGTGGATGGCTGGGGAGGTGGGTACATGAGAGTTGGGGGGAGGGGACTAGAAAAGAGGAGGGAGGAGAAACTATGGTCAGTATGTAAAATAAAGGAAAAAAGTGTTTTTTAAAAAAGAGCTGGGCAGAATTAGGAAAGCACAAACTTTAAAACTGAAAAATGACTGATATCTAAAACTCAAGAATGTGTTTACCTATTTTTTTTAAAGTTATTTTAGGGGCTGGTTGTGAAATGTTTCAAATAATTACAGAAAAAGAAACACCTCTCATTAGTATCTTCAAGTCAAATTAGGAACCAAAGTTTTCCAATTATCCCATAGAATTTAGCCTACTTTAACAGATTTTTTTTTTTTTTTTTTTTTTTTTTTTGGTTTTTCAAGACAGGGTTTCTCTGTGTAGCTTTGCGCCTTTCCTGGAACTCGCTTTGGAGACCAGGCTGGCCTTGAACTCATAGAAATCCACCTGCCTCTGCCTCCCGAGTGCTGGGATTAAAGGTGTGCATCACCACCACCCAGCCAGAAATATTTTTATGCTTAGAAATATGTCAAAAATTATAAACTATATTTAACATTTTTCTAGTACTTGTAGAAAGCAAGTTAAGATTTCATGTTGGATAAGAAATATTGGTTTGATATCACTAGTGAGATGAGACTTTCAATTGGACCTTTACATTCTCTACACACACACCTACACACACACACACACACACACACACACACACACACACAAAGACACATACACACTACAAACACACAAACATATGCATACACACAAACATACACACACAAACATGCACATATACACACTCAAACATATACACACAAATACACACACCCACACCAGATACACACACAAACACATACACACACACACTACAGATACACACAAACACATGCACACACACAAACACACACAAGCATACACACAAAAACTTAACACACACACAGGCATATACATACACACTTACATGCACACACACTATGGTAGAAGGAGTGTGTTCTTTTTCTGGTGAAGACTCCATTTCTAGACTCTCACATTATATTTCCTAAAACTCCATTATATTCTAGCAATATAGAATATTTACAGAAATGGTGAAAATTAGTTTCTGGAAAGCACCATCTACAAACTTTTTTTATGCTAAGATTAGTTTCCACATGTTCCTTTTTTAAAATTTTCCTAAAAATCAAAATGGGAAGTATTTGCAGAAATACTAAAACTACTTTTTTTTAATTTGAAATGTGATTTAAAAACAAGGAAATGAGCACATTGCATTAATGACAAGAGCTGGCAAAGAGAACATATCCCTTTCTTTCTATCCCAGTTACTCAGCAAAGGCAGAAATTTGATTAAACAGTGGAATGAGACTACATTTTTATTAGCATGTAAATAAATGGCTACTTCTACAGTTTGTTTTTCAATGATAGTTAATATCTGAAAAACTTATGATTTGCAACCAAAGAAAAATAAAACATAAATCACCATCTCAGAATCTCCATGGCTCACTAAAGATAAAAGGAAAGGAAAAAGCACTTTGTCTGCTTACCTCGTGGTAAGACAAACAAATTATTTTCTATGGGGGAGAAAAAAAAAACAAAATCAAAAAAATCTCAGCCAATCTGCAACTCCAGAGGAATTCACTAGCATTCTTTACAATGGTCAAAGCAGAACCAAGGACAATGAGGAGGAAGGAGGGCCATGGAACTACTGCAGTGCCCTGTAACTCACTCACTGATCAGGAGCCATCAATATAGACTTGAAAGTTCACTTGCCAGATACAATTTCAAGGCTACATGAGTTGAACTCCTTCCATTCGTCAATTGCCTTTACTTGTAGAGTACAGCACCTTCAGGCTGTGAACAGAAATCAGGGCTCATTCTTATTTTCATGGTACCACCTCATTATTGTGTTCTATGCTTCAAGGTTTCTGCTTTGTTTTGTGTGTGCACGCATGCACAAAAGGATGGGTCTCCTCACCTCTACCATTTCTTCTGACTTTCCTTGGGCTTTTCCCTTCTGTTCATTTTCTCCTTGTCTAATGTGTTACTTTTGTTTTTATCTTATCTTATATTATTTTTATCTGTTAGAAGCCTGTTTGTTTTCTAATAAGAATCAGAAAGTGGATGGGTCAGGATGGGAGGGGAGGTAGGAAAGAAATTAGAGAGGTGGAGAGAAGGGAAACTGTAATCGGGATATACTGTGTGAGGAAAAAGTCTGTATTCAATAAAAGGAGTTGGGAGTCTCTGCGTGCTTTCTCAGAACTGTTGCTCCTAGCTGCGGAATTAGACACCAGCAAACGCAGTGAGAGAACAGATTTCAGACATCTGCAGAAGTCCGAACTCATTGTGCATCGACAGGTCCCACTTTTCTGCCATCTCGTCCTCATCCTGTCGTCCTGAGTTTTGGACTCTAACTTCTGTCACACAGGGCCTGTGAGAGGACTGTTGCAAGTTCAAGGCTGCCACATTCCTCCTCCAGAGTCCTTGTACATCCATCTGGCAAGGAATTGAGAAAGTTTCAAAGAAAGAAGGATGGCTGGGCGGTGGACACTGCTCACCTGCTTAAGTGGCTGCCACAAAAGCATGAGGACCTGAGTTTGGATACCCAGCAACAAACCTAAACACTGAGCACAGGGCCACTTACCTATGACTCTAGGGTCAGGTGCTGCGAGAGGAAGTTTTGTCGCTTGCTGGCCAGTTGGACTAGCTGCATTGATGAGCTCCAGACTCAGTGGGAGATCCCTACAGTGGATTGGAGAGCTAGTAAAGGAAGACATCCAGTGTCAACCTCTAGCCTTCATGTGCACACACATACTCATATACACACAGGAATGCAGGCACATGCATGCAACACCTATATACACGTAAACATGTACATGTATGCATAGCTATGCAAATAAAAAGAGTAACTGGTTTAACTTCATGAAACTTCAACTACTTTGCCCGCTAAAGAACTTCAAAACCACGTTGTATCGCTTGTTCTTGAAGTTTTGTTTCATCTATTGGAGTGTGTGCTTGGAGTTGGGAGGTTGCAGTTTGGAGACTGAAACCTCCACTCTGCTTGTCACTAGGTGTGCCCACTTGACTTGTTCTGATGAAATATGAGTGAATGTAATTCATACTAACCACTGGGCCAAAGCTTATTAAACAGGCAAGTTCACCTGTTCCATGTACTCTCCTGCCTCTGCCAGGAGAAGATATTAATAAAGGGGTGGGGACAGAGAAAAGTCACAAAGACATGTGGGGCCCAAGGCAACCTCATTGAATCAAGCAATTATGAATCTTGGATTCTGGATTTTGTCATAATTTTACCTATTCTAATACACAAGGCCTAAGATTATATGCTAGAAATAAGTATTGTCAAAAACAACTGGTTATAGTCTGAATTAAGAGTTTCAAATTTTGTTTATTAAACATCTACTAAAACACTTTGGGCTGGAGTGATGGTTCAGTGGTTAGGAACACTTGCTTGCTCTTTCAGAGAACTTGGATTCAATTCCACGCATCCACATGGTTCCAGTTCCAATAATCCAACACCCTCTTTTGGCCCCTGTGGGCACAGGGCATGTACATGGTACACAGAAATACATGCAGATAGAATTTTCATACATTTGTAACATAAATATTATTTCTAAACTAACTACTGATGTTAAGATCATCAATTAATAAGATACCATATACAACATGTGAGATTAAAAATTAGTCTTTAATGAGACTCTGTGCCTGACTGACAGAAATCCACTGTTGTCAGAGCTGTAAATCAATGAAACCTGTGTAAAAAATAGTTTGGCAATATGTGCCAAAGGTTTAAATAATGGCCTAGTCTGAGGCAGAAACAGCACACTGACATTTTTCCCAAGATGAAAACATGAATGCAAAGGGATGTGAGCACCGAACATTCCTATCATCATTTTTTAATACAAGCAGAGCTTAAATGAAATTATCCATCATATAAAATGTGCTAGCACTGGAAGATTATAATTAATATATTTTGAGTATTATTCCTCTTTTGAAATTATTTATCAACCTCTAAATATACACATTTATACTTGGCAAATGCATAGAGCGCATGCATGCACGTTTATGATAGAGAAATCGAAAGGCAGAGAGAGACTCAGAGAGAAAGGAGAATGTGAAATAATGTTTTTGCAAATATGAACAATGATGACAGTCCTGTGTTCATGGAACATTTCTTTGAACAAAATTGCTCTTTTATATTCTCTCTCCCTTTTGTTTTGCAGTAGTTATGTATTAACATTTTTATGGGTGAATACAGAAAAAAAAAGTGGTTGATTCTTCAAAGTGCACAAGTGAAAGGTGGTTTGAAAACGTGTTGCAAGAGTAACTAACTCCCTGAATGGATGCAATGGCAGAGACTCGCCTTGTTTCACCTGCTTTGTATTCTCTCTCAGGCACTGATCAAAATGTGTGTTTGGGGACCCACTATGTTCCAGAGACAGTGTCCTCGGGGGTGAGTTGAGTCTGACTTTGGGGACCCACTATGTTCCAGAGACAGTGTCCTCGGGGGTGAGTTGTGAGTCTGACTTTGGGGACCCACTATGTTCCAGAGACAGTGTCCTTGGGGGTGAGTTGTGAGTCTGACTTTAGGTTTCACTGGTTTGGGTTGGGCCAGGGGCTATTTCTTGAACATGTGAAGGATGCTTTGAAGAAGGTAGCAAGGGCCATGGAATTTTAAAAGTGCTGCTAAACTTATTTCTATTATCTGGATAGTGGGTAGATGTGATGTTTGGTATCAAAATTTGTAGAGGCTAATTGCTAATTTTGATGAATTACTTTATTCTCTATATGAATATCAGAACACCTGTATGTGAAAACTGAATATATATATATATATGAATAGTCTCTATATTAATATCTCTGTATGAATATTTGATGACACATTCATCTCTAATAATCTAGTAGTTACTCTAAAGACTTTAGATTATTTTCAGAACTAGATTCAAGATGAATTTGTTTTAGCCATCCCTGTAGGAAGAGCTGAGAGACAAAGAGGAGTTGTTTTCCTAAGGTGGTTATAATTTGTGCTGTAAAAGATCACACAAGTTCTTTAATTAAAGCAGTGATCACTTTTCCCTAAAAATGGTTGTGGGAAATGGACATATCTGGGCAATATGGTGGTAACATAAAGGGTCTTAGAATAAACAAGATCGCCTATCTTACTGCACAAGATTGCATCTAGACTTAAGCATCCCCTTATAGAGACTCCCTCTGGCAAACAGGTGAGTTGTCATGTGTCTTAATGACCCTATTGGATATCTCTCTGGATATTTAGATGTCAGAAATAGTTCAGTATTGCATTTCCTTATAGAATTGGGTGATAATAATAGATTGTCCCTTAAAAATTACTGGCTCCAAAAGAGAAAGCTAGTTGGACCTGGCAGATACTATGGGAATCTTCATTTCTCTAAATGAACTCCTCCCATATATTATGCACCCTTCAAAAAGAGTGAGTGCCATGCAAGATGGAACTTACACTTAATCCTAGCACTCAGGAGATAGAGGCATACATATCTCTCTGGTTGTGGTCAACCTGATCTACATTGAGAGTTCTAGGTCAGCTAGGACACGTAGTGAGACTCTGCTTCAAACAAAACTAAACAAAACAAAACTGAAAACAGCAAGCTTTCTTTTATTGATATTTTTGGTAAATATTTAAGAAATCTGACTATAATTTTAAACATCATCTTGTTTGTTCCAGAAGCCTCCTCCTGGTCACCACCTTGTTCTTGTCTTTGTCCTCTTGATAAATGTCTTGTGATCCCCTAGGATCCCATACTGAAGTTGTGACACAAGTGCTTCTCTTTCTTCTTTCTACTGTGTTAAATTAACTTCATCTACAACTGACAGAGTACTATTCCAATAAAATATTCACATTCTAACGTCATAAACCTACAAATATGTACATGGCAAAGGGTAATCAAGGTGGCAGATAGTATTAAGTTGTTCATTAGCTAACCTCAATCTAGGGAACATAGCCTGGATGTCTATGTGATCTTAACATTCACAGAAGGGTCATGAGCAGTAGAAAAGCTGGGTAGAAGATAATCAGAAGATCATATGGCTATAGGGAAAAAAGATAAGGCTGGAGAAGACACAATGTTGGTAGCATTGAAAACAAAGAATAGGACTATGGGTGAAGTAAAAAAGTAGGCGTTTAGAAGCTGGAAAGGACAAGGCAAACAAATTCTATCCTAGATCTTGCAAGAATTTTAGCTCCTGGAATTCTGTCTCAGAATTCTAGCCTGCATAGGCCACCTAGTTTGTGCAGTTTGTTTCAACAATGAAAGAAGAGATGGATCATACTCCACATTTCACCTTAACCCTTTCTCAAGTTCCTCTGTTAGACTTTTTTGTTATCACAGTACTTACTCATTTTAGTATCATAAGTCATAGAAAACAACCATAACCATAGCTTGACTTACTTTTTACACCTTTTTCCACATTGGTATGTAAACTCACAGAGCCTGGTGCCTGCCTGGAACTCGGAAAAGATGTTAGGTAACTGAAGGGATGCCTTGCTAAGGATTGTTTTTATGTATCTCAATCACTATGACTTAATAAACAGTCTTCTCCTGCCTCATGCATCATGAGGTACTGTATCACCGCATCCACTAAGTAACAGGGCTAGGGCACCACGAAAATCAACCTTTGAAATTGCGAGGCAAAAATAAACCTTTCCTTTATGATTATCTTGGTTATTTATTTCACAGTAACAGAATACTTACCAACACACAAGAACTTGTATCATACATTGATAAGAGGTTCAAAGTGCTGTCCTTAACTAGAAACCTGCTTGTCTCCAGAGCAAGATAGAGTGCTGGTTTAGAACACAGTAAACTAAGGGAAAGAATCTAATTAATTTTTTTTTAATCTAAGTTTTAATCATACATATTTAAAGTTGTATGATTCTCTACAACAGCAATAATCCTTGAAAAATACAATAATAGTGACTGTAAAGCAATCTAGTTTGCTCTACAATGTACTGTTTGATTTTTTCCCCTAAGAATGAACAACAAATTCCCTGATGATCTATATTTCTGACAGAGTGACAATAATTGCTGTTTAACAATTTCATGATGGGTTTTAAAAACTAAGAATAATAAACAAACATGTTAAAACTTACATCCTGAGAAATTCTGTGGTTTGTACAAGACCAATAATATATAGTTCTTTTTTTAAATTATTCTCTGCTTGAGTGTTTCTGTAATTAAGAATGGTTATGGCTCCAGTGTTGTGGAGGGAGGGTCCTCATGGAAAGTTAGCATCTTAAATCAGCATCCCAGCAGCTGTGAGAATGGCGAGGCAATTCTTCAGCACTCTCAGTGGCCCTCTAAGCAGATTTCCAGGTGCAAATAGGCTCTCTTTGTTTTTATCTACCTGTTCCTAAGGGAACCAGCCCTTACATTTCACAGTTAAGGGAGGTAGCATTGGATGTGTCAATGACTTGGTACAAGCACCCTGCTGCTTTCTATCTATGATGGTGCACTCTGTTTCCCAAGAGAACAGGAGAATGAAAGCTGGGAGGAGGGCTTCCAGAAGAAGCCAGAAGGCAGCAGAGGGGGAGAATAGAGACATCACTGGCCTGGAATATGGGAGGACTTAAATTACAAATCTGAGCTCTTAAAATGTACTGAGTGGTTATTGTGACACTAATGGGGTCGTTGGGATGGGGAAAGTAAGAATGGGTTTACAAAACCACACGAAGGTTCAAATCAGGCAGTTTTTAATTTGAGAACACACAAGCAAAACATGATATCTGTCTGTAATAAACAATATTTACTAAGTTGAATTAGTATATAAAATGATTTTCTGTATCTGAAATCATGCTATAATGAGGTTGGGTGAGAAAAGAGGATGTGGGTGTGAAATATTGGTCTCTTTCTCCCACAAAGGAAAGGAACAAATATTCAAAATTTAAAAGTTCAAAAAGAGCAACATATGTTGAGAAATATGAAAATATATGCAACAACCTATATAAGAGCAATCGGGGAGTTAGAAAAAGTGTCTCTTTGGCAAACAAATAAGGTGAGGATGAAGCAGCGTTCAGTAACTCCCTGAAACAACCCTTTAAACATGTCCATGCATAATCAATAAAGTGAGCTGGGACAACTAAAGAAGACTGTGCTTTCTTTAAAAAAAATATTCAAAGGTGATTTCAGATTTATTCCATCTTCATTTTGAAGAACAATTTTAGGCATAATTTTAAAAGATTATTGCGAACAGCAAAATCCAACCAGATGTCCTTGGCAATGGGTGTTCGGTCCCTGCTCAGGGGCAGCTGGGAAGATGGCTCTTTTTATATGAACTTTGGTTTCCTCTCTGTGAGAGTCAGAGGAGATGAAGGAAGACTGTGCATATGACATTCTGGGGTTGCCTGGCACATGACTTCTGTAGCCTCTTCACTGACCCTTCTGTCCTTTCTAGTATTCTGACATCTGTGTCACCAAAACCAAAGTAACCCCAAGTCCCATACATACATACATACATACATATGTACATACAGATATACAAACATACATACATTCACACATCTTCTTAGTGACATCTCCGCTTTGAATGTGTGCTTTATCACAGTAACATCAGGGACAGTTACTGGCTCTGTAACCATGTCTCTCCAGTCCTTTTGGGGGTATTTTCTTTTCCTAAAAGCAGTTTCCTCGGGCCTTTTATTCCACAGCCTCCTGGACAGTCACATTTTTTCCATGTTAAAAGTCATAGGCTGACAGCTCTCACTTTACATCCTAGCACAGACCCTGCTCTGACTCCCATACTTGTAGCTCCAACTACCCATCTCATGTCCTCCTTAATATGTGTGCCTTAGGTTTCGTTCCCTGTTTTTGTGTGGCTTTCTTTACATTACTTCAGATAGATGGAATAACTCAATTTAATTTATTTAATGTCAAGGCCAAATACTTTGTCTTCTTGGATGAAAGGACTGGTTCATTAGTTTCACTCTGGGAAGGAGTAGAAGCCCATGAAGCATTGGTGGTCTGGCAAGTTGTCAGAACACACAGTGTAAGGACAGATTCACACGAAGAAAGAGCTGCTCTGCATGAGGAGACTTGGGGTACTGACACTTGCTGTGTGGGCGGAAGGCAAGGAACTCTCAGAATCTGGGTAAGCCACACTGTGGAAGGTCATAGTCTAGGGGATCTACATGAAAGCAGAGCTCATAGGAAACATCTATTCCATCAGAAAGCACTCTGAGCAGATCTAGAATATTTTACTTTCCAAGAGACAGGATGTGGGAAACGTGGCAGGGGCAGGGGAAATTTAAAGAAATTCCATAAACATGAGTAAATGCTAGGATCATTAAAAATCTACCTGGACTGTTTTCACATCATTTCCACATAAACATTCTGAGAAAGGTTAGAAAGCACAAGACTGTCTTGCGTGGTTAAGCCTTCCTATTAGTGGAGATGGAGCTTTTAGACTGAAAACCTTCCCTTCTAAGAACTCTTCACTGCAAGTCACAGTCCAGAAGGTTACACGGGTTGATAGGGCCTGTGATTTACTGAGGGACTGCATCAGAATGACTAGTGCCATAATTCTGCACTATGGATGAAAAGCACTAGAAAAAGGTGGGTGTTCAGCATCCTGTCTGTGCACAGGGATTTGACTCCCATTAGCACACAGAAGAGGAATCTTCTTCATTATTGGTTGTAAACACTTGAAACGTAAGTAAGTATTCTAATTAATTGTTCTGTGGATCCAAACAACCAAAGCTATATGTACATAACAGAAACAAACTTTGTTCACCAAAATCTTCCTTTGATGCTTATTTCAAGCCAGTGTATTCTATTAAAATAATCCTTGACTTCCTCTCTGATCTTCCAAGTGGAGACAGAGGACCTTGAAAAGGAGAAGTTATTGTGATTTTATCACCCCAGGAGGTACCTCATTTTCTGTTTCACTTTTCTACCTTGATAATATTTTCAGTTTTTTATGACACAATGGAATAAGTTTTCCCCCAGACGATGCATCTGTTACTGTCTTCACATTTTCATTGATCTCTATTCAGACAAATAGAACCCACCCCCCCTTCTGTAGGACATTGTGGTATTTAATGTAATAAGAAGGCACTGGATACGTTTTGTCATGATGAAAGCCTTTCTGAGATGTAGACTGAGCAGAGCAGAGCAGAAGTCAAGAGGGAGGATCCATTCCCGGGACTCAGATGTCACCCACGCCTCTTGGAGTATTAGCAACCTTCAAGGTTCCTTTTCTTTGGATCTAAATTCACTGGATCTTTCTTCATGGAGCCCTAGAGGTTCTTTACTTATTTTACATCTTGCCCCTTAGTATGCTTTACAGAGGTTCTGTAGTGGTCTTATAGACTTACCCTTTACTGTCCTTTACAGAGGTTCTGCAGTGGTCTTAAAGACTTACCTTTTACTGTCCTTTACAGAGGTTCTGTAGTGGTCTTATAGACTTACCCTTTACTGTCCTGTACAGAGGTTCTGCAATGGTCTTAAAGACTTACCCTTTACTGTCCTTTACAGAGGTTCTGTGGTGGTCTTATAGACTTCTTACATGGGTCTTACTGGAAAATCTAGGTAGTATTTTGTATCTTAGACCTGCTACTTACATGGAATGATTCTGTATCATTTCTATTGTGGTTTGTATGTAGTATCCATTGACTTATGACTTACGTTTGTTTGTGTATTGAGATGGGGTCTCACTGTATTGCCCATGTTGGCCTAGAAATCTCTCAGTAGCCCAGGCTAGCCTCTAGTTTGTAATCCTACTGCTTGGCCCTTCGTGCTGGGATTACAAGAGTGCACCACTATTTTTGATCTATCTATGGATTTTTAGAGGCTCTGGTTCATGCTGTTGTAGACTTTGCATTTTTCTCACAACAGTCATCTCAGCAGAACATCACCACACTACTGTCAGGTTCAAGTGAAAGTCAGCTAATGGATCTTCTTCTGGGGCTCTGTGTTTTCTTTCCTAAAGCTGTACCACTTGGTCAACAAGAACAAGCCATCCAGAGAACAATGGCCTTTGGTACATAAGCAAGAACAGCAATATAAAACAATACTTATTAATACAGACATGAAATCTATGATAGCTGGAATTTTTTGGTTACAATTCTGTGTGTGTGTGTGTGTGTGTGTGTGTGTGTGTGTGTGTGTGTGTTTTACTTCTGTTCATTCAACATGATACTGTCTTTGCTTTTTATATCCAGCAGCTTCCTGCATGTGGTCAAATAAGATAACCACATACAAATGCAGTTTCCTACCATCTTGGCCTGATAACCAGAAGAAATAAAGCAGCATGCATCTCTATAGCTGTATATTAAATCCAAGCAAGACTTCTTCTTTCTGTTTGTTTCCTGTGTGTATCTCTGTCCTACTCAGAGTGTTTGTGAGAATGGAGTATTGTGATTGGCCAGGGCTAAGGCAATCTCTCAGCACTGTTATAGCAACCTGAACAAAAGCCTAGAGAATGCAGGAAATATTTTCTAAAATATCACAGGATAGGAGAGAAAATACAGCACACAAAGAAATTACAGTTGATAGAGTTTCACACAGACAATGTATTGGATCACTAGGTCTTCTGAGATTGACTACTGCTATAGTCAGTTATGATTGGAGCCTTAATTTCTGCACAAAGGTCATGACTGAAAACTCTATTCCTGGCTGATGGCTGGGCAGTGGTAGAACCCTTAGCGAGTAGGACTTAGTGGGAAGAAGTTAGGTCATCAGGGATGATCTTGAGAGGATATTGGGACCCTGGACCTTCCTTCTAGTTCTCTTTTTTCTTTTCAAAAGTGTGGTAAGCAGTTTTGCCCTACTGTTCATTCTTTACCATGATGTTCTTCTGGCCATAGTTCCAAAACAATGAAGCCAAGCAACGAGACACCTGAAACCATGAAGTAGAGGAGACCTCTATGAGGTTTAATACTCTTTTAAGTTGTTTTTCTTGGGTATTTTGTCACAGTGACAGAAAGCTAATACATGAATCCAAACATCTGTAGCACCCTGAAATCCACATATTGGATCCTAATTGCCAATATGAGGGTGCTAGGAGGCAAGGCCTTTGGAAAGAACCTGTATGGATGCGATTAGCTTTTTTTTTAATTATTATTATAAATGAGACCCTTTTGCCATGTGATGTTATAGTGGTAAGGAAATCTGTTGACACATTAGTGCTGGGCTTTCCAGCTTCCAAACTGTGAGAAATAAAGTTCTGTTATCTATGAACTAATTAGTCTGAGGCATTTTATTACGGCAGCACTAATGTGGCCAAAGCAAAAACTTAGATCTTTTATAAGTTACTTGATAACCAACATCCTATCCTGACTAGGTAGGGATATTTCTGTAGCAGAGGAGGAAAAGATTTATAGACCATAAAACATAGGTTGATGCCTTATGTTTTAGCTTCAATTTTCTGTTGGTATTTCTTTTTCCACCTTTGTGAGTTCACTATTAAAAAATCAAAGTAAGAGATTTTGGGATTGTGGGTTTGTACCTTATAAATACAATTTGAGATATTATACTAGGAAAAAAGATTAAACTCCATCAAATAAGATAAAATGTTGAAAAATTGTCCACACTCCTATATGATGTGATCTGATTAAAATTCACATTTCTTCCTGAAGAACTCAGGAGAAAATCCAATGCATTAATATTTCATGAGTACTGGGGATAGGTAGGTAAATCTAGCAATTTCCTTTGAACTATATGCTAGGAATAGAATAAGAAAGACAATCCTGACTTATATTTACAACCCATGAAAACTAATAGATTATAAACTTGGTGAACTCCATTTTCCAATTTAGAAAAAAAAAACATGTTTATAAATGAATTCAAAAGACATCACTATTAAAGCAGAGGGACACTCATACCAGTGACAAAATATGAGATAAATGACAATTGTCCTGTCACAGCACCACATCAGAAAGTCTCTTTGGGGCGTTTGTTAAGGTTCTACAGGATGCATTGTGTGAAGATTCCTGGATGCTTAGGGTCTGGGGGAAACCAGATGTGTCTCTGAAAGTTTTGTTTCATTTTTCAGAGAGGCTGACTTCATTTTCTTTTTTTAAATTTCTTTCCTTTTGGGGGAAGAAGTAAAAATTAAAAAAAAAATTAAATTCATTTTACATACCAACTACAGATCCCTCCCCATCCTTCCTCCCACTCCCCCCACCTTCCCGCCGACCCACCCCACATCCTCTCCTCCATGGGGGGCCAGCTAAGCCTGGTACATTCAGTTGAAGCAGGACCCAGCCGCTCCCCTGCATCAAGGCTGAGCAAGGTGCCACCTGGCCTACTCTAGTAATCGGATTGGTGACTATCCTCGTTGTCATCACAGAAGTACACATTTTGGAGCTCTTGTAATGAAACGAACCCTCTACCCTGAGTGTAAGGGTGTTAGATTTTTTTCTCCAATTTAAGACTGGAATGTGCAATGAAATATTTGTGAATTTTAGTTTCAAAGACTAATTTAATATGTGTTAGGATATGCTATTTGCAGTTCTATTTAGTTGACAGACTACTGCATAGAATACTGGGTTTTTATTTTTTTTATCATGAAAACTTTGGTCATAAATTAGAATTAAGTAAAAAAAAACCAGATAAATATTAAACTTCCTGAATTATAATGAAAATAATATATGAGTAATAAATGCCAAGTCAGGAGATTAAGCGAGGAAATCCCCCAACTGGGGACTTTTCTAAATCTTTCTGAGGATGGAGTATCTCACGGTGGAGCTTATCTAACCTCATGACGGAGCTCACCCCCCACCCCCACCCCCACCCCTGCCATGCTTCCCAAACTTGGTACAGTGAGGCCTCTGGAGGAGAGACATTCTCAGCCCACATTTCCAACTCCATGATAACAACCTTTTCTGTGAACACACTTCATGACAGCTGAAAGAAAAGCCAATTTGAAATGTGTGCCGGCCCCTTGGACTGCTAAGCAGACTGAATTTGGTGTATTGTAAAATATTCTATCTAATCGCACATGGAGGCAAGTTAAATTAAAACAAAAACAGAACAGGGAAAGTTCCTTCAGGATTGCCTGGAAGAACTTCTTTGACCAAAGGATCCAGAGGTTGAGAGAGTGAAAATGGCATTGTGTAAGCCCTGTACCATTGACTGGCCTGTATTCAGTTGACAGAGACGCTGAGATGTTTGTATCCATCTAGTCCTTCTCAAAACTGTCTGCCTCTCTTTTCCTTTCTCCCAATCTCACAGTGCTATCTGAAAGAATAAACAGTACCCATGTCAACAGAGTGAAATCATTTAATATTTTTTTCAAAGAATAACTAAAAGTATCAATCTTTGGAAACCTCAATAAACTGACAGAAGTCTTGATTGCACCATAATGAATATATGAATGGATAAATTGGTAAGCACTGGGGAAAACACTTAGGGATCTCTCAAAGTCTGATTTTCCAGAGAAATAAATATTGGTTTTTAAACTTCCCAGAACTGAACCTCCTCAAGCTTGAAGGAAGCCCTGGGAAGCTGCATTTGCAGTGCTCACTTAGCAGAATGAGTCCTGAAAGCAGATATGCCAAGAGCCCTTCCAATACAAAGACATAGGAAATCTAAATAGCTTTATAATATGGGGCATGTATCACTCTGCAGTATATTTGCTTTAGATTTTCACAAGAATCTTCAAAATAGAGTTAGATTTCTCACACACTCTTCATTTATTTTCCCCTAATGCTAGCATTTTATATAACCATGGTATGTTCATCAAAATAAGAAATTAACATGGCTACAATTGAATTTGTTAAACTCAGACTTAATTCAAATCCCCCAAGTCACGTCATGGATAGCCTTCTTAGGTTTAGAATCTAGTTGGATGTAGGGGTTACATTTTTTTCCTTTCACTCTTTAACATCAAATAATGCAATGAATAAAATAGTACTATATTGAAGAGTTTTCATCCTTCATGATTATCAGAGGCTAGTAATAACTACATACTTTTAAAATAGTGTTACACTCTTATATTAAATTTCCTGGCTCCTGAAGTAAATAAGAAAATTCAAACTTGAGCATAACAGGAACACCACAGCCAATTCAGGGCAACATGTAATTTCTTTCCTTCAAGCAAAATCCTTCCACCTAGGAAATGATTTTGTGATGCACTATATTTGATTTATTACAGCAAAGCATTGAACAGTTTCTGTTAGGAATTTCCAACCCACTTATAGTTAAACTAGCACTCTCTTAAAGTAGATAAATTCTGAGATGCTTGGAGGCAAGAACTTGCTCTTAGTTTTCCTTTTTCCTGCACATTGCCTAAGACTTGATAAATATTTGTAAAATTAATGAACATACGAAATTACATAGAATCTTCAGGCTAGAGTGAGTTTGAAAACTTGACACTTTCGGGTTAATTAGACTCCAGAGTTTTCCCCTCTGACTACCTTTGGGATGCTTCTGTGTAGGTAGTGTCAAAGAGGTTGATAAGTGATGTGGAATATAGACAGCTTCATGGAAATGTCATGAACCTGTAAAGAACATCACCAGAAAACTTGCCAGGTTTTAAGTATCTAATGCTGTTTTCTGTAAGAACTTACAAAACCTTTCGCTTCTTATTAATGTACAGTCGTCATTAGAGAAATGCATCCACAGTCCAATGACAGCCATCAAAGGTGTACTGAATGTGCTGGCTGGGTATAATCAATTTCCTAGTACTTAGGTATCATTCAGACAAAAATTGTTCCAGGGCTCTGAATACTGACATATGAAGCAGGCTATGGCAGAACTGTATCTAGTGATCATCCTACTGTTTTTATCAGTTGCTAGTATCATGTCAAAAGTAATATTTTAGGGGTTGGAGAGATTGCTCAGTGGTTATGAATGTGTAGTGCCTTTTCAGAGGGCATGAGTCTGGTTCCCAGAACACACATTGGATGGTTCACAACCACATGTGACTCCAGCTCCAGGGGCCTTTATCTGAACTCTGTGGACCTGAACTCACATGCACACACACACACACACACACACACACACACACACACACACACAAACTAAAGGAAAAGAAATCATTTTTAAAGGTCAAATTTCACTCTCCAAATCCCGAGTTCATCGTTTTTCTGCCTGGGTTCTGGGATCCTCACTGATAGATAAGTCCAAACACACTTCACTATACCCTCTTAACATTATACGCAGTATCCACAAGATCTTCGGTCATCAATTAAACCAAGGAAAGACTGAAAATATTCAAGCAAAGTAGCATCTGGGCTGAACACATACAGATGTTTTCTCTTTTTATTATTCCCTAAACCAGACAGTACAACTATTTATATGGCATTTATATTGTCTATTGAGATGATTTAAAGTACATAAGAGGATATGTGTAGGCCATATGCTAACATTGCATTATTTTATATGAGGCATGAGCAGATTTCAATATCTGAAGAATAGGGGGCCCTGAAGTCTGTCTCCAATGGATATCAAGGGATAGCTGTCATTGTTTATGCATTGTTTATTTTATTAATGTTTTATTCTCTTTCATTTTTAAGCCTAAGTTACTCAAGAATTTTAAAGGCTAATTCTAACAAAATCTGTGGGTGTGTGTTTTTCATAATTCTATTTTACCCAGATAGAATTTCAGCTTCTCTGGTGTGATCTAGACTTCTGGTGTGCTCTAAACACATCTCTCCCAGTTTCATGTACTAAAAACTTAATTCTCACCCCACAAGTGAGGGGGCAGTTTTTTTGGGGGTGGGGTGGGGGAATGTTTAGATCTTAAGAGCTCCACCTTCATCAAGGGCAATACTCCAATGCTGATGGGAGTGCAAACTTGCACAGCCACTATGGAAATCAATATGGCAGTTCTCCAGAAAGACAGAAATCAATCACCTCAAGATCTAGGTATACCACTCTTGGTATACCTATGCTTCATCCTACCATAAGGACACTTGCTTAACTATGTTCTTGCTGCTCTATTCATAATAGCCAGAAACTGGAAATAACCTATATGTTCCTCAACTGAAGAATGGATAGAGAAAATGTGGTATTTATACAATGGAATATTTACACAGCTCTTTTTTTTAATGACATCATTGACTTTGTAGCAAATGGATGGAACTAGAAAAAAAAAAACATCCTGAGTGAGGTAACCCAGACCCAGAAACTAAATATGGTATGTATTCACTTATATGTGCTTATTAGCTATTAAATAAATAATAGCCAATGTACAATCTAACCCAGAGAGGTTAGGCATAGAGGAAGAGACTAGCGGGGATATATAGATCTACCTGAGAGCTGGAAATAGATTTTTATGGGTGGGCTAGGGATGAGGTGGGGGATGGGGACAGATGGCTCAGGTAGGGAGGTGGAGGGGAGATGGGGTTGAGGGAGGGAATGTGGGGAGAGACAGCTAGAATTGAGCAGTGGTATGGAAACCTAGGGCAGTGGAGGCTTCCTAAAATATATGAAGGTGATCATAATGAAGTCTTCAAATAATGAGGGAAACCAATTCCCCCACTGACACCAAATGAAACTTCCAGTGCTGGGACTGGATTACATCTAGTTGAATTGTTTACCAGAGGAGTCCCATGGAAATCCCTAAACAACCCTGACTGTTGCAGAGGCAATAGGTTGCTTTTCACAAACTGACAGTAAAACCCCATTGCTGAATACAATACCCACACAACTCATTGAACATGGAGAGGTTGAGTTGGTGCCTATATAGTACCTTTGCCTCCATGTTCTAGTGACTTTGGTTAGGGAAGTTACTCTTCAGGCTATCAAAAGAGAAACATAAACACCAACCTAGCCACAAACTCTTTGATCTACTGTAGCTGAAAGTTTTTTGTGTCTCGCCTGGTCTGCAGTTGCTCATACACAAGTAAACACACAGAGGCTTACATCAATTAAAAACTGCTTGGCCATTAGCTCAAATTCTACTGACGAGCTCTTACACTTTCTGTTAATCTATGTGTTGCCACGTGTTCTGTGGCTTAACCTGTGTGCCCTTACATGCTGCTTCCTGTACTGTGTCTCCTGACTTATCCTTCCTCTTCCCAGAATTCTCCTTGTCTGCTTATCCTGCCTAAACTTCCTGCCTGCCTACTGGCCAATCAGTGTTTTATTAAACCAGTGTACAAAAGCATTTTTTCCACAGCATTTGCTCTTTTCTGTTTAATTAAAAAGGAAAGGTTTAAATTTAACATAATAAAATTATTTATAACAACACAGTTATCAAGCAAGAATTACAGTTACAATATCTAGTCTTTATATTTGGCAAATTCAAAGAAACTATTCTATTTATCCTATATTTGTGAGCCTAAGGTTTCATATCTAACTTATCTTTTATCATAACTAAGGAAAATTATAACTATCTTTTGTCTTTGGCGTTTTCCTTTTCTTACTTGTGCATATCTTACTTTCACTCTTACTCCATGGCTGGCTGTGTAGCTGGGTGGCTGTCCCAATATCCTTCTCTCCTTGTTCTCTTGGTCTTCCTTCTTTCCTCCCAGATTTCTCCTTCTATTTATCCTCTGTGCCTGCCAGCCCTGCCTATACTTTTCTCCTGCCTTGCTATTGGCTGTTCGGCTCTTTGTTAGACCATCAGGTGTTTCAGACAGGCAAAGTAACACAGCTTCACAGAGTTAAACAAATGCAACATAAAAGAATGTAACACATCTTTGCATCATTAAACACATGTTCTGCAGCATAAACAAATGTAACACACCTTTAAGTAATATTTTACAACAAGATGTCTCCATAAAATCCCTTCCCTAAGAGCTCAGGGAACCCCTTGGAAAAGGAGGAGTAAGGAGTGTGGGAGCCAGAGCATATGGAGGCTACCAGAAGAAAAAAGCCCTCTAAATCAACTGAGCAAAGCTCATATGAACTCATGGAGCCTGAAGCAGCAAGTACAGGGCCTACTTGGGCCTGCACCAGGTCCTCTGTGTATGTATTATGGCTTTCAGTTTAGTACTTTTATGGGATTCCTGAATGTGTAAACAAGTAGGTCTCTGATTTTTGTGCCTTTTCTCGGGGCTCTTTTTCTTCTGTTGGTTTGTCTTATCTAACTTCAATGTGATGCTTTTTGTCTTTTATCTTATATTTTATTTTGTTTAAAAAACACTATTGAGACAGAAAAAAATCACAGCGCTTAGATACTGAAAAAAAAAGAGAGAAAGAAAAAGAAAAACACAGATTCCATATTGAGAAGTAAGCTGTCCTTTACTGAGGAAAACTACACCGTCATGTGTGGACTAATGGCATATATAAGCACTTGCTGGCTTCACTCTTCTGCATATGGATGCTTCCTATTGACCTGGAATACTTTATTTGTCATGGTTTGTGGCTGGGGCATGGATGGGTAATCACCTAAGCTCTCTTACTCGCAGACTAAACTGGATCAATGACTTAAAAGTAAGACTTCAAGCTGAATCTAAGGTGGGAAAACCACTTTGAGACACCAGTATAGACAATAAAAAATAGTTATTTTTCATAAGACTCACAAAGTACAGGAAACAAAAGCAAATGCAGATAAATGGGATCATATCCAATGAAGAGGCTCTGCACAGACAGAAGAGACAACGTAGAGTACTAGGCAATATTCTCAAGCTATCCATCTGATGAGAGATTAAAACATATCATACAGAAGAAAAATTTAAACACCCAGTAGCAAAAGTATATGCAGCAAGAAAAAAAAAATCTGCCATAAAAAGAATGAAATCCTGTCATCAGCGGCAATGTAGACAGTACTGCAGGAAGTAAGTGAAGTAAGGCAGATACAGACAAAGACTGCATGTTCTCCCTTAGATTTACAACATAGAAAAGTTAATTTCATAGACGTAAAAGGTACATTAATGGCCACTGGGGGCAGGAAAGAGTGGAGGGGGAGGGACAGAGGGATGCCGAAAAGCCGATACCAAATACAACTAGGACGAAGGAATTTTGGTGTTCTGTAATAGCATATGACAGTAGCTTACAATTATTTATTATATTTTACAAAGAACCAGAAAAGTGGATTTTAAATGTTTCAACACAAAGAAACTGTAAGTGTTCAAGAAGTTGTAACTACTAATTAATTACTCTGATATGATCATTATACATTCTGTATTATATATGTATCAAATTATCATACTTTAATTATACATGTACAGTTAAAATATTTTAAAATTAACATTTAAAAGTATATTTATAGAAAACACACATTTATAAACAATTAAAAACAACACCCAAACCTATGATAGAATAGCCTCCTTTTTATAAATCATCCAGTCTCAGGTATTCTGCGGCAGTGGCTTAAAAAAATGGACTGGAACAGGTTTGTATGTTCTACATTTGACAAAACACTGAGAAAGAACCATGGGGCAGGAGTGGAGAATGTATATCTGTTCCTTAAAAGATTGAAGAGTTGACCTTGATTCCACAGTTTCGGCTGTGAGCACAGCCAGTGCCACTATCGGCTGACTGCTGGTGTCTCTCCCAGGGAGTTTTGATTGGGATTATTTAGAAAGAGGCAGGATAGCAAGCTCACCACAACCACACTTTAATAAACATTATTGATTTCACTGTGCTTATGGAACAGGATGTGGGGCATAATTTAGAACAAGAGTAAAGAGGCTTTCTTTGCAAAGGGCTTGGGAGTGAATACTGCCTTCTGAGTCTCTGTCAGAACTACTAGGTTCTGCTTTGTAACTTGTAAACAGATCTTGACACAACGTAACAACCCAGTCTCTCTGTGCTCCCGTCAGACAAGTGACCAAAGTCAGGAGGAGTTCTATTTGGTCTTTGCACCCACAAGGAATCAACTTTAAATGATACATTTGTCTGTGTCTTCCTAAGACAAATACACATTTAGAACCTGCTGATGCAGATTTGAACTCTTAAAAATTACATCCATCTCATTAGACCTCACAAAGTTTCTCTGTGTTAACTCTATCTAAGATCCATATCCAAGATCGGTGTCTTAGAATGAGGGGCTAGTTGGATATCCATAGTTGGCTTCTTCCTATGCAACCGTAATACTAGGTATGAAAGGCATTGTTTTGGCTAAGAGTATAAGCATAAGCAACTCTGTAATGATCACAATTACAGACAAATGATTGATGGTCATGATTAACTTGGACAATCATTATATCAGGTTCAAACAGAAACAAGATGAAAGGTCAGACTTCAATTTAGCTATACATATTTGAGGAATAGTTTCCACCTTACAAAATTTGAGGTGGATATGCTGTTTATCCAACACTTTTTACTGTTGAAAGCCTCTGCTAGGTGGCATGAGTCTTAGCTGTCCCCAGAAGCACAGCCAAGGGCACCCGTTGTGTCTTCTCACACCTCTGTCACTTCAACATCGTGTGAGAAAGAACAGAAAAGAGACCAAGGAGAGTGTGTCAGTGAGCTGCCTTTAAGTATGGTAACCAAACATTGAATATGGTCACAGAGCCTGCCCTTGGGTGCTGCGAAATACTTGTGCTGGGCAGAAGTGATGTTCCCTTACACATGTTCCAATGCTTTTCAAGAAGCTTCTCTGAGTGGGTGATTACTGGACAGCTTCCATTCACCAGCCCAGTCAGCTTGAATGTGAAGTCACTATTTTGCATTGTCTCTCGATAGCAGGCATTTGGTATCAACTACTGGAAAGTTTTTTATTTTCCCTCTAGCAGCAACAGATATTAATTTTTCCGGATCACTTACTCTTGTGGAATATTAGTCTTTCTTAGTTCTCGACAAATGATGCCTAACATGTCTGGAGTTGTCTATCTGGGCAGTAAAGCTAACTCCCAACAAAAGGACATAAGCCAAAAAGCTGAAGCAGGTAGGTTATGCCTTCATCCTCTTCCCACTCTTCTGTTTTGAGAAGCTCCTATGCAAACTGCATCTTATAGTAAGAAGTTGTGTGAAAGGAGAGGTGGGAATTCAGAGATCCAGCTTCCATTCTGATTGTGCCTTTTACTTGTGTGATCTGGTGTGGCTGCGTGACCTGGTGTGGCTGCTCCGATAGAAGAGATAGTCCAAGGGTTGGGGATTTAGCTCAGTGGTAGAGCGCTTGACTAGCAAGTGCAAAGCCCTGGCTTCGGTCCTCAGCTCCAGTTAAAAGAGAGAGAGAGAGAGAGAGAGAGAGAGAGAGAGAGAGAGAGAGAGAGAGAGAGAGAGAGAGAGACTAAAGACAGTGCCCATCCTTTGACGATCAGAGTATGGATATAACAGATTTTAAAAAATTAAAATTTTCCCTGGGAATCTTACGCTGGGAGGAGGAAAGGCTGTAAACCAGGTATGAACTGGAAGATGAACTTGGCTCTGGAGAGGATACTTCACATGGTTCTGATAACTTATCAAACCTTGCAGGACACAGTGAAGCAGAGGCAACGAGGGATGGATGATGTGCACAGGACCACATCTTCACAGCACTGCTTAACAATTATACCATCCTCTCTTTAAGCTTAAACCTCATGGCAGTGTCTTGAAGATGGACTTGGAATCACTGGACATCTTTTTTTTTTGTTCTTCTTCCCAACAATGTGGCCACATTGGGGAAAATAAATCTTTCTCTGCTTTCCACTCTTACTGATCCCTTTCATTGGTATACTGGGGACAAATGGCCCAGACTACCTTGCTAAGAGGGACAGAGACAAGGCTTTAACTCTTCTAAAACCTCCACAGCACTGGGACAAGTCACTTCATCTTTACCTCACTGACTTCACCTGCAAAACAAGAAACAGTCACTGCAAAATATTGATTATTTTTACATAGAATTATCTGTGTGCATAGAAAGACTGTGTTCACACAGATAAGATACATGCATATGTATATATATACATACATACACATACAAACATATATATATATATATATATAAATCACCTCTAGTGTGTTACATGTAGTTAGTACACATTTCATAAATTTAATCTTTGAAAGGATATGTTCTCTCTTTCTGTCTCTATTTCTCTCTCTCTCATGTGTGCATGCATGTGTGCATGTGTCTGTCTGTCTGTCTCCCTGTATGTCCATCAACCAGGGACTTGCACCAGGATCAAACCCAGGGCCTTACACATAGTAGGCAAACCACTCTACCCACTGAACTACAGCTATAACTCTAGCCTCTTTTAAGGGCTCTTACCTACCATAACTTGTCCGAGTGAAGGCACAGCTTTCTTAGATCCCCATGGGCCTCTCATTAGCTGTGCTTTACAGCTCGTGACAGCACATGCTCACATTTGAACCATAGTTTACAGCAGCATGGGCAGTTGCTGAGACTCTTGTGTCATGGGATGTGTATGATGCCGTTAAGATATAAAAACTTCTTGTCTGTAAACACACTCCATGCAGACCCCTGAGGCTGTGGCACTGATGAGTTGATTTCTTGATGCAAATTAAGATGAACCACAAGCCCTCAATTAAAGGGGCTCAATGAGATCACTGGAAGTTTTCAGGCCTCGATATAATAGAAGAGATTTTTAAGGGGCTCAGGAAGGAGGAACCGTAACAGTGAAGTTGCTTTCTTTCCAGCAGCAGCTTTATCTGTGTTCTCTCTAGGGCCAGGGTTATACTTATTTCCTAACAAACTATTTATGTTCCTCATTTGCAGTGTGCTTGGAATGTGAGTTTAAATGCGAGAATCCTTGGTCCTGTGAGTACAGGGGTCTGAGCAACACTGGACAATTCTTAACCTTCACCCAAATGCCTACTGCTGTTGGGAAAGATGCTTCACGCCCTACCTGGTCTAGCATCCTCTTCCCCTTGAAGTTTTAACATAGAGAAGACTCAGAAAGTCACACTTTTCAGATACTGCCTTTGCCTAGGAGCTGTGTGCACTTTTAAGGTCAGTTTGTGGATGACGGATTTGCAAGCAGCTGATGGAGCAAAACATCAGAATAAAACTTCTCCATATAATGAGTGTCCTGCCTGCAGAGCCGCCCTGATGAGCGAATGTACTCTCAAGTTTCAGAACCCCAGCAGTTCCCATTTACTGCATTAAGCAAGATTGGAGTCTCTGCCTTCCCTGGTCCAGCCAGATTCAACACAGCAGTAGTGTTCTGACTACAGGATCCCTTTCTTGCCTTTCATTATTCTCTCCCTGCTGGTGTCCCTATTATGGGCAGATCCATTTGGTTTGTTTCTCTTTTACAAAAAAAAAAATAGAGATAACAAATGTACTTGCTGACCTCTTTCAACATGGTTCTGGAAACAGAGCTATCTGTCCCATCATCCCATCTTCCCTAGCTAATAGTCTATTTAGTTCAGACATGCTTTCTGAGCGTGAACCCCACCAGCTATACTCTGTGGTGAGCAGGCCGGATACAGACCCTCACCACCATAACAAGAAAGTCAGAGGAATGAGTCACTGTGATCTCTATTGAGCATCAGAAATGAGAAAGACAGGCTCCAGTGAGAACTTGTGGCTGGGAGCTGGTAAAAGCCAAGGAGTCAGAAGAGTATCCCGAGGAGGCCCAAGACCCCAGTGGTAGATAAGTGAAAAGCAGGGGGATGGTCCTGTGCAAAGGCCCTGAAACAAAAGGAATTTTTCAGACTGGAGGAATTGTAAGCAAGAGAGCCCAAGAAGAAAGAGAAGTGACATTGGCAGGGATGGCTGGCAGTGGCCACATCTGATAAGAACAAAGTTATGTTTTGTTTTTTTTTTGGTTTATTTTATTTTATTTTTAATCTTCAAACCAATGGTTTGGAAAAATTTGGAAGACTTTTACAAAAGATGAATGTGACTATAGTAAAGGGAGAAATATAGTAAAAGGAGAGTGATATTCAAGTTTGCTCCCACGGATGTAGCACAGTTCTTCCTAGTGTGGGCTATACTCAGTAACTTGTTCCCAATAAATAGTGTGTGGATCAAGCGACAGTGTGTACCTTCAGAAACTGTATCGTAACAAAGAAGCCTCTCCCACTAGCTCTTTAAGCAGCTGAAGGAAGGCAGCTACTCGGCCATGACAAACTAAGACTTTTTGCCAAAAAACTAGGAAGCCCTGCCAACAGCCTGTCAAGGAAACCAATGGGGGACTAGTCCTCCATCCATAGTTCAGCCAATAGTCCCTCAAATGCAAGTCAGAACCAGCCAGCTTAGTGACCCCTGGCCTCCTGAGTCTTATAAACAATTAACTCATAAGAATCTGTTATTTAAAGGGTAGATGTTGGAGTATACAGCAATACATTTCTGCTGTTGGAAGAGAGGGTCTGACATTAGTCCAAGTAGAAAATGACAGCTTGACCTCACTTCTTCTTCCTGTGGGCATTAGATCACATTTGATCACTCCAAATCCACAGATATGTCTTTCAGTCAAGTCCATTGCTGAAACCTGTAACCTAGTTATAGGTTGCTTTGCAATGTCTCTCTATACCACATTTTTTTTAAATTCTTATGGTAGAGTATATAATACTTTCTGAGTTACATGAGAAAGTGTATGTAAAGTCCATAGAAGTCTCCTAACCTGATACCTGTCAGTTTTTTGTGTAGCGTCTGCCCATGTTGAATGCCATCTCTTTCTTCCGTGTTTTCTCTCTGCTCTCAGGCCAGCCTCCACTAAGCTGCTCTGTGTTTCTTCCTTTGTCAAATTGCATCTGGATTCTCATGGCTTTAAAAATAAACTGTTAATGTTTTTACCATGCATTAAAGTTTCTCTACCATGTGTGGACCTTAGTTCCATCCAAATTCATCTTCCCCTCAATTACTTCCTTTTGCTCATTTCTTGTTTGTTTTTTGACATTTGGATGAGTCACTTAATTCCTGTTATCCCCAGGTTTCTCATTTGTTTATTGTGCATGATAATAAATACCTACGCCTCTTCATGTTCAGGGAAGCATAATAAAAGTCTAGTTTCCACATTATGAAAATTCACTCTAATTACAAAAACCTAAGCTATTAGTGCTGTACTTCGTGTATACACCACACACACACACACACACACACACACACACACACACACACACACCCCTAAAATGGCACAGATCTTAAAGAACATCTCTTCAGCGATTATACCAGCTGAGCAGAAGCTTCTGATCTAGGCTGGCGGTCACCCAATATCAGGACATGGAGCATGCTGTCCCTCTGTCTTGTTGCCCAGGTGAAACATGAGATATGATAAATTGCTGCTGATAATCACTCTGTCTAGTTTTGTTGATGAATTATCTTGTGATAGTTTCCTGCATTCACACCACAATCCAAAGCACTATTGCTCTACAGATATGAGGATGGAAAGAAGTGTTCCTTTATACACCTGAGCAAAATGCTACCACTGGAAACCAGGGAGATAACTTCATATATCAAATTAGTCAAGACCTCAGTTGCCAAAGGAGCCTGAGTACTAAAGATACTTGACCTATACTGAATGCATCTCAGGTTCTCTTTTTAAAATAGAACATAATTATGAGAACATAATTTTTATAGCCTTACAGACTTGCTCAGAATTAGGGGTGCATATCTTCACTTTCTGGTGAGAGCCTCCAATTTCATAGGGGTTCATTATGCCTGGTAGAATGTCCTTCAGAGGTCAGATGCAGTGCCTAGAACATTATATATAGGTTTTTCTCTCTCTTGGCCTCCTTTAAAAGACAGGAAGATTCCCCAAAATGAAAGACTGATTTGCCAAGGACTTATCCCAAAGTGCTTTCAAATATTAGTTTTAGTCAGAACATACAGCCATTTTCCATACCCCAGTGGATGTGTGTGTGTGTGTGTGTGTGTGTGTGTGTGTGTGTACCACTAATTTGACTTAGTTTTTTATCAAATTAGTTAGCTAAGATCAAGTGGTCAGCCTTGAAATCATGTACATACAAGTAGCACTAAAGGGACTGAGCAGATTGTTCTCTTATATCTCTCTATACATATAGGAAGAGAGTGAGAGAGAGAGAGAAAGAGAGAGAGAGAGAGAGAGAGAGAGAGAGAGAGAGAGAGAGAGGAGAGAGGAGAGAGAGCATGAATTCAAGAGAGATTAAGTAAAGTATGATTGGAAAGAGGAAGGGAAATGGAGAAAATTAAGCAATTATATTTTTTTAAAAAAATTAAATTTGGAAGGGGAATTGGGATGGATTGGGGAGAGTAGGAAAAGGAGATGAAGGGGACTGGGGATGATGAGGTTTTATTGTTTATATGCACACATTTCTCAGGAATAAAGAAAAATTGTTAAAACAAAGAAACTAAAACTATGCTATTTCACATATATGTTTTATAATTTATAAAGAGAATTTACTGGTGAAAAATATGGCAAGGGTTTTGCAATATGACATATAATAGGGATTTTATGTAAATCTTTTCAGCTTTGGTCATACCTCCAGTAGCCACACCCCTCAGTTTATCAACATAGTTTGACATATAAAATGTAAGTGTTTGAAATAAGTTCAGATATTTATGTCAAGTAAAAACCCCAAATACTGGGTCTTTGTTCTCAGTTTTTGCTATAATAGCTGATGGATGGATTTCCTTTGTGATTTGTGTGTTGAGTATACAGATTCTGGTTTGGGATGTGAAAAGTTACAGCAGCAAGCTACCCAAGAGAGTTCATTTCACACCTGCAGACCAGCTCCTGTGTTTGAACGAGTAGCCCATGGCAACACAATATTCTGAAGGCCACCCAAGGCCCTCCCTCTCCTCACATAGTTACTCTTCACAATTCATGCAATCCAAATGTCCTACTAAAAATGATCTTTCTACAGGAGAGTGAATTTTACCATTTTGGCACCATTGCTGAAGAAGAAATCATATTCTGTAATAAGAATGTGTCTCAAAAGCACCCTGTCACCCAGCAAGTCATCACTCTTACCACTTATATCAGGGGTTCTCAACCTTCCTAGTGCTATGACCTTTTAATACAGTTCCTCATGTGTGAGGACCCCAACCATAAAATTATTTTCATTGCTATTTCATAACTGTAATTTTGCTACTGTTATGAACTCCAACATAAATATTTTTGGAGATAGAGGACTGCCAAAGGGGTCATGACCTACAGGTTGAGAACCATTGACTTACATGGACTTAATTGATGCTTTCTTTAAAAAAAAAATGCATGCTATGAGAGGCATACCAGGGAAAAAACAGTTCAAAAACCAAGATCGTTCTGCCTCTATGATTTAAATAGCCTAAAGGGCATTTTGGCACAATATTCAGAATGGCTGTTTTGAATTTAGATTAAAACAATTTTTTAGACTAGTTCTCAGTAAGATCAGAAACCTAATTGTCAGTTATGCTCTAGACACGCTGAAGTAACAGGTGGCTGCACTTGCTTCTACCCCCAGGCTACTTAGTCTAGGCCAAAGCTTCAAAAGGGAAATGCACATGAGAATCTTCCCCACATTCCAGGTGACAGTCTGCCCATCATTTGTAATATTTACATAGAATCCGGCGCAAAGTATTTCCTGTAAGCAATGGGAAAGTAGGATTCTTTTAGACCAATTCTCATGCAAACATACATGCAAAACCAGGGAAGCTTGAAAGTTAATAAGAACTAAATTATGTATGTATTGAAATATACATATATACATTACATTATCTACATATCCCTTGTTATCATATTTCTCTTCAATGGTATGAGCCAGAGTCTGTTTCAAAGATGAGCTTTGCCTTCTTTTACAAATGCAGTCTACCAGTGATGTTCCTAAACAGATCTTCATCTTGTATTCTTTCCTAAAGGATGTCTAAAAGTCCTGCACCTAAACCTTTACTCTGAGTTGAATGATATTGCTTTGGGAAGTATTCTAGATATTAGAATCTCTAGATATGGAATCTCTAGATATAGAAGTATCTCTCTATGAGTCACTAAAGTGAAAGGAATAATTCCTCTGGTTTAAATGGGTGGAGGGTGCATAAGACAGGCATCAGATGTGAGGAATATCTCAAGGGGTTTTAATTGGGTTGGGGAATAATGATCAGAAACGTTGATGAAAAGTCTTAATTTCTAGTTGGTGCATTGAATATCATTGTCCCAAAGAAACTGTGTTGACATATGCTAAAATGATCTATTAAATCTGCATTAACTTTTGATAAAATAAGCTTAGCAAAGTCAACATTCTTGATATAACTGGATTATAGACTGAAAAATGAACTCAGTTACATGGGAGCTTTTAATAACAGTGATCACCTTGGCTTATTTTGGTCTGTTAGTTTTTATTTTACAATAATTATTCACTGTGACAACTGAAGCCAGTCAGCTCTTCTCCAATAAAATTTTAATTAAATTGATAAATCCTCAGGAAAAATTCCTATAAAATGTTCAGAAGGTAAGTTTTCTTTCTCAAAAGTCTGGCAACAAATGGCTTGTTAAAAATAACTTTTAAAATTGTACTTAACGTTATTCAAAGACCACAGGAACAAATTTGTGTTGTCAGCCATGAAAAATACCTGGCATTGGACTTAACTCTCACCTTCGATAATTATAGCTCTCATCTTTAATAATTATAAATTATTTAAAAACACAAACTAGCTGTCTGTGGCAATGAAAACAGAGCCAAAATGGAGCTACAGTTCCTGGGAGAGGGACACAAGGGAAACTCAATATTCACTAAGTGGTTTTTTTCCTGGTGACTGTTATTGTCCTGTGGTGTTGGGAACTGGAGCTCAAGGCAGAATGGTGTACAAAATTACTAATAAGTAATTTTCACAGTTTTAAAACAAGATTCTATAATTCGGATAAGTATCCTTAAGGGTTCATGTGCTAGACCTCAGTCCACAGTATGGGATTCTTAGGAGGTAGGGTCTAGTAAGAGGCCCCTAAATTGTAGGAGAATGCCCTTAGGGCATAACAGTCTCTTTCTTCTTTCCTCTTATTCACTGGTTGATGGAGCGAGTAGCTTTACTTCAGCAAATGCCTCTGCCATGATGTATTAACTCACCATGGGCCCTAAGCATTGGAGTCAATCAGTCATGGGCTAGACTCTCCCAATTGGGAGCCAAATAAAGCCTTTCTCTTTATTTGTTAATTATGTCAGATACTTCATTGTAGCAGTATAAAACTAACACATACTTTACAAAGAGATAGGCTCTTCATTAAAATATTGTTAATTAGAAATGTACGAGCAAACCAAAACATTAGCATCCTCTGGAGCAGTGGATCTACCTTGCGAAACATTTCATAAACTAAATTGTTTTCTCTGTTTTACCTATGATGTTAATCATTCTAGAACTAACTGTCGGGGATAACCGTCCTAATGCATATCTTCTATTATCTAGTAAATTCAAAACTTTCCCTTTGTTCCAGTCCCTGGAAACAATTTATTGCATTTGAATCAAAGGCTGCTGAAGCAATAACAGTTGACTGTGATGAAGAGACAGCACAGCAGAAGACAGGGGAAGAACTGAATGCTAAGTGTGTCTACCAAATGGAAGCATGTCTGCCACTACTATTGCCACAGAATTGAGGGGGGCAGTCTCCTTATTTATTAGCCCCAAATTTAAGTTCAAACTTGAGATTACTTCTAGGTAGGGGTAGCAGAGCCAACTAAGCATCAAAAGGTGGAGACTTTCTCACACACCTAATCTGCTGGAGGTTTTCAAAACCAAGGGGTACATGGTTCATCTTCTAAAGTGTTATCTTGATTGACCATTTGAGAAAGTAATCCTGCCTTTTACCTTGAACCTCACACAATATACTGTGAAAATGCAAAATAGGAAGAATTTAAGGATGAGAAAGGAGACTTTGGAAAGAGAGCCTCACTAGTAACCTCTCCAGGGGAACGCTGTTTTTTCTACACCACTACTCCGAGGAATCTGCAATGTCCCACCAGGCCATGTTCATACTCTCCTCAGCCCCTTATTACCAGTGCAGCTTTCAGAAAGCTGCCTGGGCTTTCTTAGACTTACTCACATTTAAAAGATGGGCACTGATGTTTCCCCCAATTTATGGCACCAAGGGCAGAAAGTGTGATGGTGAAAACTTGGCTACGTCTATTACCGATTCTGCCTTCTCCTCACATTTGGTCAATCACTTAGGCTTCAAAGAAAGAGGCTCTGGTGCTCGCCACGAAGTGTGCTCGACCTTCCTGGTCAGAAATAAAGTGTTCTGCTACTGTGACCATGCCAATACTGTCACAAAGGTATGGGGAAGTCTGTCCTGAGATCAGTTTGTCCACATGATCCCTGTTAGGCATTTTAACTCCAAAAAGAGTCTCAGGTTGCTTCTAGTTTCTCAATTATGTGGAACTAAGTAAATGCAAGGTTTAATTAGCTAACTATAGCCAAAACGGAAGGCAACAAGGGCCCATTCAGGAACTGCCATGAGTTCTGGTGCACTAAAACTTTAGAGGACAAGTGGGAAGGCTGAAAGAGAGGCTCTGGGATGGAGGGAGAGAGTTAAGGTCACAAGCTTCACTGCTATTTTGATGTTTGGAGTTGCTTGGTATCTGAGGGTGGTGGTAGAAGAAAGAGAAATTTAACACAGGAGCCACGAGAGGTGATCTAGGATCATTTTTCCACCCACGTGTTTCATACACAATGGCTTTTTGCAAGGTTGAAGGTTGTAATTTGATGAGGACTTAAGGAACAATTTGTTGAGTGCTACCTGAATGAACACTATTTGTGACAATATGAAATTCTATTATAGATTGAGGGCAAAGAAAACCCAAGACATCAAAACAAGGCAAGATCTTAAGATAATCATTTATCTCCTTCTCATTCATTCAACATTCCTCAATGTATACCAAGCACCAGGACGATAGATTGAAAAGCTGAGCGCCTATGCCCAGGAATAATCTCCTTAAGACTTTCAGTGATGTTCACTCACTTAGAAAGACTATATATGAAAGTTACAGTTTCAGTATTCATTTTATCAAAGTATAAGCATATGTCATTTTCATTTTTCATTCTCCTGATTTCCCAAAAGCCCAAGGACACCTTTGGCTCTATTTCTATAAAGTAAAAATTTATTTTGTATATATATATTCTTTGTCTTCATTCTAAACTCATAGACTCAGATTATTGTTCTCTAGAGGCTTAGAAAAACACTGTTTTAGAAGACTCCCAGTGTGATCTTATGTAATTAAAAGATGCGAACTATAGCTGACTGCCTCTTTTTTATTCTCCCTTATCGTAAGATAGATGACACCAAGGACTTTAAAAGCAAAAACAGGAAAAGATCACATCTGCTGTGAAATTTCCAAATACAATCTTTCTAAGTATGTGTTGGTGCATAAACTGATTTGTTTTGACTGATTTTATCTGTGGGGCCAATCCACAGAACAGTCATGTCAATCAAAAAGTCATTTCCTTTTGTTTGTGTTTTAACATTCACCAGCCTGGGGCTTGTCACAGACAAAGGTTACCTGATTACATTATAGTGCAGGCAGTTGGGTGACTTCTGTAGGAACGCAGGAAGACATATATCAAAGCAGAACTTTTCAGTGGGCAGGTCAGCACTTAATGAAAGTGTCAATGGCTTTCAGACAAGAGTTTATCTCCATTCCATCCAACTCTTGAGGAGAAACTTTCTACCTTCTCCTCATAATGTTCATTCTTAATTTTTGTGTAGGTAAAAGCAAGAGGTCTAAAGGAGCAAGGGCGCTTTTGCTGAGTAGGGTAGGGAGATTAAAGGTACAGGAGCCTTAGCCCCTCAGTTCTAGAAGAAAGCACAAGAGGCTGGACATGGCTGTGCCTGCCAGCATCACTCCCCGAGAATCATGGAAGCAAATCTGACTCTCAACCACCAGGCCATCTTGAGCTATGTCTTTGGTGTCACAGTCTTCCCATTCGTAAAAGGGAAGAAGTAATAAAAGATAGCATGTATTGAGGGCCTGTTTGACGCCAGGTCCCCAACTGAACTTTTGACATATGTCAGCTCATTTTGTCTTCACAGTAATTCAGTAGAAAGGCGACATCAAGCTTATTATTGCAGAGGGTAAAATAGAAGGTAGTAGCTTTATGTTACAACATTGGTTCTCAATTGTGGGTCTTGACCCCACAGGGGTCACATATCAGATATCCTGCATATCAGATATTTACATTATGATAGCAAAATTATAGTTATGAAATAGCAACAAAAACAATTTTATTGTTGGGGGTGACCACAACATGAGGAACTATATTAAAGGGTAGCAGCGTTAAGAAGCACATAAACGTAACTGAGCACATTAACATAAAAAGAAGAATGGTTTTAGTAGTTCCCACTCATGATAGGTCCGTCAAGCTGGTCTGGGGCCTGTGATGAAGGTGGTGAGAGGGCCTGGCTGAGCAAAACTGTACCATGCTGGGAAGCAACAGAGCAAAGGTTGAAGAGACAATCCCTCAAGTACCTAAAACCTCCTACTTAGCCCCACTTTCTGGGGGCGCCACCATATCTGAATAACATAACTCTAGCACTAATTCAGGTAGAAACTTTAGTAATGGGAAACACAACGACTCAGTGGAGTTTTAATAAAACTGTGATAATATTGAAAATGAATAGATAGCACAGAACCTGTGCAAATCAATGCCATTAGTATGAATTTTTTTAAATGCATTTCGTTTTCCTCATTTAACCCTTTCCAATGGTCTTTTCAAAATCCACAGACTTACCGGTCTGACCCTTGAGCTTGCTAATCGACACGCATGTTGGAATGCATACTGGATGCCCTTTACTCATACTTCCAGAGAAGATTCTTTGAGTTTCAGGAAATTAGTCTAGGGAGAGCATCCTCCATTTTCTCCAGATGTGACTCTCCATTGTCACATTGGGCAGGATCAGTAGGCTCCTGAAAACATGACTAATAAAGCACTGCAATTATTTCCAAGGGACTTACTGTGGGTGTTTTGGATAGGCAAGAGGAGTTTTTAAGTAACTGATGCAAATATGAGAGACAGGAGATCCTATGCTGCAGCCGGGATCTGGATCTTCTGTGAGGCCTTGCAGGGAGGACAGAGAGCTGGAGTTGCATCTTGATCTTTTCCCATCCAAAATGAACCTTAAAGCTTAAGCTTAAAGCAGAAGGTCCCTACAGAGTTCTTCAAAATTAAATGAGAGAACCAGCAGAAAGGTTCTGGGCACACTGTATAACACAGAGAAGGTACCTTATAAAAAATATCGAAATATGATGGTTTCATTATTAAGGTCAGCTACCAGTAATAATGTTTGAGACACCATAGTTTGGATATAGCATCTCCTATGACTGGGCAGCCAGTTCAGAGAAAGATTATGAAGGTTCACGCTCTGGTCAGGCTGTGTAGGAGTGAGTAGCTTACAGAAAGGCCATGATTATTTATTGTTTCATTAAATCATTGTATTGGGAATGTCTATGAAAACTAAGGTCCACAGATACAATTTTTGTTATAGGCTTTGGTGAAGAGTAGAGTTCGTCTTTTGTTTTTTGGTTTTGGTTTTGTGTGTATGCGTGCATGCGTGTTTCATCTGAACAGTTACCTATAGGAAAGTTCCCTTGAAGAGACACTGGATGGAAGCCGTGGGCTGAGAAACAATGGGAACCCGTCCTTGGTCTCCAAAACTCTCCCAAAGATTTTAGTAAGAGCCTTAACAGAAATGCTTGCTGGGTATCCAAAGAGGGGCTGAACTCAGGACAAAGATCCGAGTGCCAGCGATGTTTTTTTACCCCCAAATTCTTACAAAATGTGAAAATGGCCAGACCTGGGAAGCTACTGGCTTATATACAATGTATTCTTCAGTGGTAACCAGTACAAACTGAAGACCTAAGATAACTTCCTATTACCCTCTAATGTAATAAACCATCCTCCCTTAAGACCAAAGATGTTCTTTGAACAATGGAAAAAGACCCTGAAGTTGCCTGTTAGGTTCCCTGCCCCCTAGGTAGGTGTGGAAAGATCAAAAGTATAAAGTATAAACTACAGCTGTATTTGCTCCATGTGTTTATTAGATTACTGTTAAGGTTGCTCGTAGAAATAAGAAGATGCTGATGGTAAAACAAAATTGAACCATTAACAGTTCATTCTATCATCTATCCTGTGTGATGTGGAGCCCAGTTTGTAACTCACAGTGAACCTGAATGGTTGCTATGGAATAGTTGCTAAGGGAGGGCTTCGTGATACAGATTGTGGGCTTTACTCTCATGAATTCTCATTTACTGAGTGAGTTTTTACTTTCAACAGATTCCCAAGTGATGCCACTGCTAGTGACCTGAGGGATACCACTTTGATAACTCTGGGTCTTTTACTGAGATATGACTTACATTTTCATTCATTTATATTTGTAACGAAATTCCTTTCTTGTATAACATGAAATTACATTCTCATTGATACAGAATTGTATAAAGGTAATTTCTAGGCATTTTTATTTTTAAACTTTATTAACATATAATTGTACATATTTATGAGGTAGAGTATGATATGTCAATATATTTATCAATATTTAATACCCAAAATGGAGTAAATGATGTATCAATCTTATCCAGCATTGGTCGTTTCTTTGTGTTGGAAACATCTAAAGTTTTATTTACTATTTTGAAATACACAATTAATTGTTGTCCATCACAATTATTCTACAGACTACAGTTTGATAACCCTATCTCTGTCCCCATTACTCATCTTCTCTCTCTCCCACTTTCCCTAGCCCTTCTCGGGATTTGCTTACCACCATTCTGCTTTCTTTTTTTATTGTTATTCATTTTTTATGTACCAACCACAGATCCCCCCTCTCATCCCTCCTCCCACTCTCATCATCCCTGCCTAACCCCTCCCCCAACCCACCCCTCATCTCCTCCTGCAAAAGGGTAAGGCCTTCCATGGGAGGACAGCAAAGCCTGGTACATTCAGTTGAGGCAGGACTCATCCACTCCACCCAGTCTCAAGGGTGAGAAGGTGTCCCACCATAGGTAATGGGATCCAGAAAGCCAGCTCATGCACCAGGGATAGACCCTGATCACACTGCCAGGGGACCCTCAAACAGACCCAGCTACACAACTGTCTCCCATATGCAGAGGGTCTAATCTGGTTCCATGTAGGTTCTACAGCTGTCAGTCTAAAGTTCGTTGGTTCAGTTGTCTCTGAAGATTTCATCATGATCTTGACAAACCTCACCCCTACTCCACCCCCACCCCCACCCTGCTCATAGAATCCCTCTTTCCTCTCTTTGACTAGACTCCCTGAGCTCGGCCTGGTGCTTGGCCTTGGCTCTCTGCATCTGCTTCCATCGGTTACTGGATGAAGGCTCTATGATGACAGTTAAGTTATTTTTAGGGGTACTTTAATATGACCATTCTGCTTTCTATTGCCATGAAATAAATATTTTAGCTTATAGAAAATTTTAATTTTAATGACAATTTTCAAGGCCCGGATAGCAGCAGATAGAAATTATACCACTGTTCTTTTATTTTTTGATGCTTAAAATGTCCTCTTAAAATGTTTTTTAGATTTTGTTGTTGAAGAAAGCCTTAAATGTGTTTCTTTTGTAGCCATAAGTTAAGTATTACACATTGAATTCAAGAGTTCAAGATGACTATGCAGCATAAGAATTTTGAGACTAAAATTTATGATATATACATTTATATTTATAAATATATAGTCTTGTTTTATTTTCTTCAAAAAATAAACTCTCTAAGCTATTATTTGAGTAGATTGTTAAAAGATATTTTTATAATGAATTGTATACATTTTTCTTGTCCTATGAAGATATTCTGATATTTTTTCATGGAGTAATGAACAAATCTGTCACTGATTTTAAGTAGTGCAGTGGCTAAAATCATGGGTTCTGATGGCTAAGATACCTCAGTTCACATCTGGGCCTGTCGCTTCTAAGTGAGGAGTAGCCGTGGGCAAGTTATCGTTTTTCTCTTTGAGTCTCAGTGTTCTCACCTGGGTGGCATCCTTTTGGGTTGTCAAAGCACTGACTGAAGATGTGAGCAATGCTAAGCAATATAAATAGAAGCTGCTACTATTTCTTAAGGATGATCCTTTTTCCAGGCCTTGTAGTTCTCTCTGAAACTCTCTAATTTTATAGACAAAACACCAAAAACTGAAATAAGAAAAATCTTAGTTTGCACATGTACTTTGTGAGGAGAAATGCTGTTGTCAAACACGTTGTTCATTGTTTTGATAAAGCTGGTGTGTTTGCCCAGTGTTTACTCTCATTTCAGTGGTGTTTGCTGAATCAACATTAGCTAGCAGAATTCACACAGTCAAATAAATATCAGTAGGCTGGAGAGGACTTGTTTGCAGCCAAATAGGTCATGCTGGAATGCTAGGTTAACATCAATACACAAGAAACAATGTGAGTGATACTTCTTACTGATAACATAGAATATTCATGGTTGGAACGTGTTTTTAGCTTTGATTATGCAAGCCTGATAGCACACATGAAGACACATATATACAGACATACAGAGAAAGAGAGAGAGACAGAGGGATAGAGACAGAAAGACACACAGTAAGAGACAGAGAGACAATATGGATCAGAATACAGTAAAAAAATGTTTTTAACCAATTTTTATCTGCTCTATTTCTTTTAAATGTGACTCATGTTCTACTCAGGCTTCATGTGAATGTACAAACTTCATGAATCTGCTCACATATGATAAAAAAAAACTCCAAAAGAAACTGATCCTGGTAAACTTATGGAAAATTTGCCAGACATGTGCTGGGAAGAGAAGAAGTAAGTGACTTGGCAGTAGACAGGCATCTCCACATTCAGGAAGAAGAGTACCAGTAAAGGAGAAGCTGAGATGTAGAAGGACACAGACACTCTGATGGGTAATGACTCCATGGACATCAACAGTCCTTTCCTCCTGGAAGTCATTCCACTCAAGAGAGAAGGTCCTCCCAACTGGTCTCTGGCAAAGGGCTTGCTTTTCATCAGGGAAAACTGAGATACATTGATGGACAATCCCATCAAGCCTTTTGCATACAATTTCTGGTGGTCACAGTGACTTCCTGAAAAAGAAAAAGCCTCGTGTTCTCATTCACAGAGAGAGGTGGAGGCTAAAGAAGAGTAGCCTACTGACAGAGTAAGAGAGTTGCTGCTTGAACTGCGCTTGTTTATTTAACTTGAAAAGCTTCTTTCATCTTAGAATAACAGCAAAGATAACCTTAAAAATATAACTCTTGCCTTGATTTAAATTTATAATGCACCATGTTATGCACATTGAATTAACTAAAAGCTAATATTTAATATAAATATTTAAGATGGTAAGATAAAACTCATTACATGAAGTGATATTCGTTTGGAAGGTTCATTTGTTCACATTCAGTGGCTATTTTCGTGTCCACTCTCTAAAGCAGGGACAGTAGTAATAACCACGTTGGCAACACTGTTAATTTATTGAGAGCAATGGCCAGTAAATATTTAATACAGCCCCAAACATTTTCATAATATTTTCATTAATATTTTACTTAATAGTTTTCCTCTAACATAATCAATTCAGTATCTTAACGTTTAATATTTTAATTGGTTTTCAATTTGGAGAGATGAAATAGGAATTTAAACTCGGGATATAAAATTATATCTACAAGCTAAAGAAGAAGGTAAAATATGTAAACCCCTCAGGAAATGGAAAATTACTCTATCTTAAAATGGATGCCATAAATTTTATATTAAATGAACAATGAATCACAGATGTTACTTCTTTCAAATCTTTAATATTCAACAATTGTGTCTCTCCTTAATGTCCTTTGGCATGAAATTTAATTGACCCTGGTTGCGTCAATTAGAAGCACTTGTATTATTTATGGATTTTATATGAATTGTCTTCATTAGGTCTGTGGAGCTTCAGGGCACTTGCTTCTCCATCATCACCATCATCAAACCCCCATCTTAAAATACTGGCATTTTCAAGTCATTCCAAAGCAATACAACCTCTATTCTTGAAGGTTATTGAGAATGGAGAAGGCTAAGCTCATGTGGAGAAGGAGAGTGTGGAAAACTTCTGTATCTTTCTCTAAAAGTGCTTTGCAAAATAAGGTCTTGAATAAAAAAGTCTATCAGACCTTATTTTCTAATATAGGTGATAATATTTTAAGCTAATATGCGTGTTATACATATTGTAGGCCAACATGGCATGTAGTGTCTCTGGTTTTATCTCCTCCTTTATGAATATATAAACTATTTGTAGATAAGTTATAGGGAAAACAAGCTGCAGGCTATATTTGGATCTTGGTCTTGGCTTGCCTTTTCCTGTAACACATCATTATACATGATAAACTACTGTAAATATGAAATCTCTAAGGCTTATTTGAACATCTTAATAGTAATCCAGAAGTAAACACATTAGACCTCACTGGACTTCAGAAACAGAAAATAATCTGTGAGATCCTCTGTGCTTTTAGTTTTTTGTCAACTTATCACAAACTGGAGTCACCTGGAAAGAGGACTCCTCAGCTGAGGAATGGTCTCTGTCAGACTGCCTGTGGGCATGTTGTGGTACATTTCTTTAAATGATGATTGGTATGGAAGCCCACTGTGGTCAGTGCATGCCTGGTGGTTGTGGATTTCGTAAGAAAGCAAAGGGAGCAAGCCAGCAAGCAACATTCATTCCCTCATTATCTCCAAATCAATTCTTAAAACAAGGTTTCTGCTTGAGTGCTACCTAACTTTTCTCAGAGAGGGACCATGACCCAGAAGTTGTAGTATGAAGTAAACCCTTTCCTCTCCAATGGTTTTGTTTTATCACAGCACAAACTAAACTAAGACATTCTCCAAATCCCCCAATTTCAGCTTCTAGAATCACATCTTTAGACATTATTCTTCACACATTTTTGTCAGGGAAAATTTTATTAGCCTAATTCCTTTATAATCCAGTAAATTTGTCAAAAAGTGTGTATTTAGGATGTTTTATGTTCCAAGTAATGTTTGAGGTTCCTGAAGGTTTAGATTCTAGTGGTGGGAATAAATATCAACATATGTTGCTAGGCAGGTGAGTTGGAAATAATATGACAATATTTGGAGTATATGTTAAAAAATAACGTCATATGAAACTTACTAGATTTAAAGTATTAAGTGGGTGGTAGATTAGGAAAAGGGATTGGGGCATGAAGAACGGCTCAGTGGGTAAAGGTGATTTTTATCAACCCTGATGTCCTGAGTTGGATCCCCTAGGACCTACATGGCGGACTCTTGCAAATTGTCCCTGGACCTCTACATGTGTGCCACAGCATGCACACATCACACACACACACACACACACACACACACACACACACACACACACACACTTTCAAGCACATACACATATGCATGCACAAATAAATTTAATATATAAATAAGTTAAAAAATGAAGAAGAGTCAAAGATGACTGAGCAGTTGCATCATTTACTGTTGTTAGAAAGATTTTTGTGATAAAGTTCAGTAATAATCTGTAGTCGTGTTAAGGTTTATAGTTATTAGATGTTCTTATGGAAATATATGCAGGTAGACGCCAAGAACTGGAACCACTATTAGTCTCAGGGTTAGATGGGCTATACCAAAGGATCAGTGGGCAGCAGCAATAGATCATGAAAAGGAGAGGGCTCAGAAGCAATACCTGAAGTAATGGAACCACCAGAAATCTCATGGAACAAGAAGTGTCACAGGAAGACATGAAGGCCGTGTCAAAACACGTAAAAAAAAAAAAAAAAGTCCAGATTGGAGGCTGAGGGTTGACACTTAAGGAAGCATGGTCAACCAGAATAAGAAGGAACGGGAAAGAGTAAAGAGTAAGTCAAAAAAGATGAAAACTAACCCAAAACAGAAACAAAACTCAGGCTGATGCAGCCAAACATGGGTTCAAAAGCCTGTCCTCAGTGTCTGTGGTAATGACTGGCCTGTGCTGTGGAGTGGTGAGGATGAAAAATCTACACCAAGCTCAGCATAGGCTGAGAAGAATGGCAGAGATGCCCTTGAAAGGAGCTGGCAGGAATTGGGACTGAGAAAGAAGGTTATATTGAGAAAGACGTGAATTAAAAGGAACTTTCCCCCTAATTTTTAATCAGCATGCGGCGTCTTAGTTGAAATCATAGCATTTTCAAGCAAAAGCCGTTGGTGTTGATTCTCCCATCCTCCCCACTGCCCATCATCTTTCTCCACTTCCATCCTGTCCCCTGCCCAGCCTCCTTCCTTCTGTCTTATCACTCATATGATTTTGCTCCCATCCTTTTCTTGTCATCCATCTTTTCACTCTCTCTTGGTCTCCTTTCTGGTTTTCTTTAGATGTTTACACCCATGTTTATTTCTTCTCTATTTGCTATAGCCAGCAAATGGAGCCAGCTTAGATGCCTATCACCTGATGAGCATATAATGAAAATATGATTCATGTACACAATTTTGTCAGCTCTAAACCAAAATTAAATGATGAATTTTTTAGGAAAATGGATGGGTCTTGAAAGTATTATATTAAGCAAGCTCCATTTTAATTGGTAATATTAAGTAAACTTGAGATGAATTTAAAAGTTAAAAGATTCTGAAAACATTCTAGTGATGCTGCAGTGACTCTGTAGATGTTATCTAAGCCTGTATAACAAATACTCCAAAGGTTACCAGCCTAAAAAGAACACTTGTTATATTCAGAGAATGTATGGACTGGATAAGATGGATGGACGACAGTGTGTGGTGGAGGCCACCACAAGGAAATGGCACCAAAAAAGCAGATCCAAAGAATGAGAAGACTGGGAGATGATTCCTAGGGTCTTCAGGATAGAAAGGAGCAGATGACAGCGCTTGAGTCAACCACCCTGCCTAGGGAATGCTCAGGTGTGGTGTCATGAGCAGTGGGACTGCCTTCTATCCCCAGCACACAAGATGAGGCAGAATTGACTCTAACAAATATACATGAAAGGCCAGGTCTTATAGGGCATCATTATTAATTAAAAATAAGATTTAATTTCTTCTTAAATAGCAATATATTTAATAGTCAACTACTCACTGGAACTGTCTACAGGTACTTTTACATGAGTAGCTAAAAATAGATTAAGAATTCAAGCAGCTAATGTTTGGGTTGCATACCTTGGCATCTTACTAAAACTTTACATTTCTTGGTAGCCTTTCTGCTAGAAGAGATAAAAGCAAAATGCTCTAGAACATGGATGCTGAAGTGGAAGTACCAGGTTTGAAACCTGGATTCACCATTTATTCATTTGGGGCAGACTCAACGTCTGTACACCTCAACTCTCTGATCTGCAGAGAGCAGAGGTGACAACGTTACCTGCCTCATCTGGGTCTCATTAGAAAATGGTGAGTTCATAAGGCTCCCCCGGCTCATTGTAAGCCTTCTGAGAGTGACTGTGTTGAGTAAAAGTATCACAAACTTCCTTTGACCCCTGAAGTTGCTAAGAAAGGACATCCACCCTTTGCAAACTGCAGAACTTTTCAGGTGATGATATTGTCTGGCCTGCTATTTTCAAGTGTTCCCATGACGAATTTCCACTTACCAATCAACGAACAAAGCCAGGGCTCCCTCTGTGAGGGCCCAGCAGAGTCATATGCTGCAAATAAGTGTTAGCGGGGACGTGGCAGTGAGGGTGAGATGGCCTATGAGTGAGAAGAGAGTTCACGATGTGATGGGAAATGAGGTATGCCTCCTCCACTTCTAAATCACATCAAAACCTTCCAGCCTGGGGAAGTGCTGCGGATGTGAGTCACAGCTATTGCCCTCAGCAGAAGAGGTGAGAAACATACTGGCTTTTACCTGCTGAAATACAGATCCTGTCCTAGCTATCTCTGTAGCAGGCAAACAAATCAAACTTCCTTCGTCTAACACAGGACAGTTGACTGGGTATTATGTCTATGTATGGTATGCATGTATACATAACTATACTCGCATACACAAAGGAATACACACGGACAGTCTTTACAGTCCAATAATTTAGCAAGTCATACTTATCTTTGGTTGCATAGCAGACTATAGATTGACTGCTCAGATTGGAACAACAGGTATAAATGGCTGTGTTATTATTTTTATTTTTCCAGACAGGATTTCTCTGTGTAACAGTCCTGGCTGTCCTGGAACTCACTTTGCAGATCAGGTTGGCCTCAAACTCACAGAGATTCATCTACCTCTGCCTCCCGAGTTCTGGGATTAAAGACATGTGCCACCACCACCTGGCTAAGGCTGTGCTTTTAGTGGGGAATAAAATCAGGGCTACATCAAACCTATCTTCTTGAGCTCCTATTGACACACCTTTCTACCTCCTTTTAATGTCTTGGAAATTAGGACCATTCAGTCATTTCTTTGCACAAATCCAGTATATTATAATAGATAGAGAAAATAAATATTTTCTGTTATTTCTAACAAAGGTGGATGTGTAACATATAAAAGAAGTGGCTGATTACACAGATCTTCCAAAGGCGTTATAGATCTTAGGTTAATAACATGTTGCCTACCACCCCAATGATCTCCAAGATGTAAAGACAGTTTTTTAGAAAGATTTTTCACAGTTTAGGACATGCTATTATGGACAAGCTGGAGCAGGGTTTGTTTAGCTCGATTTTCTATAGTGTCTCTTATTTTTATTTGCTTTATGTACTTGGTGACATAAAATGAACAAAAATGGAGATACAAATCATGTAGAACAGGCATTACTTATCCATATTTTACAACAACAAGAAACAGACAAAAATATTCAGAGAAGTCTAGTGACTTGCCTTTGGTCACAAAGCTTACCACTACCAAACACAGAACAAAAGCTTAAGATGTCCAACTGCAAGTCTGGCCTTTGTTTTCTTTGCCATAATTAAAATACATGTAGAGGTAACTGGGTTAACAAAGTAAATGTCTTTTCCTTTTGTTTGACAAATTTGATTTGACCTGAATATTCAATTTTCTCAAGTTCTACTGTCACAGTTAGTTACTCCTGCTTTGATTTTTATAGTATTAGCTATGCTGTGGCTTATAAGATGGTGATTGAAATGAAAGGAAGGACAAAAGGTAGCCTTGAAAGCTATCAAAAAGGTAACTGTCCAGTGAATCTGGGACCCCTGTGAATCTCAGAAGCAGGGACAGGTGTCCTAGCCACTATTCTTTTGTTTTGAGGAAACACCATGACTAAGACGACTCTTATAAAAGAAAGCATTTAACTAGGGGCTAGCTTACAGTTTCAGAGTGTTAGTACATTATCATCATGGAGGGCAGAATGGTAGCATGCAAGGCAGGTACTGGAACAGTAGCTGAGAGCTAAATCCTGACCCATAGGTCGATAAAGAAGCTCTAGGTTTGTAGTGGGGTTCTGAAACCTCAAAGCCCATCCCCAGGAACACACTTCCTCCAGCAAGGCCACAGCACCTAGTCCTTTCAGATAGTGCCACGCCATCACCACTAAGCATTCAAATCTATGAGCCTGTGGGGGCCATTCTCATTCAAACCACCAACCAGGTAAGCATTTTGTAAGGAAGAAGAGACTAGGAGAGCACACAGCCTACCTGGCTCTTGTTTATTTATTTTATTTATTTGTTTGTTTGTTTTGTGGAGGAAGAGAATCCCTCTGATTCTGGACCTCATACAGGTCCTTTCTCTCAGAAGAGCAGAGAAGCCTGCCTCACTCATGCTTCCTTTCATCAGCACTCCCATCCCATCCCCTGGACTAGTCTTTATTCTATTCCTCCTGAATCGGTTACTTTGCCTCTGGTTCTTTCTAATATCCTAAGACTAACCCACTTATTCTTTAAAGAACAAATGGAGGACTCTAGAGGCTTATTCTTTAAGACTAAGATCAGATGATAACATTGACTCAGTCTGTCACTGTCTTCTGCCCTCTAGGTAACTGAATAAGAAAATTCTAGAATACTAAGAATGCAAATAAGGGATCTTTCAGATTCTAAATCCCCAGAGCCAAGCCACTGTGAAGTTTCATCTTCCTCTACATGTCTTTCAGGGAAAGTGTGTCCCTGTAGGCACCACTACTCAGCTCATGATGGAAAGCAAGACTTGGGAGATAGATCATTGCTTAATTGTTGGAAATAATTTGCCCACTAGCTAGCTATTTACTGTGTAGCGGTTGGGTAGAGGAGGAGTGCTCACTTTCAATTTTCCTGTGATTGTAACTGATTATGATGGCTTTTCTCAGGAGTGTGTGAATTCCTTGATGGAACTTAGAGCTCCTAACTCAGGTTCTCAACCTTCCTAATACTGCAACCCTTCAATACAGTTCCTCATGTTGTGGTGACTCCCAACCACAAAATTATTTTCGTTGCTACTTTATAACTGTAATTTTGCTACTGTTGTGAATTGTAATACAAATATCTGATTTATAAGCTATCTAGTAGGTGACCCCTGTCAAAGAGTCGTTCAACCCTCAAAGGTGTCATGAGCCACAGGTTGGGAAACACTGTCATAATTCCTTTTAGATATAATTCACTCTGAACTTAAGAGCGATATGCAACTCTGCCTCTAACTCTGGATGAAGCTCTTTTCCCATATTAAAAATGTAGTGACAAGTTCAAGGATCTTTCCCCTCCTCTACTGCTCTCATGATATAGCCCAGATAAGTAGATATTAGAAAACAACAATTTCATAGTGAGCCAGAGCAAAACAAGAGAAATACTCTAGTGTCTGGTAGAACCATAGGGAGGTATCATTTGCTAAGAAACAGGCAATGGGACAGATTTTGAAAGCACTTGGAGAAGGAAGGATAAATTGTCAAAATGGTTCAACAGGAAGTACAAAAGGACTAGAGACGTAAAGAAAGTTCTAGACAGAAGTAAATACATCCTAATGTGAGAAAAATGGGTCAAGGTAGTAACATAGACTTGATTATGTTTGTAACCACAGACAGATTAATAAGGATCCACATGTCACCAAGACCGGATTTAAGAAGTGGAACATCAATTTAAAATGAAATAAATATGATTTACTAAATAAAGCATATCTACCTTAATTATGCAACAGTCATTCATTTAAAGATACATTTTATAGACCTCAGTGTATCTGAATAAAATAAACAACAGAAGGGTTTGCTAAAAAGAGTTTGGAAGTGCATCCCACATCTCTGTTTGGAAATACCTTATGTAGTGTGTGTTCTGTGTATATGTATGTATGTATGTATGTATGTATGTATGCATGCGTGTGCCTCAGTGCATATATGAAGGTCCGAGGACAACCTTGTAGAGTCCATTCTCTCTCTTCACCTTTATGTGAATTCTGGGAATCAAACTTGGGCTGTCAAACCTGCATTGGCATGCAGCCCACTGAGTCTTCTTCACTCTGCCCAAGCCCCGCCCCCTACTCAGATCTTGATGTAGCTTCAGATACACGAAAACACTTTAAATCTTTGCATTCCAGATGGGCAAGAGGCTTTCAGGACAAACTCATGTGTCTGGATGGATTGTTGTTATCTTGGTATTGATGCCCTTTCTATAGATGCTACAAGTCAAGAGCTCTCTAATTCCTTGTAAATCCACAACTGTCTACTTGTCATCTTCAAGTCTGTTGTTGTATTGTTACTCCTATAAAGCGGTTTTGCAGGTAGAACAGGCTTTACTCACCATATTTCCTTCCATAATAGCGGGACCCTTTCTTTTAAGTTGCTGACAGGAAAGATCATGGAAAAAATAATCACCCAACCCAATGCTCATTTCTTTCTCTAGTGTTTCATTGTTTAATGGTCTTCTTCACTGTCATTTTCAATAGAAAATAGATGAAATTCATTTACACTATCCACTGGATAGTGTGATTTTGTAAATAACCATTTGACACATTAAAAAACATGGAAGGTGTTCAAATGCAGCACAGCACTTGTTTCTACTTCCTCTACTAGGTCCCAGTCATAATTATGTCTCTTTCATTTTAATTAATATTTTATAGTACTTTATGGAGATCATTTTTTAAAATCTTTAATAAAAAGTACCCAAATGGGCCTATGAGATGGCAAGTGGGTAAAGCGACTCACATAGTCCATAGAAGGAGCATGCCTACTCCTCCATGTTGTCTTCTTTTTATAATGTATTTTTAATGTTTTTTCTGATTATAGTATAATGCACTAGTTACCCCGTCGTTTTCCTCCCTCCTGATCCTCCATGTATACCCCTTTGCTCTCTATCAAAGTTATGTTCTCTTTTTCTCTAATTATTGATATACACATATATGTAAATTCTATCATTATTCAAACTTGTGAGTGTTTCTCCAAACACAAGCCATAGCACCTGTATGCTTGCAAGCACACACACTCACACACTTGATAAATAAATAACTGTTAAAAAAAAAAAGCATACCCAACTTTCTCCTTCCCAATGAAAGCATGACGAAGTGTTTAAACTATGAGGAAATATCTATTCCTGATGATTTGTGCATGCCTTTATTTACTATAAGACCCAGGATTTGCAGATGGTGGTTATTTTGTTGTTGTGCGAGAGTTTATTTTTTCTATCTCATTTACAATTTGCTCTTCTTCCTGAGCAACTGTCTGCCATGTTACACTGCAAGCTTCTCCTCCAATATCTTACTTTAGATGAGCAAGCAGGTAGCTGCCCTCCCCTCTACCTAGCAGGTATTTCTAAAGCACACACTTGTACCAATACTTAAAATCTTGGCTGTAAGGTATAATGGTTAATACTCATTGTCAACCCAACTGAATTTAGAATAACCATGGACTCACACCTTTGCAGATGCCTGTAAAGAAGTTTCCAGAAATGTTTAATCAAAGAAGGAAGACTTATCCTGAATGTAGTTGGTCCCAGCCCATGTGATGGAATCTTAAACTGAATATAAAGGAGAAAATGAGCTGAGTATCAGAACTCATCTATCTGGCTTCTCGTGGAGGATGCCTGTGATGGACCACCTCACCTTCCTGCTGCCATGGGGCTGGCCATCACCATCCCTTCCCCACCACAATGACTATGTCCCCAGAAACGGTAAGACAAAACCATTTTTTCTTCCCTTGAGCTGCTTTTGTTAGACTTTTGTCACAGAAACAAGAAGAGTAACTAATGTGTGAAGATTCTGTGATGAAAGTGTTCTAGTCCCTCCTCTCAAGAGTGGTTTTAATACTATATAGAGACCTATAAACTCTATATATTTTTTACCTCAGACAGTAACAAAATGAATAGAGCTATAAGAAAGATTGATAAACTCATGTATTCTCACATGTTATGTATTATTTTATCCAGATGCTCTTAGGATAAAGGAATCTCTCTCTCTCTCTCTCTCTCTCTCTCTCTCTCTCTCTCTCTCTCTCTCTCTCTCTCTGTCCCTCCCATCCCCCACCCTGTTCTTTTCTCTCTGTCTTTCACTTCTCTTCTCTTCCTCCCTCCCTCTGTCCTGCAGGTCCATCACCAAGTATCTGCAGTTTAGGGTGTAGGATGCTTAACACCCACAAAGGTGATCACAAACTCTATTAGGCTGCGTGTATATGTTTTCTTTTCTATTCAGGGTTGGATGAAACCATAAATTGTTAAGGATCAAGGAATTCCTGAGTGTATCTAATGGATTCATTTTGTAGGTGAAGAAAATAAGACCCAGAAAACCTAAATCTAAACTGAAACTAAATCTGTTTTTGTAGACATAGAAAATCATTAAGAGTGAATGTCTGATTTTAGCTCCCCCTGATCCTTAACACACCACCTTAGGAAGAAATTTGTCTTTCCTCACAATGGAAACATTTGCTGGGTTTTACCTGACTAGATCTCCCTCCAGATCAGGACTCAGAACTCTTATTTTCTGGCATCTGATATGCTGCTGTTAAGGTTGCCTAAGTCAGCAGCCTGCCTGATAAATAAAGTTAATATGCTGCCTTAAGAAGATGGAAAGTCATCTGAAATGCCCTACAGTGCTTTGCATCTCCTTTTAAAAGAGTGGTCATTAGCCTGAAATCAACACCTGCTGGGTAGGAACCTGTAGTCCTTATTCTCATCTACAGAAAGTGGATTTGTCTTCTAAAGTTCCAGTAACATATTATCAGACTTGTTAGCCTAAAACTACTGATATTTATTTTCTCACAGTTCTTGAGGCCAGAAGTTTAGAATTGGTATTTCTAGGAAGAAATTGGGATATTAAAAACAATCTCCCAAGGCTACCTGGGAAAACCCATCCTTTGTCTTTTACAGCCCCTGTTGGCTGCTGGCACTCTTTGACGTGTGGTCCTGTCACCTCAATGTCTTCTCGGAGGCAGGGTCACCTTGGGTATTTCCCTCTTTTGTATTGCTTGTGTTTGTATTTAGAGTCCAGGGACATAATGCAGGATGATCTCCCCCATTTCAGAGCCTTTAGCCACATCTTCAGTCTTTCACCAGCAAGAAGCAATCCAAGTCTAGGATTTAGGATGTAGATAGTTCTTTTGTTATGTTTTATTTTAAGGGTGGGTACCATGTCATACCTAATACTTGGGAATGGGCAACTGGTTACCTATTCTTAAGTCAGAGACAGTGGCACAGAACCCCTTCCTGTTCTCACGTCATTTGTTTTGCATAAAATGACTTTGTTCTGAAATCGTAGTGAATTTTATTAGCTATCTTTAAAAAGAAGGTCTTACAATTTTTCTCATGGATTGTTAATTTGCTTATGTTTTCCTACGCATATTTAGCAGTCAGCTTTGCTCGGAGCTTAAAAGTAAACAAAACCACTGAGGAGCTGGATGAAAATTCAAAGAGAATCGTCAAACCTGCTGTTGTTGATCTTCGGAGATCTGAGACACTTCTATCTGATTTCAGAGTCCACAGAAATGTGCTGACAGCTATTGCCATGGTCAAGGAGTCTTCCCAGCTTTGTAGTCAGACAAGATGGCTGGGGGATCTGATAATCAGCATTGATTACCCGTCAGATGGGTCTAGGTTTATGACGTCTTTTCAATATTATAGACTATGCCAAAGAAATAGGCATCTTGAATTTCTGTGTACAGAAAAGGTAATGATAGCCAGAAGCCCTGTGGCAGGAAGATAAACATGAATGTAGCCTTCTGAGAACTCCTGTGCAAGCGATTGTATCTTCAAGGTATTCCGATTCCATTGATATTTAGGCAGTCAAGGCAACTTTGAGCTTGGGCCAGAGGGTTCCACAGGAATATATATTTGAAGTTTGCCATTGAGAGGTGAAGCCATGCAGGAATGAGTCTTAGTATGTGGTCAAGGATGTGGAAGATCTAAACATTCCTGGACTAGCTTCCTAAGCAGGGTGACTGGGTTCCATCCCCACAGACAACCTGTGCCCTAGTTATCTGCAAGTAGCAACCAACCCCAGAGAGTGAGTGGAAAGAACAGATGCCCTGTACTGTGTTGACTGTATGAGTCCCCACAGCTGTGCTCCCCAGTATGCAGCTGCCATTTCTAACAAGTCAACTGCATTCCTCAATAAACAGGAAATACAGTGAACTTATCTTCCTGGGTAGCTGTGAAGTCCATTCTTCAGAAGCTGCAGCACTACCCATTGAACATATTAATGAATCCTCATCAAATGTGGCTACAACTTCATTCATTAAAGGAAAAGATTAGCACAGAATATTAATTAGTATTTTTTCTGATGATGGAGAATAAATGAAGATCATTCGGAGTATATCTTCCATGACTCACATATATTATTGCTAATATTTTTCCTGTACAAATTGTATTTAACCTTTGCTTTAAAGATAGAAATTCAATCATACTCTCCTCTCCCCAGTTCAAAAGTAACCATATTATCCTTAGATTATACGTTGTAAGTGTTTTATATGTAATAGTCTTGCACAGAATTATAAAATACTGCTATTTTTATTTTGTACTATGATAATTGCTTGAGACTAAGAAATAATGATTTGAATGTTAGCTCTGAAAAGAGTTTTTGTATTGAGCACAAAACCTCCTAAAAGGACGACAGGTTGAGATTCAGTCGGTGGCCACAGGGTTTAAATGGACATCAGTATCTCCATTGGTTAAATGAACCTAACTTGCTGCATTGTGAAAAACATCTATTGCAACCTGGACAATCCATGTTAGGTGACCTTATCAACATGGCTGTTATAACATGGAGGTGTGCCTCAGTTGCATCACATATTCTTATACATGAGTAAACTCAATTAATATTTACATTCAGGTTCTACATTTTCCATTACTTTCCCTGGTTCTTTTTCCAGATCGAATGTGGTAACAGCTGTAACTGAATCAGTCTAACTTCTCAGATACCCACACTTTCGTTTAGTTTCTCAAGTGTCTTTTCCAAGACTAAATACTGCAATGTTCATCTTTATCGATTTGGTGGCCACTGCAGAGTACCCCCTGGACTTGAAGAAGGTAGCATATCACAGCCACCTTCAGAAGGACCCAAGGTCATCCCACTGTAATAAACCTGCCAAGCCAGAAGCATCTTCCAGACATTGTACTGTGAGAAGTTAGAAGGATAATAACATGCCAAGGCCTGGGAAGAAGGGAGTTCAGTCCCACTCTATCTCCAGCCTTTGTCTGGTCCAAGAGATAAGGAATATCTCACCTATTGTTATGACCTCCCTCACATCCCCTAGCATGTTCCTGAACCTATATTTAATACAGTTTACATGGGCTTCTTGGCTACTGAAGCATCATCGTTCTTTTATAGTGGTTTGCAAATAACCTCTGTCCATTAGACTAAGTGGCATCCACTGCCAGGTGTCAGCTCTATTTCCATTCCCATCTTCACTTCTAGCAATGTAAGGAGGTGCTAGATACTCTAGCTGCCTTCTCAGTTGATGATTGATGATGTGGACCCCTCTCTTAGCTGTGTCCCCTCTGGGCCCAAAGGTAATAGAGAAGATAAATTGATTTTATCTGAAAATATTTGATTTATATTCAAGAATAAGTACTGATCAAGAACTTCCTATGTCCTGTATATCATTCTAGGTATTGATTATTTGGATGTCAATTTTGTGGATATCACAGATGACCTTGACTCAGGAAGCCTTGCACCAAAGAAGAAAAATTTTCCAAACCTCTTAGGGATGCCCGTTTCCTTTTGATATGAAACTCCTCATACTATGATAAATCACACTCATTAAGGAGTGAAGTCAGAGGGCAGCTTCTCTTTGGAGCTTAATTCTTCATCCATGAAATCATACTTTATATGAATCTATTTTAAATAAAAAGCTTGTTGGTTAAATTTTTCATATCACAGAGGATAGAAGGAGTTGGGCTTTTAAGTCCTATTTCAAGGGAAAACAAAGATATTCCTCATTATCCTCATATTCGCCTCTTTGCAGCACTGGACTTATGAACAATGAATATTTCTTAATACTGTATCACATGTCAGAGGACAACGTGTGAATTTCCAGATGCCAGAGAATATGCAAGTATACTGTGAGGACTCTGATAAGTGTTAGATGCGGGGTTCAGCTAATTGGTGTGCTGTTAGGAGACTCCTCAGTAGAATATAAACTAAGAAGGCTTTCTGTCCATAAACAACAGGACTGTATGCTCAACTTTCAATTAGCCTTCTCCATGCTTCCATGGTCTTTGTAAAGGAAAGAGTGCTTTGTGTCTGCAGAATACCTTCAGCACATTATCTCATCTGATGTTTACAACATCCTCTGTAGATATTTAAGGGAGAAAAAAAACCTTTAAAGGAACAGGAAGAGGGGGGAAAGTTCATTTAATCAAAGTCCTTATAAAAATAAAGCCAGTATATAATACTTTGAGATATACTAGTGAATTTTTCATTTAGACATCCAGATGGAAGCCACTGCCAATAAAAGTAGCTAAATAGAATAGATCAATTTATTGTTCACATTTCATTTTTCAAAAAAATCACTTTGAAAGTCTCTTTGTATTTCATGGTTAGTTGCTTGGCATTCTCACTCATGGTGAGATACAATGCCTTTAGAGTTGTCAGCATGCTCAAATGGAAAGCCAGAGTTCAAATCGAGCCGCCCAAGCATTTGAATCATCCTTAATATCCTCAACCAGTTCTCTGTGCTGCAGATGTCTGTCTTTCATTCACTGAACAGAGAAAAAGGAGACTCAATAGGATCCACTCTTTAATACTTGCCAATTGGAAAAGGATGCTTCCTCATGACAAGCATGTGGGTTCAAAAAAAATCACTCAGAATGAATCTCACAAGAAGTTATTATCACAGTGACCTTTTTAACGGCCAAGAGCTCCACTTAGGTTGCAGTATCAGTTGGTCAATACCTGCTCAAATGGGCCACTGCATTCCCGCCACTCAAGTGATTTTCTACAAGCAAGTTTCACAAAACCACTTGCAGTTCAGACTTCTGTTGAAAATGTCCAAATTGAACTCAGTCAGAACTTGTGAAGTTGGCTCCTAGGAACTCAGCATGCTGGTGGGTGATTCATCAAAGTGTTAGAACCACTGTACTAATTTCTTTACAAATCAACTGATATTATTTTGGAGACATGAAAGGTATTGGCCAGAAGTCTTGCTTTCCCTGGTAATGTGGTAAAACAGAAAAAGCAAGCAGTTCTCTGTGTTACAAGCGTATGGATGTAAGGGCAGACTTCCATCACATGTGGCTTACATCTCATATGAGAAAAAGCACAAATAACAGTTCCCTGTGACACCAGTGATTATGATTTCCTCTTTAGTTAGCCTTGACATCTTAACCATTTTGTATCCTAGATGGAGACAGATTAAAAGGGAGGTAGGGGAGCAAGAGATAAAGGGAGGAAGAGAGGGAGGGAGGGAGGGAGGGAGAGAGAGAGAGAGAGAGAGAGAGAGAGAGAGAGAGAGAGAGAGAGAGAGAGAGAAGATAACCACCAAGAATAAACCTTCCTTAACAGCCTAAAAACTTCTTATTCCTTTTGTTTAATGGTATTCATTTGAATTGACACTATCTTCCTTTTGAGACAGAACTCTATAGTGTACTGACCAGCACTTAGTATGTGGTCCACCATGGTCTCATACTTATGGTAATCCTCCTACCTCAGCCTGGGGTAATAGATAAGAGCCAACATGCTCAGCTTTCCCATTACTTTTAAAGGGAAAACTCATAATCTAAATATCCTAGACTGTAATATGGCCATCTTCCTCACTTCTTGCATGTTTTTCTGTTGCTTTATTTTTTGTGAAATAATAAATGTTATGAATCTTTCTAATATTTTCTGACTAATCTCTTTTTAAAAATCTCTTTCTTTTATCATAAAAAGGGAGAAGCTAAGAGTCTTGTTGATAAAAACAAATAACAGAGTCATACAGTGGCCATGTGATGGTAGAATTAGCATATACACAGGACTTCCAGCTGGAGAGTCCAGATTTCCTTTTGAAATCAATAAAGCACCAGCCTTTAGCTGATGCTTTGTGAGGCTAGAGAACACTGTCAATCAGTGCTTTTATAAGCCTTTGAGCTTCTAACAAAAAAGTTTTGTTTATACAGACACCAGTGGTAGAAAGGGAGCATTTCTACTCCCAGGGACCTACTGGAAGAGGTTATGCATCTCATCTCAGCTTTTCTTTTTTGGTTTAGAGATGCTAGATTCTATATGAATAGTATATCCATCATGAATGCAAAGGTGTCCTATTAAACTAAGTGTACTTAAAGCCTTGCAAAGTAGGAAGGGGATGCCTATCATTGTGGAAACAAATGGCCCTGGTAATCAGATGGAAGGAAATTTTTCAACAGGATTATGCAACCTTACAAGGAAGTGATCCCTGGAGCATTTCTTGTAATTCCTTGTACAGCTTTAACAGTTAGTAGTTGAGTATAAGAGTGTGATCTGGAAAGATGTCATGACCAGAGACTCAGATCTTGTATGGATGAAAGTCTGCAGCTTTGATAACTCAGCAGTGTAGAGCAGGGGAAAAGTATGAACCGATGGAGTTGCAAAGGAAGTATCAGCTGGTTTCCCTCAGAAATGAGGATAGTGTTTTATACCAGTAATCCTCCTGTAAATTCCTGTAGGAAAGATTAAACCAGAATCCTAGAGGAGCCATTCTGGGTAAGGCAAGTTTTTATGTAAAAAGGTAGGTCTGAGTAGCACAAAGGTGGACTGTAGTGGATGCTGTTATTTTAAGGTCATGTTCTCTCTTCCAGATGGGGTATTAACTATTGTCTATTCTCTGCTCTTACCTGGGTTGCCTACTAGAAATTTCTTTCAGTCACAATTATGTAACTAAAATATATATCCCCTGCCCCCCAAAGCTACCTGCTACAGTGACTGTCTAGTTCAGGATGAATGGAATACAAAGAGCTGGTCACTTTGCCTTGGTGTAGGATGAGCTAGAAGCGCTATCATAGCTCCACAGCTGAGGCTTCTGTGATGACTACAGACATAACAATTCAAATCTTTCCTTCACTTAATCTTTCTGCAGTTACCAATCAGATACTGCTCTTTAAGACATTAAGACCACCAAATATCTATTTCAGAATCTGCTTCCAAAAGACTTAAGGTGATAGGATGTGCCTATGGTACTTCAAAGCGGCCTTCATTTATGTTTACAAGAAGACATTTACAAAGCAAAACTAAATAGCTGTTCTTCTAGTATCGCACAACAGATTATGGAAAGTCTTAAATATGTATAGCACTCCTTTGGCAAAATATGCTAAAGAAACCAATATATTTATGTCCAGAGTGGTCATTCACAGAAGTATTAGGCAAAAGAGCCAGCCTCTAAGTAGGTCCCACATGATTCAAATAGCCTTCAGGGTTCTCTTAATTTTTCCCAAATGACAGACTCTGAAATCGTCGCTGTTGAATCTAGAAGATCACAACAGGAAAAACTCACTTCTCAGAAGTATCTAAAAATATATGTGGCTGAAGTTAAATTTTTTTATAAAAATACCCAGGATTGTTTGTAGTTTCAAAAAGATAAATGGATAAATCTCATTGTGTTCCATGCTTAACATATATTCCAAACTGTTTTTCAAATTGGCTGCAAACACAATCACAAAGCCTTAAAGCAAATGTAAGCTGAGTCCTGCTGACTCTTTTTAAACATAATACATATGGACAGTGATAGTTTTTTAAATATTTGAGACAGTTTGTAATATTTCAAGGGGGAAATTGGAAAGATATTTTATACCTTTAGGCAAGAGTGAATTACTCCAAACACCAAGTGGTCCCAAATCCCACTACGCTCAAGAGCCTGAGTTTCCAGAGATTTCTAGTGGGCACAGCACTTGGCATAATAAACTTCCACTCCTGCTTCCTTTCCTCTACCTCAAATAGTCACAGGCCCTCTAACCAGCCCTTGAGACAAACCTCAGTGTTGAATGATGGATAATAGTCATTTTCACAAATTCACTTTAAGGACTATGTTTAGTTTCCAAATACAAAAGCTATGGGAATGATTCCCTTAGGAAACAGTAAAAATACAATCAAAACAGTTGAAATTTCAAAGGTCAAATTCATAATTCTACACTACAGCCTGGTTTTCTCCCTCTGGGCACTGTGGTATTACCTACAGCATAAAGGGTTGCATCGGCATGGAAGGATTAGTCTTAGGCTTTCAGAGGAGGCAAGGACCTTGGAGATAAACCGTTTTCTCTGTCTTTCTTTTATGGATAAGACAAAAGGCTCTGGTAAGTGATAGGAGAACAAAAAAGAGAGGAAATACAAAGCCAGACTCACAAAGTTCCTACGATTATTCTTAGCTATCTTACGAACAGCTCAGTTACTGCAAGGACGGGTTTCTCTGAAACCCCTCATTGCAGCCTGCACCTCTCCTGGACATCGTCTGTCAGGAAGTTGGTATTGATGTAAAGGTTAAAGGTCAAAAACCTGTCTTAGAGTAACCACACTTATGTTGGCCCTTTGAGCATGCCTCTTTTACCTAAAATGGGTAAGAAGGAAATGTTGCTAACCCTGATGAGATCATGACGCAGAAGCAGAGATCTGCTACTGTGTTCTCTTTATTAATCACTTTGTGTGAGGGGCCTGACATCCAGTGCCTACCTCTCTTGTGAAGGACTGAAAAAAGACCTGTCCTTGTTTTGTGCCCAGACCATTGATTTGCCTAATCTAATCTGTCACGGACTATTTCTCATTCTTCTTAAGGGTTCGTAAGATTTCAATATATACTTAACCTTCCATTGCCTGTTTTCTTGGCATTGTGAACTAATTATTGTTCTTACATTTGTGCAATGTTTATATTTCTTTGCTTAGTTCAGGGAAGTTTTCTGCAAAGATATTCCACCATCCTAGGTAAAGATCCAGGGTCTTGAGTTGGGGAGATGGGTTAGTCAGTAGAGTGCTTCCTAAAGTGCTCACTGCCTGGGTTCAAGACCCCTCACCCCCCAGAACTCATGTACAAAATCTAGGTGCACTGGTACACACTTGCAAACCTAATGCTTGGGAAATAGAGACAAGTGGATCCCTGGAACTCAATTAGCCAACCAACGTAGCCTAATGGGCCCCAAGTACTAGACCAGTGAGAGACCTGTCTCTGTCTACACACACACACACACACACACACACACACACACACACACACACACACCACACACACACACATACACACACACACCACACACACACAAATAAAAATTCAAGGTCTGGGCATGAGAGACCAGGATCTGCTGTGAGAGACTGAAGGGGACCCTCAAAGTCTGAGACTTCTGAACAAAAGATCAGATCACAAGACATCTTGCATAAACAATAACTCCTTGGTAGTCTTTCCTGTGCTGAAACTCTTAAATCCTTTGAAGCTAGGACTTCTCCACAAGATGGAGTTTTCCATCAGGCATTTTCTACAGAGCAAATAGGGAGATGCATGAGTCATCACAGAGATGGATTGCACATGTTCTCTTAATAATGTGTGCTTTGTAGTGTCAAAAGACAGCCTATTTGGCTTTGGTATTTGCGTAATAACAGAGCTGCTCTCAGTGGTCAATGCCATCCACATCCATCTAGGTGGGAGGTAATGACATAAAAGATGTGCTCCAAAAGCACAGCCAGTGGGAGGGAAAAGTGTGGATGAAAAACAGAGGCTTCGGAGGCCAAGAAATTGCAGGCACCAAAGCCACAGCTTATAGAAACTTTCCCTGTCTGCAAAATGTTTTAGCCAACCTGGAGCTGACAGTGAAAATTCCATAAGATGAACTTTATGGAAATATTCAACATAAATATGATGCCTGACTATAAAATAGCTAATAAATGATAGCAATTATTTCAATCAGCACATAAATTATGCAGAGTATTTTTTTCATTGGTTATGGTGGTGGTTTTGTTCGTTTGTTTTGTTATTGGGTTTTTCTGTTGTTTTTTATTTGTTTGTTTGAGACAAGGTTTCACTATGAGACAGCTCTGGCTGTCCAAGAACTCATTATGTAGACCAGGCTGGCCTTGAATTCATAGAGTTCTACCTTCCTCTGCCTCCTAAGTGCTGGGATTAAAGGTTTGCACCACCATGCCTGATCAAATAAATTTTTAGATATTCAGATTAATATACTCATTGGTTATCCATATTCAATTGAAAAAAATCTTATAACAAACTTTTAAATTTTGTTTTTGTTCATTATTTTATGAATGGGCATTTTGCCTGCATATATGTCTGTGCACCACCATAAGGAGGAGTCAGACCCCTAGACCTGGAGTTAGAGACACCTGTGAGGCGCCATGTGGTGGGAGTCAAACCCGGGCCCTCTGCGGGGGCAGCCGATGGTCTTAACTGCTGAGCCATCTCTCCAGCCCTATAATATAAATTCTTAAGCTCTTACTCCATCCTCTTTGTTTTTCTATCAAAGCCAATGCCAACTAGAAAAGAACAGAGAAATTAAAAATTAGGTTTCCTTTTTTTTTTCTCCATTTCTCCCTATCACCTGATTATAGACCTCCGGTTAGTAAACATACCAAGAGAGGGATTGGGTATCTAGGACACCCAGGAGGTATAATTGGACAGTGAATGTTGACAGTTAGCTAAACAAGTATTAACTCTTTAATGACATCAGAAGTTGAAATCACATCTATCAATCTGGTGATAACATTTTATCAGAAATCTGATTTCTGCTAAGGTTTGAGGAAAGGGTAGGCAGGTAGGCAGATGTTTTCTCTTTATAGATAAGAGACGTGAGACATGAGGAGTCTGATTTGTTCATATAAAATGCATTTTCATGACAGAAAGGTAATAGTAGCAGTGACTTGGATGTTTTGGTAAAAACTTTTGAACTAAAATTCATCTAAAGACCTTAAGTATCCATCTCTGGCACACTGTCTACACTCATATTTGTACCACATCAGTCAAAAATAGAACATTTCCCGAGTACAGAGGATCCCATGAGCTCCTGTTAGTCACCACCCCCATAATAACAAGCATCCTGCCTCCTGTCACCAGTGAATAGTTTCACATGTTTTAAAATTCATCTTTATTGATATGAATGCTCTCTTTTATGTCTAATTTCTTTTGTTCATCAATTATTCTTTGACATTCAGCTATTGTTGCTGCATTGTTAATCATTTCTTCAGAATCACTGCTGCATAATATGCCATTATATAAGTACAAATTTTGGGGGAGCATTTGTGTTGTTTTCATATTGAAGATGCTTCCAGCACCACTGTGTAATTATTTGGAGATTTGTACCTATGCTATCTCTGCCAAGGCATATAACTAAGGAGTCCAGTTGATAACTGATAATGCATTTTATAAGAAACCAATCTTTTGACTCTGAGATCAACCTTGACCTGTAAAATTTTCCAGCTTGACAATGGAATGACAAGATCGAGGTGCAGAAAAGGCTAAGAGAGGATGAAAGCCTTTGGAATACTGTTGGCAGTGAGTAGCCTTGTGCTCCAGTTGTCTTAAAAAGTCACTCAGCAGATCCCCTGAAAGTCAGGTTATTTTATTAATAAAACACTGCTCTGTTGTTTTGTTTGTTTGTTTGTTTGTTTTATTAGTAGGCACTTCATCTCCAAATTGGTGATGACTTGCTCAGTCTTTTTTTTATTCCTAACTTCATCTATCACTCAAGACTCTATCTAGTTGAGCTTTTGCTTCTTTACATATTTATTAAATTAATATAATTATTAATTAGTATACAAAAGGTTTCATTTAATATTTTTAATTTACTTATTTGGTGTGTGTGTGTATGTGTGTAGACCTGCACCCAATTGCAAGTCAAGTTGCACATATTGAGGTCAGAAGACAACTTGCTAATGTAGGTTCTCCTCTTCTGGGTCCTGGGAAGTGAACTCAGGTTTCAGGCTTGGCAGCAAGCATTTTTTTCTCAGTGAGCCATCTTGCTTGGACAAAGAAATGGTTTTTGTTATGGTATTTTCATATGTACTTTTTTTTTTTAGATAGTCCCAACTCCCAGTCTCCTTGCTCGCTTCTGCTGGCCCTCTTTCCCTTCCCCAGCAGTCATCTCCTGCACGCAAACCACATCTATCATGCTGCCCTATTTTCTCACTCCCTTTTATTTACTATCCCTCCCTCTCATAGTCCCCTTTCTAGTTGCATGACCTAAACTGCCTAACACACACACACACACACACACACACACACACACACACACACACACCAATTAAATATAGGATTTACATGTTACATATGGTAGAAAACATGTAGTATTTGTCTTTCTGAGTCTGGAATACTTTGTTTAATAGTTACAACTTCCTTATATTTTTCTGCAAATGTCATGATTTTATTTTTCTTTATGTTTAAATAAAATCCCATTCTGCAAATCCACATTTACTTCTGTTCTGTTGGTAGTAGATAGGGAATGGGGCCAGCCTAGATATCCATTAACAGGTAAATTGATTAAGAAAATGCTGTCCATATCTCCCTAATCAATATTTAGTTTCATTGCTCCTTGTCTACCAGAAACCTCCACTTTACCTTAACAAACACAAAAACTCAGCTTCGTGATTGATTTGCAAGGAAGAAGTTTCTTGTTACTTCATTATCTATATCATTAAATGGTAAGTTATATGAAGACTGAGGCGTATCCTGTTGCTTCCCATATATATTTAGAGTTTCTGAAACTACTCTGAAGTCTGTTAAAATGCTAAGAAGAGCACAAGATTCTGCAATTTTTGTGTGTATAGTTATGACTTGTTATAGTGAAGAGATGTCAAACACAATCAGAAAAGAGAAAAAAGGCTCAAAGTCTAACAAAACCCAACAGGAGCCGCCAAAGATTCCCTCCCAAAGCCACAGGGCTACCTCTCATTTTTTTGGACATGTCTTGTGCTGATAGCACAACCAGGGGAATTAACTGGAGACTCCTGTCCAAGGATTCCCAGGCTACCGATCATACTCTGTCCTCCACAGAGATCCCTGGAAGGAAACTAAGTACTCGGCTTAACCCATACTCTGACAAAGGGTTCATAGAATGAGCCCCTTCCGCAGGTTCTGGGAATGGATGAGGTCTCCCAAAAGTCATGCTCCCAGAGGTGAGGGCATCAGTTCCAGTGATGACTGAGGAATTCTAGAAACATCAAGATATACTGTTAGAAGATTAAATTCATTTAAAACTTTCCCCTTTAACTGAAGCATTTAAGAGCACTTATTTTACACAGATCTCCAAAAATGGACAAGTGCTGTAGCACTTTTCAAATCCTTTGAGCACATAATACTTTTGTTCCTTTTAAGAGATTTGTGCTAGACTAAGCACAAGGGTAAACATTTTTAATCCTAACAGTTGCGAGGCAGAGGCAGATGGATTTCTATGATTTAGAGGCTTGTCTGGTTTATCTAGCAAATTCCAGGCCAGCCAGGCTACATAGTAAGACCCTGTTAGAAGAGAAAGAAAGAAAGAAGGGAAGGAAGGAGGCAAAACAAAGGGAGAAAAAAGGAAGAAACCTGTTGATAAATGCTGCTTTAACTTCATGTGAACACTCTGCCATTGAGGCTTAGGGTGGGAGAGTTCAAAGAACACCTTTCAGGCTTTATGAAACATGTTAGACCATCTGTCACTTAGCCTATTGATCATTTTACTTCCACTTAAGCAATTGTACTTGGATTTCAATTCCATAATACACATCTGAGATTCTGAATCACGGATGAAGGCAAAGAAAAGAGTTTTTATTCAATATCTCATCTTATAAGACCCAATTTCTGTTTCTTGACAGATTCCACCATGGTAACTTTAGTTTGACCAAGGTAGCTTCAGTGAAACTCGTCAGTGTGCTACTGACCATCCAGCATGAACAGCGGGGAGCAAAGGCAGTTAACCACCACCTGAAGACCTACATTCACCTTCTTTTTTGTTTCCTTCCTAGTTTCTGAGATTGTGACTATTGACGTAGCAGCTGTGCCAAAAAGGTCATTAAATATAATTCATTTATAGTACTCTGATTTTTTCAGGCCAAGACCATTAATTTCTGATAAAATGCTCTATATATTCATACAGGAACTCATTTAGAAAAATGGTTTTCATATAAGCACCAGAGGAACACCTTATTTTTCTTCCTGGGTTTAATTGAACAATTTTAATACAAAACAAATTAAGTAAAATAAGGTCTAAGCTTTCCTCCAACGCAATTGTTCACTGTGTTTAGTGAGATGTATGCTTAATGAAAACCATATTTTTTCCATAGGTGGAGAAAACAAGACAATGGTAGTTTGTCATGTCATTCAGGCCATATATTCAGACTTCTCAGCCACCTCTGAAGATAGTGGTAAATTAGCTGGCATCACATCTTACAAGCAATTAATGCCAATAATTAATGTCTCCTAAGCTGGCAAATTTAAAGTATAGATAACTAGGTGCCTGGTTTCATCCATTTCAGAGGAAAAACATCTCATGGTGCTTTTGTTGCGTGATCAATCTATGCTAAGGAAATCCTGCTTGGGAATTAATAATAAACCTTTACTCTTCAGTAGAAATATAATAAACCAAATGAAGTTGCACAAGTGAAGTAAATTGCATGAGGCCCTGGGATTCAGCTACTGAGCTCTTTCCTTGTTCTCTGTCATGCCACGTTTAGAAACTGAGAGTATTTAATGTCATCCTTCATCATCACCATCTTACACGAATGATGCACTTTCATGGCAACCAATGTGAAAGGATGTCACAGCAAGCTCTTTAGCTAAGTTCTGGAGTATGCCAAGAAGCTATACTTCTTAGAGGAGAGGGGCTCACACTCAAGCAGGCGAAAGCTAATGCCTCCTGGAGTTACCAGCAGTAGGTTTGTCAAAGTGTCACAGCAAGACCCAGCAGCTGCTGTGAAAGTCTGAAGGCAAATGAAAAGAAGTTGGTAGTGGAGAAGACACTGGGATCCACAATGTTAATTCAAATTGTATTTTTATAAGCAGCCAAGATTTTCTTTCAAGTGGAGTTCATAGTAGAGTCATAACCATTACAAATAAGAATATAAGAAATAATATTGCTGTTTTATGTGTGGGAGGGGTAGCTTTTAAAATAACAGATAGGACATGATTGTAACTGAGTGATGTGGGTACAGTTTGCTGCAATGAACTTGCACCCTTGATTTTTATCTCAATTTGGCATTATTTAAATGGGCCTTTAGTTACCTGGATATCATGACAGCACCTGCTCCCACCGTGTCACAGACCGTTACTCTAATGCCATCTGTGCGAAGGACAGCTGCTGGTGTGTCTTCATTGGCAGTATGAACTGCCAATGAAAGTGGGCTATCAGAGTATGCAGTCCATGGGTTGGTCGGGAGTGCTCTGTCCCAGGTATGTAGCAGAAGCTCTCAGCTGTGACTCTGAATCTGGGTGGATGAAGAAGTCTGTCTGCTCCACACCATTGTGCAGAAAATAATGTTTTGGGAAGCTACCTGATGCATAAGCTTTTTAATGCTGTAAAAGAGAGCTAAAATTAAATGCTACTTTTTCAGAGATGATTAATGGACAGCCTGGTCAAATTCAAAGCTTTTTGATGTATAAAACTTTATAAATGGAACTACTCCATCAATAGGCAAAGTGTAACCAAAATCTAGTTTTGTCTAGATGGATGTGTGTAATTTCTGCACAGGACTCTGTTTAGTAAATACATCACTGTATACATCAGGGATCTTGCTCCAATAAAGGAACATAAAGATTAAAAATAATAATAATAACAGATAGGGAAGTCATGTGCTTGATTAAAACATTTTAATTTCAAATGAAAACTGAAATCTTCAGGGAAAATGTACTGCATTGCACTTATGATAAATGCAACATTGTATCTTACAGCATGTTCATATAACATGGCCCCACCATCCACCAGCACCTCCCAGTCTACTTTTCTGTGTCTAGGAAGTGTGGGTTTTGAGAAGGATAAGATAGGCCTCCCCCAAAGTATGCTTCTTCCTTTCTTTGGGGATGCTATCTTGTCTAGCAGTGTCTGTGCTAAGGCAGATCATTTCTGCTTTTCTTATTCCATTTGGGAGGAAGCCTGAACTGCTCATAGGAAAGTGTGTGACAACTGAAGGTCCAGCAGATGAGAATAAGTTATACAAGTGTGGGAATGTTATTAGACTTCACTTTTGTTCCTCGGATGAGTATAACGGGATCAGGGATCTCTCACTCTGTGCTAAGCATTGAATGAATGGGTAGGTATCCAAACAGTCTAGACTATAGATGAGTGCACATATGTCAGTGTTGAGGAGTGAATACATGTGTCATTTGTTCATGCATATGTGAGAAAATGAGACTTTTTATATCAGCTGTAAAGCACCAGGGAGTCACCAACCTCCTACATTCTGAGTGTCATGGATCTATAAGAGAAGGCACCTTGGGGACAGCCCTGGGGTAGATGAGGCACTGGATTTATTCTGGCCCCTAAAGCTAGCTTGGGAATCGGAGGTGCACTGGAAGAGACACTAGTCAGTTAGTAAATGTTCCTCCTCTGCTTTGTAGCTTGAATACAAAGCTTTGTAGCTTTGTTTTGTTTTTTGTTTGTTTGTTTGTTTGTTTGTTTGTTTGTTTTTGCATTTTTCAAGTTATATCAAAGTTTCCAATCTGGATGTTAACTAAAATATATGTATTCTTGGTGTAAAAAAAAATGATGAACTTTGGATTAAGCAAAATTAATAAGTTTCATTGAAATGGAAGCACTTGGAGACTTTAAAGTGGACCTAATAGTATTATTCTGTAGGTGGAAGAAATGCTATTCACCTTTTCCTGAACACTGTCTAGTGGGACAAGTACTGAAACCTTATCTCCATCCAGAGATGTACTTGAAGCCTGAAATTCCAACTGAAAGAGGAGAGACAAAAATTTCAGTTACTGCCTCTCCCATCCTCCTCGAAAAAAATTTTGTGTGTGTTTATGTTCTTGTTCCTGTATTCATGTGTGTTCAAATATGCAGACATATGTGGAGGCCAGAAGTCCCCATCCGGTTTTTTCTCAGTCATTCTCCACCTAATGTTTTTGTGACAGAGTGCCACACTGAACTTGGAACTTTGCAGATCCAATCAGCTAGACTAGCTTGTCCACAGTCCATCAGTGCTCTATTCCCCAACACTAGGATTATGGGCTACGCTAAGCCTGGTTTTTTTTTTACATGCATGCTGGGGATCTGAACTCAGGTTCTCACACTTGTATGGCAAACACTTTACAAAGTTGAACCATCTCTTCAGCTCCTCCATCATGCAACTTTGTAAGCTAAGGTTGCTGATCTTTGGAAAAACCTAGATAAATCAATGTTTTGTAATTTAAAGCTACCAAGTATCCAGTGGAATGGAAATTGTTAGTTCCTATGGTCTCCAGATGGTAGATGAACCAGAGTTATTCCATTGGAAGTGAAGGCAGCAACTCATAATGGCCAAAAGTGCCTCTCCCAAGGAACCTACTTAAAAAGACAAGAGAAATCCAAGTTACACGTGTGTGATCACAGTAGGTCTTGTGAGTGCAGAGTCATGTTATGGAGAGTGACACCTGGTGGCTGTATTCACCTCCCTGTACCAAGAAAGACTAAAGGGGAGGCTGTCTAGGCAAGTCCCTCTGGGAGCAGTGAGCCCTAAACTAGGCAGAGAGAGTTCTGAGACTCTTGCAGCATCGTAAGTTTGTCCTTTCAAGACACAGTATAAGATGAAAGAATCCAAACTCTCTGTTCTCTGTCTTCTGGCTTCCTTGCTCTTTTCTTTGATTCCTGTGATAAACTCAGAAGCAAATAAGTTTGCATTAACGTCCTACCCCGTCCTATCCGAAAACAAAACAGTACATCTTAAGTGTGTGGGTGACTCTTTGATGTCATGAAAAACACTAATGGCCCTTAATTTCCAGGAGACTTTCAGGTTCCTCTCTGTACCTTTCTGGTATTTTTTCTCACAGAGTGAGATGCTGCTTAATGAGACAGGAAAACAGACACTTTTTTCTTTTTCTTTCTTTTGTCCTAAAGCAGACAAAGTGCTTTCTGGGTGCTTAGAAGATAAGAAAGCTGTTGTCAAATCACTGGAAAAGCCATCTGGCAAGAAATCTTACAAAGGTACAAGAGAAAATAGACAAGCTAAGACTGAACAGCAAAGCAGAAGTGAAGGGGAGGGGGATACTAGCCTTTTGTTATAAAACCAAGGCGGTATCCTGGATCCTTGGACGCCATGTGACCTCCAAGCATTATTAAAAGTTTCATTTGGGAGCTAAGAAAGTTGAAGCTGCGCCTAAATCCGATCTAAAGGATCTTTAAGGATAGGAATTCAAGAACGTGCGTAAGGCAGGGAAGCAGAAGGGCTTGTGGGCAATGTCCAAGTGAAGACGCCAGCCAGGCTGTTTATATTGAGTGCATCTTATTTGTAACAACTATGTACAGAGAAGTATATCTTCAAAGTTCCTGACTGGGTGTGGACAGCACAGGCCGGGAGGGCAATGAGCAGAAAAAGTTGAGCACTACAGGTTAAACATAGGTTGTTTCAGGGCTCTACGCCTCTCACATGGTTTTCAGACTAGACTGTTCTCCAAACCCTCACTTGTGTTTCAAAACTCTGCATTTCTCCACACTAGCATTGCACTGACCAGCTGGCTCCTTTAGATTCACACCATTGCAGATCCCTTCACAGTAATAGCTGTCAAACACCCAACATGGCAGCTGTGCACTGCACATCTGGAAAGGAGCTCAATGTAGAGTGAGTTACTGATCTCCATGAATTGAGGAGGTAACTCAGATCAAATTCCCCCCACCCACAGCCCTCCTCACCTCTCTTATCATGCTCACTAGTTACTGGAAAGAGTTGCCCAAACTACATAAGGGCAGAGAGTCTGTTTTCATAACACCCCCCAACTTTGTTATCCCGTGGTCATTGAACACAACACATGACTTCCAAGCATAAGAAGTGAGTGTGACATAGATTGTGAGATTAGAACCTGCAGATATTGCTTCCAGCCCCAAAGTGCCACACTCCAGCATGCTAGGATACAAACTGAGTTTTTCATTCCTGGTCTTTGGCTAAAAAGACCAGTGTTAGACCTGTAGACAGATTTAGTAGGAGGGCCATGTGGAGGTGTGCCATTGCAGAGACAGACAGAGGACATCAAGTTGGTCGTGACATCAAGCTGGTCAAGAGGCAAAAAAGGAAGGAAGCAGGAGCAACTTCCATTGCAGACAGAGACCACCTGCTTTGAAGCTAAGTCTGAGCATCCCTTAAGCCATAGACCAGCTTTGCTGCTTTTCTTGATGGGATTCTACCAGCCACTAACCGACCCCTGGAAACCCAGCTTCCAAAAAGTAATTTGTTCCTATCAAATGTGTAGAACCTTCATGATAACTTAATTAACACATTTTCTGATAAGACAGCCTTATTTTCAAACAACAAAAAGTTTTTAAAAAAAAAAAAGTGTTCATAATTCATCCTTGGGAAATGAAGCTCCTGTAACAAAACAACCAGGTTGTCTGTGGGGAGCTGTCAGGATTCAGCTCTCTTCTCAGCAGGGATGGCTGGAAAGGCTCTGTGTGAACACTGAGCAACAGCTAAGCCAGCTGCCCAAAGATCTCTTCCTCCTCCTCCTCCTCCTCCTCCTCCTCCTCCTCCTCCTCCTCCTCCTCCTCCTCACAGTACACGTTTACCATTGACACCTCAATTCTGAAGATGGTCTCCTTGATTCTCCCATTAGAAAACACAAACTGGTAAAAACTAACTTCCTCTTCATCTCTATGGTCACTCCTTCCTTCCTTCCTCCTTCCTTGCTTCCTTGCTTCCTTGCTTCCTTGCTTCCTTGCTTCCTTGCTTCCTTCCTTCCTTCCTTCCTTCCTTCCTTCTTCACTCCTTCCTCTCTATGCTTCAGAGTGAGATCAGAGAACAGAGATCAGCACAAAAGCCTGAACTCCTTCTGGAGCATAAGCTATTGTTTGCAGGTCCAGGAAAAACAATATCTTTTAGTTCTTTAGTGGGGACCCATTCCCCTTTAAAGGGTGAAATTCCTTCAGACTCTTAAGGGATCTAGACTGGACATGGTGGTGCTTGCCTATGATGCCAGCTGTTTAGAGGGTGGTGTAGGAGACTCTATAGTTTAAGGTCACCTGGGCAACATAGTGAAAAATGTCTCAAAAGAACAAGGGATGGTATGAGCTCAGTCATCTCCAGGTGCTTGAAGGAATTGAAAGCCATTTCAGTCTTGGCATTGACTTGCCTAGTGGACCTGCTACAGATACAGATATTCAGCTTTGTCGTTCTAAGACTGTCGTGTGCATTTCCTGTAGTTTACAAAACATTTTTGTGCCATTTTAATTGGTGTTTATGACCTTTTCAAACTATAGTTATTCAGTTTTCCACTTTCATGTCTCCCAAAAGGCTATTTCTACGTCTCATTTACTTCTGCTCATAAATTATTACTACCAATTATAAATATCCACTAGAAAATGAGAACCCTAAAGAATAATACAAGCAATAAGAACTAAAACTCACTAATCTTGGCACTAATTGCTGACCTACCAGTGTGTCTGTAATGCTGCTGTGAGGCATCCATGCTTCTCAGGGTCTGTCAGAGTGGCCATGCCCCATGCCCATCTTACTCAATCTCTGCCTCATAGGTATTTTCTAAACTACACTGGGCTGAGACACAAAAGTACTTTCTTCAGCACCTGCAAAAAAAAATCCTAGCTCCCTGCCCCACTTCTCCCTTAAGCCTCCAAGTCTCCACCATGAACTGAGATTTCAGAGAAGTCAGCACTCGATACAGGCTACAAGCAGGACTTTATTTCCCAATAAAACTCACCTGCCCATTGACACCTTTAATACAACAAACAAGTTAACAGGAGACCAGCATACGATGACTATGGAAAATGAGTGTTTATCAAAATTCCTGCTTTCGCTATGGGACGTATGGCCTGCTTCCCTTTCCAGTGAATGTGTGGCCAAAAGATGCCTTTCTCTCTATTCATTTTAAGATAAGGAGCAATGAGAGGAGCATCAATAAGCATTTGATTTGGAATGGCTTCCTGAAGGTTACTTTAGTGGATTCTCTTACTTCAAACCCAGAGCTGCCATTCTTCAGCACACAATGAATTTAAATGACAAGTAGTTCCTGGCAGAGGAAAGTGTTCAGCCACAGAAAAAAGGGAAAAGATTTTCGAAAATACACCAAGGGACAGACTAAGAAATGGGGGGTGGGGGCGGGGGGGTGCATCTGCCTTTCTCTAAAGGAAACAAAGAATAGGACAAGAAGAGAATGGAACAATTTCAAAACTTTGAAGAGTGTGGGAAGCTTACAAAGCATCGCATCTTTCCCTACATTTCATGACTAAAATTCTGAATGTAGAGTTTATTAATCTATTGAAATCCCACACCAGGGTTGAATGGCAGAAGCAGCATAATAGCAATTCTCTGGGGAGCTGAAATTGTGAGGCTGGCTGAATGGAGTAACAGTGAATCACATAGTTGAACAGACCTACTTGGTCAGGCCTTTTAATGTAGCCAAGCTCCTTACTCATAATTGAGTATTATATCCATAATATACCATAATTTTAATCTAAATTAAATTTGTACAGTTGCATCTAGCAATTACAGCCTGTGAAATCTTTGTAATAAAAGCAGAAACATGAACTCTTCTGTAATTAGTCAGACTTAATTCCAGGGTGCCAAAGGTTGTAATAATAGTTGAACAAGGTCATAAGTATGAAGACTTCATTTTTATGTATTTTAATACAACAGTAAACCTTGAAAAAACTAAATTACAAATAGGTGTAACTGTAACTTAGATGGGTACAGCTGGTCCACTTGCTCTAATTTATGGGTGTCATTCCAACCTCTAGTCTTCTTAGGGACCAGAGAACTTCCACCTGGACTCTTGGCTTTCTTCTAGGTGTCCTTGAACATCATTCTAAAAACATATCAGAAAATAAATCATTTGAGAAATTTAGTAAACTGCTTTCGGATTAAAGCAAAGATGGAAAAATAAACGTCTCTGGTTTCTTCCAAGAAAGTGCTTAGAGAACTTAATACCGACTTGATCATCTTTCAGATACAGGAAATTATTAGACTGTCAGAACCATTCTGTGCCTATGTGTTGCAGCCTCTCCGTTTCTAAATTAGAGGTGAGAGCAAGCAACCAACATAGAAGCTAGGAGGTATGAAAACCTAGTCATCCTGGTGAAGAAAGAAGAATTGTCTGTAGCCAGTATTAGTCCACACAGTAGGAACCTTACAAATACCTAAATAATTTATATTAGGTATTGATAGATATTTATAAAGCTCATTAAAAGCATCCTCAAGTATGTATCAATTTTAGTGGCTATAAAGCTGTAAAGCATTGGATTTTCAATCGCAGTAGCAAATTCAAAGATGCATTCATTTTTCCCTCATGTTTCATCTTGGAATATCTGGGACACAGCATATTTCTATTCCTGGGAATTGCTTTTATTTTTTCTTTTCTTAATTGGCCTCTCTGGATGATTCTACAGGATAAAAAAGAAATAGACTCTGGAATTAGTAGCACTGAACAGGTGCGGCAACATACCATTGAAAAGCTAGTTAAACCTCAAAGGTGGACGCTGTAACTCTAAATGAAATAAGAGACGCATAGCCTCATCAGTGCCCATATGTTGGCCAACCAGCTCTTATCAGAGAAGTCTTTATAAATGTAACAAGCTTATTTCAATGCTACCCACAGCATGAGGCTGATAACTATTTTGCATTGTAATAGAATATACAGCTTCAATTTCCAATGGACATGCCCTAACATATTGGCTCTCTCAAAAGACACAGCAGTGGCATCGACAAGGAGGGGTAGGGGGCCGAGCAATATCATGCAGTATTTAAAATGCTTTTTTTTTTTCCTTCTTGACGACCAGCAAACTGTGATTACTAAATAGGATGATTCACCACTTCCAGCCACCAGAAATATAATGGCATCCCATTACACATACCCACTGCAGAACGACCATCTAAATGCCTGCTATCTGAAAGACATGTGTGTTCACATATACAGTATTAGACAAATATTTAACTTTTCATATAGAAAGAGATGCTGTGTGCCTTTACTTTTTGAAGTGAGAAATAGGGTGAGGGAGAGTACAGGGGTAAGGATACAAATGCAGCAACCCCTTATACAGAGCATATAACAAAGCCCTCAGCCAGAGTGATCCCCAAGCAAGCATTGAGCTGAAATGCCAAAGATGGTGGTCCACAATGCTAGTTAGTCCTGAGACCCAGAACCGTCTGCACAGAGAATAAGAAAGCACAGGGCATCCCAAAGCCAACTGGTTAACCAAATACAGGCTTCTTGGACATTTTCTGTTGAAGAAATTTTATAAGCATTTTATAAATTTTATAAAGCATATAAGCATTTGCTGGTTATAAGTCATAAGAAAAATTTATTGAAAATAAATAGTAAAATTAACATAATTTATTGTGTCCAGCATGGCTTAGAAATATACATTATGTTTCAATGATGAATAAGAAACATTTAACTGTTCCAAAGGTGGCCATCTAAAAGCATCTTTGTAGGCTTTATATCATAAATTACAATTCAGCCAGAAAGCAAAACTAAGTAAAGAAAACTTTACTTTTCAGTAATTCTCTAGTATACTTATAATTTTGTCATTTATTAAAGATGAAAGCAAATTTTTAGAGATTATATGGATGTGTTTGTTTGCTTTTGTTACTGCAGAATGCAAAGCCCCTCCACAAACTTTTCAGAAAGGATCAGTATTTTGATTTATAATCATCAGTGCCTAGAATGCCAGTTTGCATAAAAACAGAGTACAAGATGGCTGAAGTGTGTGTAGGGCCTCAGAAACTATTGGAAATTCTGATCTAAACCCCAGGCCAAAATTAATTTAAAGATTTGTTAAATGAAATTCAAATGAGCAATTCAAAGAAATGAAAATTTTTATTGTAATGCAACCTACAAATGGACTAATTTCATGCCTACATGTGAAAGAAAAATAATAGGAAAATATGAAGTTTCTTGTTTTTCATTACTAAAAACTTTGCATATACAGCAAAGACACTAATTTATAACATTCAATAATCTTGAATCTGAGCCAAGGTGCTTGAGGCAGTATGTAAATTGTTGCATGATGTGACTGACCGTTTGTACCTTGCAAAGTGTACGGACTGTGTGTTCAGAACCAAGGCTGCAGTCAAGTTACATGCTACCACACAGCACAGAGGGTTACTGCCAGAACTCAGGTTCCTAACTCCTTTTGGCTTCGAATTAAGTTTTAGTGACTGTGCATTGCAAAACTCCTACTATTTCCAAATTTTCTGACACCTCTCACCCGACCCATGGTCCCAAGTGGGATTAGGATCCATAATTTAAGGAGCTGAGATGTGATAGAAAAATTTTCAAGTCTTGTTAATGTATAACTTGAAAGACTGTAAAACCATGCATGATCTGCTCTAGCAACTGGCAGTCATGCTGGGACACTCTTGTGAAGGAATCTAACACAAGATAAAGTCACAATATATTTTTTTCAATATTTCCTAACCATTGTATCTTGGCAAAGATTTTTATCGACTGTTTTTTTAATGTTTTTTATGAGATTTTTGGGCACCATGATCTCTGAGCTGTCTGGGAGGTCCTGCCAATATCTCATATCAGAAGGATGGGAAATCAAAAGTGAATTGATTTGGGTTTGACTAATCTTATCCTAGATGCAATTGCTGATATTATACTCTTAGGCAAATCCCAGATCAGATACCACAGACTTCAAAGCTGTGTCAGTCTAGAATGTTCCAATAAGATGTTCTTTTTGGAGGATGGTGGCAAGGTCACCCTGGAGAGAATTGAAAGCCCTTGGAGCACCTTGAAAAGCAGCACCTCCAGGGTGGAAAACTGAATCAGAGTGGGCACTGTGAAGGTGCACCCGGGTGCATCCAGAAGTGAACTGGACAGACAGAGCCACTGAGGGACAGGATGCAGGCCAGAAACCACAGCAGGGAGGTGCCTGAAGAAGCACCTAAGGGGAGACTTAAACCAAGTCTTGCACTAGCCCGGGATGTCCATAATCTTCAATCCAATATTATAAATTATTTTCAGATTGACTATGCAAAGGAAAGAGACTAGCATTGCTTCCATGCTAAGGTAAGGGATGAGAGTGGTATCCCTCAGCGTTTTTTTGTCATTAAACCCCTGGGACACATCTCAGACTTTTTCTACCTAGTGGCCTCTCTCTTGATGTAATATCATAGATAGACCATATACTTATGTACTTTATGCATTTCTGTGCTTTATATATAGACGAAGCAAAGTGTTTTCACACACACACACACACACACACACACAAACACACACACACACCCTAAAGCCCATCCTCACCCTAACTTTGTGACGTCACTCTCTCTGAGGAGGTATGGGGGTGAGATGGAAAGTGTAACTGCTTAAGGGACACCTTCCATTAGAAGGTGACCCGCAGTGGAGCAGTAGGAACTCACTGGGCAGAGACGGAGAAGACCAGTGGGATGGACAGAGGAAAGTGCCCATTTGCAGTGTGCAGAAACAGCCCAAAGGGGAACTTGATAAAAGTGACTGGATTCCCTTTAATTGAACATGATGGCCATTCTGAGTAATAAACAAAACCATTAGAGGGACTGTAATTTTACTTTATAGTTATGGACTAGAAAGGCCAAGAGAACATTTGGTGTACAAGTGTAAATAAATATATTTTGATAATAATTGGTAACAAATATGAGACTTAATCCTCTCAGTGATGATAAAGTACCATGCATACTTAACTGCCCTGCAAAAGAGACCTGTATGATGAAATGCAGGCGATGTAGGCAATTAATACCACTGAAAATGAAGATAAAATTTGCAGTAATTGGGCCATAGCATTGGTATGAGTGTCTCAGTGGCTAAAGCTGGGTTAGTGTTATGGCAAATGACAATCAGGGAATCAGGGACAACAATAATAAGAATCAAAACATCGCAGTGAAGATGCATGTGTTACAGACCCTTTCCACTGTCAGCCATTTGCATTGAAAGCGTTATTGATTCCTGTGAAGTAAATATGCTGTCATATTTTGGCAAATGGGTTTGAAACAGCACATCCAAGTTCTCTTCCCTCTTGTGGTACCTTGGGTTCCTTGTTCTTCACTTACTGGATATAAATTCTTTTGTTTGCACACAAACATCTGTATTTTATTACATGCAAAATTATCTAGCTTTACACACAAAAGCAAGTAACCCAAGTGAGTTAAATTTTTAGCAATACATAAATATTGGAACATTGGGTTGGTAAAGAGAGAAAACAGAAAGATGAGGAGGCTCAAAATAATAGACCTCAAGGCAGGACATGTGGGAAAGGGAGGGACTACTTGAGAAAAAAAGATCTTCAAGTAGTGCTACTTGAACCATGTTCTAACATGAGTACAGGCTGGTGAGACTTGATTACTTTAGTTTTATTACTTCAAATATACTTACCCATATACTACAAGTCTTACAGTTTTGGTGAGGAGAGAGAGTGACAGGACATGGGTCCAGTTGTCTGGAATGCCGAACTCTGAGTGCCTGGCTGACCAGCCTCAGAAAAGCAGAATATAAGCAGCCTAAGGAAGTCTGATACAATACTCATGAATATATTCTGTCACTTCAGGTTTTCCTATGTTCCTATCTCACACTTGTGAAAGTTGTAATCCGAAGGAAAAGATTCGTTTTAAACCAAAATTCCCAAAAAACTCCCAAAGTCATTTTGACTTGTGATAAGTTTATTGATATAAATGTTACCAGGCAGATAAAAATTAAAACAAAATTAAATTGTTGTGAGAAGTTCAGCAAACAAAAGTACTAACTACTCCTGAGAGTTTGCATAACTTCAGTAAATGAAACTTTGGAGAATAAATAGTCATTTTTCTCTATGGAATTGACCCTGCAGCCCACTTTCTATAAGACCCTCCCACTGTGCATCATGACTTCCAGCCACACAGAATTGCTTGACAGACTCTTAATATATAGTGTCCACATAGCACGGAGTGCCTCCCTAACTACCTGCATTACCATTACTAACCTATCTACTTCTGACATGGACTGTGAGTTCCCTACGGACAGGAGCCATAATTATTCATCTTCATCTTCCCAGCACCTGGTACAACATCTGCATAATATTTGCTCAATTAGAGTTAACCGAATGAGTGTAAACTACTTTTACTTTCAATAGTCTTTTAATTATGTAAAGCAGTGGAGCAGTAATGAATGCCAGCATACTAAACGTAACACAACAGTGTGCCTTTATGCTTTAGCAACATCTTTTCAAAAAGAAATGAATTTCGGTTAAGTACTTCCTACTTAAAGAAACAAAAATGTCTTTAAATTACCCATGTTTCTAATAACTTCTTTTATGTGGCTGTGTGGGAAATGTGGCCCACTGTTACCTTTGTTAGTCCTGCTTGTTTTTAATTAGCATTTTGAGCACAGAATAGAATATGTGAACATAAGAAATGTCTATATGGTTTTAGTTTTCATCTTTTATTCCCACATTTGGACACATCTAGCCTCTTGGTGTATAAATATTTATTACATGTCACCAGAAAGGGAAAAAATGTACAGGGAAGTGCCAGTGGTTTTGATAAAAGCAGATTCTAAAGTCTAAGAATGACTGCATTTTGAATACATATTTATTCTTTTGGAACAATGCTTACCTGGAACCATTACACGGCAATGACAAACGTCCTGACTGCATCTTTCTGAATAATAAAGAAGCCGAACTTCACAAAACACAGTGCTGTCTCTCAGGTCCCCACGCTCCCTGCCTTTGTCCACTTCTTCTAGCCCATTAACAGACGGTGAGTTTTCGTGGATCAGTCACACACATTGTCAAGCATTAAATAACTAAGATAAGTTCTTTTTAAATATTGTTGATAATGTTAGCTAAACTGTCAAGCCAGAAAACAAGCTCAGAGGAGCAGGTCATTTGACAAATCTCTGAAAGATCACAATGATTTTTCTGACCCATCTGTCAAAATATCTTCCGATCTGTTGAAACACATTTAAAGATGCAATTAATTTTTAAGTATTAACAAATTCTTATTAAAGTTATAATCTACTCTGCATCCATGAATAACTGAGGTATTTTGCAATTCAATTATTTAAGTGAGACTCCTGCATATGCAATCAATAAGGAGAAAGAAGCAAGCACGAGGCACTGTGGTTCGCAAATCCCTCCAGGATTTTTGGCAAGGTGGAAAGACATTTCTGACCGATAATTTATAGATTATAATAGAGTTTAGTAGCTCTACAGTGTCACCTTAGATCACATGTGTACATGACTTCCTGTCGGTTTCTTTTAACCAACTGTCCTACTGTTGTAAGAGTGTTGGTGGAATATTATGTGAAGCCCAGAAGTTCCTGCAGTTAATGACCATTCAATTCAGAAGGTGCTAAAAGACTTACAAGTTGTACAAAGACACTGAAGGTGAAAATGGAAAGTCTCTTTTCACAGACATACTGTAGGGATCGAACAGAGAAGAGTGAATGCCAGAAAAATGCAGTTAAAAAGAGAAATGGCTTGTAGGAACTAGTGAATATTATTTTTAAATCTAAGTAAGCACAACATTTAACCAGTGTATTTAATAAGTGGAGTCTCAGCCACCTGATGTAGTTTCTCTTTTCTGTGCTAGAAGAAGACATTATGTAGCTCTATCTTCCATGAATAATCTACTGTTGACATTTCTCTGGTCTCTAGTCTCTGTCTCTGTTGATGACAGAAAAGCACAAGAAGGAAGTTCATCAGCATTCTTGTTGATCTGAAGGATGAAAAGAAAGTTCACCAGCATTTTTGTTGATCTGGGGCATGGTACTTTAACATTCGTGGTCATCTTTTTTATTGTCTACATATGATTTTTAATAACAGATTTCTGTCCTGTGTGCTGTGTGAAAATGTACTTATATAACCATTTTGGGAAAAAATCCAAACAATTGCAGCATGAAATACAGGAGCAAGAAATGAGGAGGTAGGAGGTAATCGATTTCTTGCTGAGAAAAACAATTTAGCTAGTGATTAAACATTGTGAACAAATTAAATTATATTTTGTTTAATTAGAAATAACTATTACAAGAATAATAGTAGTCTGGGATGTAACTACATAAAAAAAGAGGTTTCAAGAGTAAAGACCATCACCTGTGGAGCTGCAGGGGTAGGAGGGTTATTGACAGCAATCATGATCAAAGTATGTAATATGAAGATGCCATGATGAAACCCACAATTGTGTATGGTATTTATACTAATAGTAAAAGTATGAAGATCATCACATGGGCAATATTTTGTCAATATTGTCAAAAGATACATAGAAAACATTAAAAATTACATGATTGAAAACTAAGACAACATAAATAGAATGTCTGGATGGACAGTTGAATCATCCAATGTACCCAATAAAATTGCAATTAAAGTCATTCGTCAGCTGCCAACCTTACTTAGCTCTAAGTTCTTCATAGGTAATGTCTATTGAGCCTTCAAGGATCATGAAATTCCAAACTTATACAAGTATTCTGGAGTATAAGACAAACAGGAAGCTGCTAACTTTATTTTGACTCATTCAATAAACTGGAGTTAAATATAGCCAACTGGAGCAAATGAGAAGAGAGTGTCACCGCTATACAACTACCGACAAGTTATATAGAGGTCTACTGAAAAAGCCTTTTCTCATAGACACAAAATTAAAACAATAGTTTGGTCTATAACCTGTTCATGATTTTTAATCCATGGAAAAATATATCATTTCACTGAAAGATGTAGGAAGGTACAGGACAATAATAATATGTATAAACTCGACATGTTGGTAGTCACTTCTCACCCTATTAATTGATTAATTTAATCAATCCCCAAATAATTTTAATCTGATGTTGCATGGCAATTAAAATCTAATTGTAAAATTCATATAAAAGAGTGAACATATAATGTTAGCTACAGCAGTTTTTGAGAATACAAGAAAATGAATTTTTCATGCTAAAAGCTTAAATACCTTACAGTGTATAATTAGAGCTTTGTAGAACTGGCGGAGGAACAAGCAAATCCATCAGTGGAATTAAATAGATGATACTGAAACTGGTTTGGGGATATTTGGAAAATTAGAGCATGATAAATGAAGCATTTCATATCAATGGAGAAATGACAGATTATGCAATAAATGCTTTTCAGAAAATTATCTAACCATTTTGGGGAAAATAGTTACATTCATCTGCATGACACTTATAATATTAAATTCTGATTGATTGAATGTCTAAATATAAAATACATTACAATGAAAATAATAGACGAAAATATGAATGATTGTGTTTATGTCCTTGAAATAGACCTCTTAGTAAATTTGGCTGCATCAAATATTAGGACTTCTAATTGATGAACTATAGTGGTAAAAGAATAAAAGAATATAGACACTCTGAGGAAAATATTGGCAATATAAGCACAAAGGGTTTCATCAGTTATCTATAAATTCCAAAAAATCCACTATAAAAGGGCAAAAATTCTGATAAACAGTAAAAGAAAGGAATGAACAAATTGTACAAGTAGGAATATAAATAGACAATGCAGACCTAAAATTTTATTCAACCTCCCTAGTATTCAGGGAAATAAAAATTTAAATAATATATTCATGTCAGATTGACAAATATTAAAAATTTTAGTGACAGCAAATGTTGATGAAAGTATAATGAATGTATTATTCTCATGTCACTTAAAATTTAAGATGTATGAAATGCATTTCTCAGATAAAATGGGCATCTTCCTGAAAAGGTTCTGCGTCTGGGAAGAAAGTGGTGTGAGTAAAAGTGCTTGTTACAAGAGATAGGAGCAGGTTTGTTTACAAAGTGATTATGCATTGGGTTTTATTGCATTGTACTTTATCTTGAAATAACATATCCCTTTTTTCACATTCCTTTCCTGCAATCACTTAGTGAGAAAAACTCTAATAATGTACAAGATTAAGAGGTACTTGTAAATGTCGGAAGGAAGCTAAGGTTGTCACTTTGAACTCACTTTCAGTTGGCTATTTTAAGTTCCAGACAAAATACTTATTTCGTTGTTTATTTTTTGTTGCTGTTGCTGGTACTTTTGTTGTTGTTCAAGAATAATTCAAGTGTGGGAAAATCCAAACAATGTATGCATGATTTCTTTTCTAAAGCATCAAGCTAAATGCAAAACAAGGAAGAAAATAAATAACGCTTTCATTTGCTGCTGTTGCTGCAGGAATGACTGTTTTTCACCTGGGATGTGCTCCACAATTTCAGCTGGAATTGGTTTCAGCTCTATTCCCACAACTGTTAACTCTTAGGCCAGTATGTGACTGAGCATCTTCTACTTTAATTGATCTAATTTGCACTCATAATTCTGATGGAATTATTCATTGTAAAGTGTGCCTTTGAGCCTTCCAGTGTTCTTCCAGCTTTGCCTTGAATGCATCTCATTAATTTACCTGCGAATTTCTCCCTTCTCCAGAGGCTTCTCTTGGTTATGTAAATACTTTGTACAAATTTTCTTTTACAAATTGTTGTTGAAGACTGTGCTCTCTTCTTTCTGTCCCGCTTAGATTAGGACATGGGTCTTAGAAACTTCAAAGCTTCAATTTTTAATGATCACTTTTTTTTCATGGATCAGAGATGGTTGTCGTGACACTGAGTCATTAACAGCATACGTGTTGCAATCAACGCTAAAAATGATCAATATTCTAACTCTCAAAGATCATAGCTTCACTGCCAACACAATTCAGTCTTGACTTTGCAAGGTAGTAGTGATACAGACACATGTTTTCAAGATGATTTAACCCTTATTTAGTGTACCTTAGACTGGTCAGAAGAATAATTGAAGATACTGAGTATAGACAAGAGTGGCGTTGGCAGCACAGCTTCATTATTCTAATTCTGTGTGTGGCATTAGGATGTTGTCATTAGCAGCTGTTTTATGATGCTTGGACTATGACCATGCAATACTCCAATCCACAGGCTAAGGTACGTGAGGACCATCAAATGTATTCAGCTGCTCCATGGCTTCAGCCAACTTTATTATGTTATCCATTAAATATTTTTTCATGTTTCTGTCTTTCATACACTGTGTGCACCAAAGACTGAGTAATTGCCCGAAGTACCTGAAGTAAAATAGATGTTCAATTCATATGTAAAGAAGGGAAATAGGAAAAGAAGATGACAAGGAGGGAAAGAGGGGCTAAACTAAGCACACACCATTATAGTCACAATTATTAAACACACATACATATGTATAACTATAGTCACAGTTACAGAAGCCAAAGAAAACAATTAGAAATTAATATTACATATACTATAGCTAGATTCAAGTGTGTAAATTTTTATACATGTAATGATGCCTAATTATATTCTGCTACACTCAAAAGATTGGTGCCTAGATCAATTATCATCAGAGAGGCTTCATCCAGCAACTGATGGAAACATGCAGAGATCCATAGCCACACATTAGGCAGACCACAGGGAATCCTGAAAAAGGGGGGGGGAAGGATTGTAAGAGCCAGAGGGTTCAAGGACACTACAAGAAAACCCACAGAACCAACTAACCTGGGCTTATAGCGGCTCACAGAGACTGACCTGAGAACCAGGGAGCCTGAATGGGACCGACCTAGGCACTCCGTATACATGGTACAGATGTGTAGATTTGTCTTCTTGTGGGATTCCTAACAGTGGGAACATGGGCTGTCTTTCTTTTGCTACCTTTTGGGACCCTATTCCTCACAAGAGGTTGCTTTGTCCAGCCTTAATATGAGAGGAGAAGCCTCCTCTTACTGCAACTTGGTATGTCATGTTTGGCTGCTATCCATGGGAGATCTGCCTTTTTCTGAATAAAAATGGAAGAGGAGTGGATGGGGGTGAGGGGTCAGAGAGGAGAATGTGGGGGGTACTGAGAGGAGAGAAGGGAGGGGAAACTGATGTCAGGATGTAAATAATAATAATAATAATAATAATAATAATAATCATCATGTAAAAGAAAAATATTTTTCAAAGGTCAAAAAAAGAGAGAATTAAAACCAATCATGATACAGCACCTTGAAGTAGTTACTCAGAGTCTAGTTGATTCATGATTCAGGCAGGCAGAAAGATGGGACAGGTAGGTAATTATCTGTGAACTTTTATCTGGTATTGGCTGTATGCTATCAGTCTTATCCCAATACCAGGAAGACTTTTTAACTCTTGATGTTTAACTCTATTTCCTATGGATGATGTAGAAAAATAATTGGCTTGCCTTTCTCGTATTCCTTCCTCCCTCCCTCCTTCCCTTTCTTTCTCTTTCATTCTTTCCTTCTAACCAGATGAGGTCTGGTATGTTTAAGGTAGTATATTGGTAGACCTTTCTTGCTTGCCTCTTTTTTTGTTTTCATTCTGCCATTTTCTGTACACATAAAAAGGTCTAAAGAAAATATCTGCATCAATAACTATATTTCATATGTTAATATGTGTGCTGCATGTTCAAAATGTTTATAATTTGGTCCATATTACAGAATTGCCATGATTTTATATATAGCCAAACAAGACTTGAACATTTATGATTGATTCATTTCAGTAATTCTGTTCTAAGAAGAAAGCACCATGGTACATCATTTCTGTTTAATAAAATGTACCTGTAATGAATAAATAGGAAACTATAAATTGGAAAATTGTCCTCGCTGTGCTTTCTGATCTGTATTTGATTATATCTTGAAATATTAATATTCTGGCTGACACTGTGGTATGACTCATACAGGCAAATTGAATATGGATGAGTTTTATTAGGGAGCTGAATGATTTGCAGCAAATAAACAGCATCATAAATGCTGGTGATGATTCTTGGGGCAGATGTAATCATCGTGAAGAGATAAAGGCAATGCATGTATTGGAAAAGGGTTAGTTTGAGGCATTGACAGGTGCTGGCTATATTTAATTCATCTAGTGAGTTGACGTCAGTCCTCAAAGTAAAGGCAAAGATCTAAAGTAAAAGTCTCATGATCCTAATATTTATTGACTTGAATATACCCTTCATGTTAAAAACATGTTATCTTGCTGGCTATTATAAAGCAAACTCGGGATCGTTCTTTCCATATGGTGTTAAACATTGAATCTTATGTAAGAGGACCACTTGAGTATATAGTCAATAATAGAATGGTGGCTATTTCTTTTGATGGCATTACTTTTAAATCATTTGTCTCTGCCAATGCCCCCAAAACTGCTAGCATCAGAGCCTATATTCTAGCTAGTATACAATAAAAATGAATGTATTATTTATTGCTTTTATATTCATTTTCTTCTCTTTGGGTAAATTGTTTTCTTTAATTTTACTGTATACAGTAATTAGCAGTAACCCAGAGGTATATCTCTTCCTATACTCCAGTCCTTAGGGATCTGCTGTGGAATAATCTGTTTGTACACTGTGACTATATATTATTCTCATTGGTTTAATAAAGAGACAAATGGCCAATAGCTAGGCAGGAAGAGATTAAGCAGGAAAGCTAGACTGGGAGAACATTTGGAATAAGAAAGGCAGGGTCAACAGTCAGATGCAGAGGAAACAAGAGATGAATGTGCCATGCTGAAAAAACATACCACCACGTGGCAGAGTGTAAATAAGAAATACGGCTTAATTTAAGATGTAAGAGCTAGTTAGTAACAATCCTAAGCTATTGGCCAAGCATTTATAATTAATAATTTGGGAGCTGGCAGGACAGAGAAAGTCTGTCAACAGGGATCACACACCCTTGCTGCTTTACAGCCTTGTTTCTCCACCCTCAAAATTCCAAAAGAACAGTCTTCTATCCTTTATTGGTAGCTAATTTCAACTTTACCTATCATTCTCTACTGCCTCTACAGCTCCCTCCAGTTACCCAGCTGATACCCAAGCCTCACTGCCACAGTTTTCTGTAAGTATTGCTACCGAAACTGGAAGGGCTTAATAGGGCTAACAAACACATATCCCAAGTTTGATATTGGAGTAAATGATTTAGACAGTACTACCCTAGATCATAATGGTGTAATGATAATACTTCCTGAGCACATAATGAAAAGTTTGTTTAGCAGTTTTCTTTTTCTCTGCTTTCCTATTTCCTCTTTGATTTATTATTTAGCTTTTAAAAATAAATGTTTACAATTTATTTTCTTTGCCATCAATGCCTTTTTCAAATTTAACATTCGTAATTCTCTTCATGCTTAATGGACCCTATAAGCCTGCCAACAGTAAAAGAGCAAATAATTGAAAAGGATAAAATTTGAAATCACAGAAAATTTGCAAAAAATTTTTTTGGCTACCTAACAACTGGTGGTGAACATCCTATTGCCTGTGATTTGATAATACAGGACATCTGTTTAAGTCATTAACTCCAGAATATTACCCTCTGTTTGAGGGAATGTTTTATTTTTGTTAAAGGTTAAAAATGTTGTCTAGTATCATTCCAAGGTCTATGAGCTGTATGTTGTGTTTAAGCTTAATTTATTACATTGAGAGGGGACAAAATTTTAAACATGGGATTCTTCTATGACTGTTGGGCATTTAAAACACATGATAATTAAACCTGATGGTAATAGAAATATTTACTGTTTTTGCCTGGTGGAGGAAATGCCAGGGACAAAAAGGCGAGATTAAGTCCTGAGACACAGAGACATGGGTACTTGTTTGTCCTGAAACTATAGGAAATAAACATGTATGAAATTATCTTTAATTTGTTTTCTAATTTATGGGATTCACCATAAAGAAAAAGTTGAAATTCAAGGGGAATAGAGTAAGAGTGTGCAGGTAATGCTGCTTGCCTAAGTTCACTGCGTTGTGTTCTACAAAAAAGATGAATAATACTGCCAAAGACATTAAAAAATTAAGCAAAAAAGAAAGAATACCACAAGTGAAAAAGAGAATAGGCCTCTCACATAGGCTCATGACTCAGAGAATTTGGAATGATTCTGTTAATGGCGTGCTGCTTGGAGAATGCACGCTCCAAGGCAGGCCCAACCAACACATGTGATTTTTGCTGTGACTCACTGAAATAGCTGACACTAATTCTTGTGTTCTCTTGTGCCTATTGAACACATGCAGAAACTGAGGCTCATGGAGGGGGCATCAGAACCAGTGTTTCTCTCTTCAAAGCCCTTAGTTCTCAACAGGTATGCAACTACATCTGTAAAAATTCACAATAACAAAAGCAAGCAAAAAAAAAAAAAAAAGACCTTTAATTCTCCAAGTAAATCAATTGCATTGGTATTTTTATAAAATATATTCTTGGGCTGGATAAACTAATTTGGCATTTTAGCCAACTTCACACCATTGAGGATATTCTCAAAGGAGTTTCTAACTACTAAAGTAAGCACCAAGGAACAACTGCAAAGGGGTTTCAATCATTTGTTGACAAGATGGACATCACCGAGATGACAACTCTGAGGATCAATGTGCTAAGTTTATTGATTCTGTCTAATTGGATACAAAAAGCTCTATGACCTTTTAGTGATAATTTTTAAACAGCTGCATATGATAAACAACCAAGGAAAAGCTGCCCAGCACATTTAAGAGTCAACTCTAAAATAATCATAGGGAATCATATTATAAACTATCTACCTAAAAATATCTATAATACATGTAAGTGGGTGTATACATATATAGTTTAAGTGAAATTTTGCCATCTGGGCTGACAATGCTTACCCCAAGAGTCACAGACTATCTAACAAAAACCTCAACACCAGTCATGAGAAACTCTCTTTTGAGTTGTTGCTCAAGGCCATCCAAGAGACTGTGAGAACATCATAGGCTATTGCTATTGCCCTTGGTTGACCCCCCAGAGATGAAAGGTAAGTCCCCATTGCTGACGGCACCATACACTTCAGACACAGGTCCCAGAGGCTTTGAGCTGGATCTGACCTGAAAGTCTCCTTCAGGAAGACTAGCTTTCATGGTACCAGAAAGTGCTATGGAAGCTTCCAAATGTGGGAAGCAAACAATACTTCTAACCAGCTATGATGTTTATCAAGCACAACAGCAACCAGTATGCTATAATAACTCTAAGAGTGTAATAATGGCATTCATATCTATACAGTTACCAACAATTCTTTAGTTGTACTTCAGGCTACTCAACAAGAAATGAAATCATGCCTTGATACTAAAACCCTAACTTAATTACTCAGAGCTAATGATATCATGGATCTTGGAGAATCTACAGCCATTTTACTAAACCAGTGTAATCTATAGCAACAATCTAAACATTTGTCCTTATATTCTTAGAGAAGTTCAGTTCTCATCACTCATTAAAGAAACTTCTCTTTACAACAGATAGAAACCATTAAAGAAAATGACAACTTATGTGCAGAGTTATGGAGCTCTGTCCCAAACAATACATCTACAACACAATTCCTGAACCTAAGACTCAGGGATCATTGTAAAAGAGGAGGCAGAGAGATTGTAAGAGCCAGAGGGCCAGGGAGTTGTGAGACTGGTCTGCTAAAAATGTCAGAAACTTCGCCCATAAAGTTTCGTCACCATAGCTGCCTAAATATGACCTGAACAAGGACAATACCAACAGACATGCTAACTTGGAAGAGGAAAATCTCATGAGGCTTCAACCCTAGGCAAAGAACTACAGGCAACTAATGATATGGAGAGTGGGAGAAATAGTCTTCCCCTGGGAAGAGCACACCAATACCAAATGGTCAGTTCTTTTACTCATTACTCATATACATACAAATAGTATTATGCAGACTGAACAGGTTGCATTTATATATTTATATATATATAAGTATATATGTTCATACACAAATATATATGTAGCAACAATTAAAGAAAAAGAGGCCATGAGTTTGAAAGAGAGCAAGTATAGGAGCTATATAAGAGGGTTTGGAAGTGGGAAAAAATTAGTAAATAATATAATTGTAATATACAAAAATTAAAAAAAATTTTAAGTTAAACAAAAACAAAAAAATTGGTTAATAAGTCATCAATAAAAAATGTTAACTCTATACGCACCTAAAATTTATTTATGAAGAAGCAAGTGCTGTGGAATGTCATTCTGTATGTTATGAATGTGTGTTGCTCTGATTGGCTGATAAATAAAATGCTGATTGGCCAGTAGCCAGGTAAGAAGTACAGGTGGGATAACTAGACAAGGAGAATTCTGGGAAGAGGAAGGCTGACTCATGCGTTGCCAACCAGACACAGAGGAAGCAAGATGACAAGGCAGAATTGAGAAAAGGTACCAAGCCACATGGCTAAACATAAATAAGAATTATGAATTAATTTAACTGTAAGAGCTAGTCAATAATAAACCTGAGCTAATGGCCAAGCAGTTATATTTAATATAAGCTTCTGAGTGATTATTTTATAAGCGGGCCCCGGGACTGCTGGAGCCTGGCAGAACCCAAGAAACATCCGACTACACGCAAAAATTTAAAAAGACAATATAAAAAAGTTAATACAGTACAGCTTTTAAGGTTTTATTAAAATAATCACTTGTTAATAAAAACTTTGAATTTGAAGTAACCACAAAGTATGGAAATCAGGAATTGATAAATTGGACTACAAACAATCAATTCAACATTACATGAACATCTAGATGAAGTTAACTGATAAGTGTTTTGAATACCCAATACTAGGTTCCTCGGCCAATGCAGTAAGCCAAATAGAGATGAATTAAAAGGTAAAGGACCAGGTTTAATCTGAGCAAAGCACTCCCAGGTGACCTTGGGAGAAGAGACAAGGAGAAATTACATGGCAAATCTATGGACCTGAGCTTAAATACCCGGTAGATGCAGTCTTGAGCAGCTCCCGGCGGGGGGTAGGGTGGTGGGGGTGAGACACCACCACCTGGCTGGCTTTCTGAAATGGGCAGGGTTTGGAGAGGGAGGCATGGGGGCGGGGGCTGAGGCAGAGCTTCCAATGGAACATTGACAAGCAGATGCCTAACAAGCAGGTTAGTAAAAGCCCAAAACTTTTAAGGATTTAAACCAAGAATCTGTAAGGAATTCCTGCAAAATTGCTAATAAGAGACAAGCAAACCAGTAGGAGAAACAGAGCACATAAATAAGCAGTGCTTAAAGGAAGTAGCAATCTAGATGATTTATATATACATGAAGAAATTTTAAAACTTTAAAAATAGAAATTCAAAATGAGTTACCATCACATGAGCTTACATAAAGAAAAGCTTATGAAATTTGACAACATGGGCAGCATGCTAGACAAGGATCTAAGAGTGAGGACCCTCGTTTAATAATGCGCTTGTTTATCTCCATCAGTCATCTATTGTAGCTTTGGAACTGACCACACCTGGGGTCCTACACCAGTGTTTTTGTTTCTATGGCACAGTGTTTTTGTTAGGGCAGCTCTGCTCATCTCCATGGACTATTTGGGATATACTGCTGTGAGTCAGTCAACTAACTTGTCAATTAGTCCACTAGCTTGGATGCTGTAGAGTTTGTTTCCAGCTGCAGATTAGTCTACCTTGAGTCTTTCCTTATGTCTCCTACTCCTGTTGGGCCAGAGGAATGTGTTCTCACCACCACTACAGAGACACAAAAGGACAAGAGGAGACAGGGTTATCTTCATGCCTAGGCTTGAAAATGCCACCTTGTCAATTCTTCCTGCACAGTGGTGGCCATGGTAGTTGGAGTGCACTATAATTTAAGTAAGCAAAAAAAACCGTCAAGTTGTAGAAAAAGAATGGGGATATGCGGAATAGTGAAGAATTAGAGCTAGTAATTTTATTTAGTACAGTGGCCAAGTACTCAACCACCACACAAATATTTAATTCAGATTTGTAAATCAGGTTGTATCCATATCTATCTATAAAATGTATACACATATGCATACATTTCATTTCCTTACATGCTTATAAATATTCAATATTTAACATAGTGCTGCTTGTGATAGTAAATGTAGTTTAGAAGATCCTTTTGGAAAGGAGTGACTGAAATATATTTGCCATCTGTGGAGTACACTGGAGCAGTCTGATATGATTCATTTGATTTGCACATAGCTGTGTGAATATTCCTTAATGCTTAATGTCATTTTAAAAGGCAATTAATAACACAAAGTTTATTCTGCAATGCAAGTTATGCCCCATCCATATACAACATTGTATATTTTTCAAAAGTATAAAAATCTGTCAAAGAACTTTCACTAAGTAAATAAAATGATTCTGAAGAATCTACAAAGAATAGAATTGCAAATAGGGACATAAGAGATCACAACAATAACAAGAAATAAAGCAGAAATTATGGCTTTGCAATGACTTAAGAATTAATCTGGTCAATTTTATATTCCTGTAATTTTTAAGCATAAAAAAATAATGACCAAAAGATCCCAAACACAATAGTGCAAGCATATTATATTCATGAGACTTGATAAAGAAACTAAGTGTGGAAGAGAGCTTTGGAGTCGCATAGCTTCTGGTTTGAAAAGAAAAGTAGATGTGCCCAGAAAGAACATGTCATGGCAAAGCTTTGAGGCAGAGGTGGGAGAAGGGCAGAGAAAGTTCTATGGGGCTTGTACTGACAGAAATTTAATGAGAACTTGACATGCTGTGACAGAGACAGAAGTATAGGGCAAACTTCTTGTAATCTGTCACTTCACGTTCATTTGGATCTGTCCATAGTTCTGGAGGCCCTAGGAGCTGCTGGAAACAACTGTGAAGAACTTTATTAGAAATAGATGAATGAGGAAAGAAAGAAAGAAAGAAAGAAAGAAAGAAAGAAAGAAAGAAAGAAAGAAAGAAAGAAAGAAAGGAAGGAAGGAAGGAAGGAAAGAAGGAAGGAAGGAAGGAAGGAAGGAAGGAAGGATGGAAGGAAGGAAGGAAGGAAGGAAGGAAGGAAGGAGGTTAGTTCTGTGTAGGAAAGCAATTAGACACCCATAGGAAGGCAGTGTTCTTCCGAAACCTGCTTCTGTCAGAGGCCTGCCAGCAATGGCCTACCCCTGACTCCCGCCCCCATCCTTGCTTCCAGCAGCTCTGGCTCTACTCTCCTGGTCTCCTACCTAGTTTCATAATGTAGTCACTCTCACACTTTCTTTACTTGCAAACAGCATTAAAAGTTAGTGTATGCATATGAGATAGAATATTAGACCTTTATCTTCCTGACGGAGTGGTCTCACTAAATGTAATATCTTCCAGTTTCATCTTCTCTTTCGAAAATTTTACAACTTTATTTTTCGTAACAGTTGAGTAAACTTCCATGGTGTGTATACACCACATTTTCATTATCCACGAAACTAGATGTTCCTTGACATTTTCCACCCAAGCAAGAAAAGTCAACACAATGTTTGTTTTGGATCTGTCATAGTTTGCAGCTCATTTTCGATTCTGAGGATTAAAGGATTGCTTCCTGTTAATGAAAATATACGATGATCCTTCCCTGCCAACCAAAGTTCTGCAGAGGTTAAATGGCTGCACATAATATCAACCTGTAGCTGGGGCTACTTTGTTCAGAACCCCAGGGTGGGGAAGATGAGAAGAGAAAATAGAAGCTGACCAGCATTTACAGAGCCTTTATTTACATTCTAAATCCACCTCTTAATGTCAGCTCAGAACTGCTTCTTCATCTCACTGTGGATGATAAGCTTGGAGCTCCTCCTGGGCTGGAGAAGAGTCCTGGATACTCTGAAATTATGCAGATCAGATAAATATTACTTGTCCCAGCAGAAGGAGCAGTTTCCTCCTTACCTTTTGTCTTGGGAATGTGTCACCACTCAGGAATCACAGGGGTTCAGGTGGCATGGCTTTCTTCCTGAACACTGAAAACCAGCTAAAAAAGAAAACCATTCTATAGGATGAAAACACTTGCTTTGCGTTTTCACACAGCTTCCTCAAGTTGCAATACTTCTGCCACAGAAGAAGCAAATTCTCCGAGGACTTAGAAGCCTGGAATGCTCAATGGCCTCTTCAAACCAGTGAACAAGCACACTGGCAGTTTCAAGGAATGCTAAGACAGACTGGAAGGTACAAAGAAAGATTTCTCTAAGAAAGGTCATCTAGCTGATGCCCACATCCATGCGACAGGAGCCAAGTCTAGCCTGATTATGTCTTGGTGTCCTCCTGACGACTTCATCACCACATCTGCCTTCTGCTTTTGATAAGAACAAATAGCATCTGTTTGGATAAGATGTCCCCAGTGATGTTCACATTTAAACATTTGACCCTCAGCTGATGGTGAGAGGTTGCAAAACCTTCTGGACAAGGAGCCTAGATGGCAGACAGAGAATCATAGGAAACCATAGCTGACTGCAGTTGCAGCGATAACTCTCTGTTTCCTGATCCATGGAGCTTAAGGAAGCTGCAGGCAAACTCCTAGCTCCAGACCAAGCTTGTCCAGGCTGCCATGCCTCCTCTGATATAATGAACTGTGTGTCTTTAAACCTTGAGCCAAATCAACCCTCCCTTGGTACAGTTGTTTTAGACAGGTATTCTATCATCTCGTGAGAAATGTAACTCACCTCACCTTCTTCTACTGTAAAGTCCTTGAGGAAAGAAAAATGCTAAATTTGATAGCTTATTCAGTGCTTTGCACATAACAGACAATCAAAAATATTAAATTAATCACCGAATGAATCTCAGCTAAAGCCAGAGCATTTTCGGTGGTATAAATGAAAAAGGCAGCTGTGTCTTCAGCTGCAGCATGGAAGTACAATGTACTTGATAGCAATTCTTCTTGCCCACTCCCTTGTGTCTACTCAAAGACTTGTAATTTTTAATTTGAATAAGAACCAGTAGGGTATTTGGTTTTAATTTGTGGAGGAAAGGCAGGAATACAGCTATTCAAACTTTACTCTTCTACCATTGAGTTAATAATATTACTGTCAGCATACAGAGCAGATTTGAAAGATTCTCTCCACCCTTTCCCGGATTTAACATTACATTTTAATGTCTCTGTCTTTTCAGGAGTATAACTTAACAGCTACTTTGTCACTTACGTGTTCCTTACCCTGATATAAATAGTGACTACAGTCCAAGACATGGCAGTTCATGAAATCCTATTGTTGAGTATTATCACACATAGAACGGGCTTCTGTTTCACATTGATTAAGTAAAAATAAATAATATTGAAATGAGATAGTCTTGGCCTACTGTACAAATAAAAAAAATCAAATTAACTATCAAACATTTAAAATGTTGTTGGGGCCTACAGCTCAGCTAGTAGAGTGCTCACCAGTACTCATGATGCCCTGGGTTAGATCCTTATACATAACATAGCATAGTGCCCATGCCTGTAATCCCAACACTGGAGAGATGGAGGCTGGAGTGTCAGAAGCTCAAGGTTAAAATGAAGAGATGTTCAGTCCAGTCCCAATCAATACATCTACAAGACAATTCCTGAACCTAAGTCTCAGAGAGCATTGTGGAAGAGGGGGGAAAAGAGAATGTAAGAGCCAGAGGACTAGGGAGTTTGTTGTCTACTACAAATGTCAAAAATCACACCATGAAGTCTCATCACCATAACTGCCTAAATATGACCTGAGCAAGGACAATACTAATAGACATGTTAACGTGGAAGGGGGAAAGCTCATGATGCTTCAACCCTATACAAATAACTATGGGCAACTAAGTATATGGAGGGTGGGAGAAATAGTCTTCCCCAGGGAAGAGAACAGCAGTTGGTTATCCACTACCAAATAGACAACGCTGAAAACATACATACAAGTATAGTTATACAGATTGAGCAGTTTGTGTTTATATATTTAGGAATACACACATATGCATAAGCTTACATACTCACATACACACATACATGTAGCAAAAAAGAAAAAGAGGCCATGAAATTGAGAGATTGCAAGGGAGTGGAAAATTGGAGGCATTACAGGGAGAAAAGGGAAGGGGAGATATGATCTATTTATATAATAATTTCCAAAATGATAATAGAAATATGAAGATACCATCAGCTACAAAGTGAGTTCATGAACAATCTGGTCTACATGAGATCTTATTTCATTAAAATAATATATAAAATAGCTCTGTTGAAATTTAAAACCTAATTGGTGGACCCACACCCAGGAGTATATAGGCAGCACAATTTACCATGGGTTATAAAATAAGAAGACGTGATGGTGAGGAGGAAGAGATGGGTCTGGGATGAGTTAAGGGGAAGAGTGGAGGTAAATATGTTCGAAATACATTGTGAGAAATTCTCCAAGAACTAATAAAATATTTTAGTGTAAAATCATAATATTCAAATAATCCCCATTTCCCAAAATTGCAAGCAAAAGAAAGCTATTCAGCTATTCAGCTATTATTAAATTAGATGCTCCTAAACCAGGGTGACCATCCAATTCTGATGAAAACTGAGAAGGGGTTTACTACAGCAAACTTCTACCCAAATTATTCAGGTCACTTAATCAAAAAGGAAACTGTACACTAACTCTTCCAGGCAGGCTAAATGTCAGCAGACTCAAATGACACTTACTGTGAGAGCATGGAATATTATCTACGGTCACACAGAAGGGGCCACTGGCTTTACATAGAGAAGAAAACTTCTGTTGTGGAGCAGAACTCATATGCTGCTTCTCAAGCAGCACTTTCCAAACTTCACTTAGAGAATATCTCAATTTGGTTTGCACAGCTCAGAGTTTCTACCAGTTAGTTAGGTGATTCTAGCAATTAATTAGCCAGGTTAACGTACTTTGTATTGATCAAGCCAGTAGTAGTGATGGTAATATTAATGCAGTTGTTTATTTGTCAGAGAACCTTGGTATAGGAAACCAAATGGCATTGGAAACAGTTGAGGGTAAGAAAAGCAGATAGCATCCTTCAGATGAGGCCATTGTGTTAACATGCTGCCAAGGTGCCAACAACTAATCTAAGGGTGAACATTTGCTTGTATATGTAACCTGGCAATGAAAATACATAGAGAGAAGAAACTGCCTATGATTTTAGGTGTCTGGCTCAACTTTGTTGTTATAATTACAATCAGCAACACAATAAGAGACAACTTATAACAGAATGTTGACATAGCAAAGCCCAAAAGTTTGACATACCAAAGCTTCACAGATAAGTTAGATAAGTTTAACATCTTTTTTTTTTTCATGAGAAAGCTCAGCCTAAAAGAAAATGGAGGACTAATTTACTTGTTTCTGTCTTTCTAAGTTCCAGCAAAATTGTAAGTGTTCTCCACCATTGCCAGATAGAATTAATACTAGCGATACCCTAGATGTTTCTGGATTTGGAAACGGTGTTGTCCCCTCCCAGCAGGTCATCCTCATTCAAGAGTTCCTAGCAAAACAGTGGAAAACCTGAGAACGAGATTCATCTTGAGACTTCCCCCCGAAGTTCTAGGAGCTTTATGAGGGTTCAGAATTGCATAATAGTCTACCCAGTCCTGCAAAATAATTGCTCTTTTATTATACCCAACTTGTTCCTTCTAAATGACTATGTTGACCATCTAATGGTCACCAATACTGCTTTAATTTTTTTAATTGTTTTTATTCTAGTTAAAATTGTTAAAGAGAGCCCATAGGCTTTGGTTGAAGTCTGTTCATGATGACATAACTATTCCAAATGATGTTCAAATAAATGTTTCAACTGTTTATGGTGTGCATAAATTGCTGCTTTTCCTCTCTAAGGAAAATTATTACTGCTTACTAACTTACAGATAGAATCTAAGCTGAATTAAATGTGTTATCTTCAGTTCTTATAATGATCTGGTGAATTTGTCTGGTGGAACTGATCAGGACACTAAAGGGGAGGAAATGAATAGCAGAAGGTCAGGCAGGGAAAGTAGACAAAACTCAGAGTTGTCTTGCTCCAAAGCCTGGATCCTTTCTGCCTTAGCAGACCCCCTTTAGTGGAAACTCTAGGTTGTCATTTAATCATCTGCCCAAGAAGGTCATTGCTCCCTTCAACCTTTGATGTCAAGGTTTTGGGCTGCTGCTGTAGGTGGCACTGTCAGAAACCGTTGTGCCGATGAAAACCACGGTCCCAGGCTTGCTGGCGCTGAGCTTCATCTCTGATCATTGCTGGGTTATGTGTCCTTCTAGATGTAAGGTCTTAGTGCCTCTATTTCTCATCTTTGGGATGGTGGTAAGAGAGACAGCTCACAGAACTGTAGCAAAAATTTAATTAATTAATTCATTGCCTCTAAACCTTTAGTGTGCCTCAGGATCACCGTATCTGGTAAATCTAAGATTTTCTTCTGTAGGAAGTACTTCCTGTTGTGAGTTGCAGGCAAATTATTTTCCACTCATAGAGAATAGCTACCCTGTCTCATACTTCTCTGTTCCCTTTACCACATATCTATCATGTTCTATTTATTTTCTATATTTCTTCTCTTTCAGTTTATTGCAAGTATACTGCTCTTCTGGACAGTCCCTTCTGGACATTTTCTTAATCACAAATATTTGTATTAGGTCCACAAATATAGGTAATAAATTTGTATATTAAATTATATATAACAAACATACAATAAATAATATAAATAAATATAATATATAATAAAAATATACATATATATTTATTATCTTTTCCCCATTACCCACAAAGGTGGGATATACATCATATATTATATAAAATGTTATCATAATTTAGTTATATTTTCTACAGTGTTTTAGAAAACTTACGTGACTGCCACAAAGTAAAATACTTTTTATAGAGAACTCTAGCATGTCTGTGAGCAAATAAAAGATGAACATCTCTCCACATTAGTATCACATCAAGCTTAATGCAAGCATTATTTCATATCCATGTTTAACTCTGTGGTTTGATAGGTATAGAAATGGAGATGAAAGCAAAGTGACATACTCTGGCCTTGTTGATGCCTTCTTCATGGGACATATCTCTATTGATGAATTGTTCCTACTTTCATGTGTTTATCTGATATCAGCTTAATCTTTATGACATCATTCTTGTTTGATTCTTCAGGAGGAAATGATAGCTTCATAAGAAAGAAAATTCAATTTGCTAACAGCATTGGTAGGATTTTCCCATTTGCTCTGAAACCACAAATTTGGATAATTTTTTTGCTGAATATTCGAAGCAGTGCAATAGAAAGTTGTTTCTGGTTAAATTTTTTGAGAGATAGATCTCTCTGAACATCTGATGACTTTATAGATCTTTTCTCTAGAAATCCATAACAATGTGTGCATATTTAGAAATTCCACATTGAACTTCAGTGGTTTTGTCAACTATCCAAACATGCACTCATCTGATGGCTTTCGGGTAAGAACCTCTGTTCTCAAAGTGTTGCAGTTGGTCCATAAACAGAAGTATTCATCAGTAAATCCTTTCCTCTGGACTTTTGCAAAGAGGAGGCAAGAAAACAGTAAGTCACCCATGTACCTTCGAATGAAGATGGGGTTCAAGTCTCACATCAACAGGCACACCAAACTACAAATGGCATAAAGTACAGCCCTGTGAAACCCATAAATGGCTCTGGGTAAAGAACATTGACTTACACACACACACACACACACACACACACACACACACACACGCGCGCGCGCACGTGCCTGTAAAGGTGAATGCCACCTTAATATCACTAACACTTTCTCTTTAGACATAAAGATAATGGATAGAGCTGTGGTGATGGATGAGAGACACATGGCTGTTTCTTATTAACAGTCTCGTTGTCAGTAGAGTCAGAATTCTAACCGCAATCACAAATAAATATATGATCTTAAGCAAATCATTATATTTCTTTTAGCCTAGAAATAATTTAAACTGTTACAGTTGTACAATGATGTGTGATTTTTCCTAACTCACCAACTACTTTGAAGGTCAAACAAAAACAGTTTGAAAAGTATCTTGGAAAATAATCTATATATTCTCATAAAGGGTGTGTGGGTGTGTGTGGGTGTGTGTGTGTGTGTGTGTGTGTGTGTGTGTGAGAGAGAGAGAGAGAGAGAGAGAGAGAGAGAGAGAGAGAGAGAGAGATTATTTTCAGAAAACTCTAGAAGACTTCAATTCCTTCTATTGGCATTATTATTATTATTATTATTATTATTATTATTACCATAAATAGGACTCATTGGATATTGCCAGGCAGTTGTTTTGTTTGCCTTGATGTTTAAACTTCTCTTTTTAAATCAAGAATACTATATGGTCTACCTCTGACAAGTAAGACCTGTGAAATCTTCAGAAGGAAATCCTTATGTTTTCAGTCTCAAGAGTTCATTTATCACTGAGACTCTGAAAGCCTCTCTAAATAGGTCAAACTAATTTAGAGGGAGTCTGAAGATAATATTGAATGTATAATTCATTCTGATTAATAAATAATACTTAACCATAGGACAGTCTCTCTTCGATGAGATTCTTTGATTGCGAAAAGACTTTCAAACTCCAAATGGAAGTTTGTCACCCCATCTTAGAAAAGGGATTTTCAGAGGTGTATTTTTGCTTCAAAGCACCACTATGCTGATAGGCAAATGACTTTCTCATTATTCTGTTTCCATGGTTTTTTTTTTTCTGTGTCTTAGCGGATGTAGAAAATTCTGATTGTGTTACCTTAATCTAATAGAGAATTCTTAAAAGGTAATGACTGTCACAAAGCCTGTTTTTGCAATTCAGAGTCTTCTTGGATAATTTCTCTAGTTTTGGATTCTTTGTAATTATGCTGCATTTAGATTCCCTGCTCAGTGTACTCACTGCTTTTATATCAATTGCCAGAATTCTTCAGGGCAGAATAAGTTGAGCCCTTATTGTCTTCTGCTGCTTCCCGCCTAATTGTCCCCAAAGCACTATGGAGAGCTTCTTTTAATTCCTCTCACTCTGAGGAAAGTCTTTATAAAGGCAGGCATAATGCACAAAGCTGAGACTTGTGCTAAGAATGACATTGTTTCATAAAAATGTCAGTGATTATTAATTCGTAGATTTGTGAGGCAAGTGGAAAGACCTGATAAGGCTCATTTCCTTGGCCATATTCATTTTTACCCTAGAATATAAATTTTGCTAATTACAGTTAAATTGCATTTGCCGTTTGCCCAGTCACAATGGTGTTCACTTTAATTAGTTCAAGTTTGTGAAATGTAAAAATGTTTTCTTATTCATCAAGATGTTACTAGAATAATACTGTCCTTATAAAGTAAAGTTCTCCATAGTGAATTTAACAACACTTTGTCAAGTTCATGTGCCTAAGGAGTCCCAAACTATACCCCTCAAGGAAAAGAAGTCATTCCCAAAAACACTCTTTCCTGAGACTTCAGAAAGAAGTGATTGTATTAACTGACCCTGCACTATCAATTTGCTCAAATAAACCTCCAGTAACAGAGTCCTGTTTTAATAGGGAACCACATTAACACAAAGCACGGTTCACCTGCCAGATCTGTTCCTCTCCACTCTCCAATTTTTACTGCTTGTTTTTGATTGCCTCTGAGGCTCCCCTGTGTCTCCAAAGGTCATGCAACTGACATTTTAATAAGAGCAGCATAACTTCGAACTTAGCAGAAAGATCAGCACAGTGAGTGGCTTATCCAATCTTGACAAGTTATATGGTTCATGCCATCTGAGACATCCTAACTGAAGACAGCAGATGTTGGGATCTGCTTTAGGTAAGAGACCTGGGCAGGTCAAAGCCAGAAGTAGGGCTGAGCATCTCAAACTCATTAAAAAAATAGAGAGGTAAAGGGGAAGTCTAAATCTAGAAATTGATTCTGCTCTCTCTCTCTCTCTCTCTCTCTCTCTCTCTATATATATATATATATATATATATATATATATATATATATATATATATATATATATATATATATAATGAACTCTGAGAGTAAACAGAATTAAGTGGCAGTCTGTGGGGACATTTCTGAATCACAGATGTATTTTGTATGATCAAGTGCTGTAAGTTTGAAGTGGGTTTAAAATGGAGTGGAGCAGAAAATGTTTTCATGAGACTTCTTTTTTTTTTTTTTTTGAAGAGGAGGGGTTTAACATCTCACTTAATAATATAAACTTTCTCCTCACCCTTGCTGAGGGGCTCATTTAGAATGCATACTATTCAAATATATTTTCTAACAGTTTCTGAACAATGCTAAGCTTTTGGGGACCTGTTTGACCCATTCATCAAGTGCAATGCTTGCCCAAAGAAGGCGTCAGTTCCCACGGGTTGAATGAATATGGCTTCCACTACTTCCTTGCTGAAAATCTATGAGGCCCCACTTCATCCCATTCAATTCCAGTTGAAATTCTCCTTCCGCCTTGTTTTCCACTCTACTTGTGGACTTCATTCTTTATAGAACTTTGGCTGACATGTGTATCTTTTTCCTTCAATCTTGTGTCCCATTCTCCATGCAGTCCTAATTTAAACCCACCTTGTCCATAACTTCTCCTCTGTTGCGGAGCCCAAGCACCTTCTGCACGGTTGTTTTGTTTCTAGAATCCTGTTGATTCAAATTCGTCTCTTCTTCAATAGCCAGATGCGTGGCAATCAGTTTCCTGCAATACCTGGAAGTGAAGATCGTGTCTGTGGTGCTTCTCTCAGATTCTAGACTATAGTGAGAGATGAATGTAGGAGATGATAGGCTTTCTGATGCCTGCATCGAGAGAACTTTATGGAGTTGGGATAGCATGGTTACCTCGAAATTGAGTCCATTGCTCCTAATAGATCAGATTTAGATTCGGGGTCATGTCTTGAAAAGTAAAAGAAAAAAAAAAAAACCATGACCCTTAAATGAAATAGACCTGTATTTTTCTTGAAAATTTTGATAATATACAATGATCTTTCAAGATCGATCTCTCTCTCTCTCTCTCTCTCATATTTTTTTGTTGAAAGAATGAGTTCAGGCTGACATATAAATATATCATTTATCATCATTAAGAACTATATGTAATTAATTTTTTGAAATGAGTTTTTATTGGTTGTCATGTCTGCATCATGTTTTGAGATCTCCTCTGCCATTCCTATGACTCAAAGTTACTGCAGAAAGAAACAAGAATTCAACTATACATACTTTTCTTTCCCATATGCTCATTAATCTGAATTTTCATGTACTGGGAAACCTATCCAGTTTACCTCAAACCTAGAGGAAAAGAAGTCATCTAAAGAAGACACAATCATCCTTGCAGTAGGATATGAGGCAATAAGTTATAAACTCTGGAATGGTAATAAATGCAATGGGGAGCCAAAAAGACAGAGGGAGGAGGAAAGAGAAAAGAGATGGAAAAGGCAAGTCCTGAACATTTGATGTGAGTCTGAAAGCAGATCTAAAGTGATGCTAAAATATAGCTACATGGGATATTTTCTTTTCTTTTGCTAGTAGAAGATAATATCCATAAAATGCAGACTTTCCCAAATTGTTCCCAGCACTCAGTCATTCAACAATTTATTTGAATTTCCACCATGTACCAGACCCTGTCAATGATTTATCAGCAAACAAACCCAAGTCTCTAAGATTCTCATGATAATTGCATTCTAGTGAGTGACTAGTATCTAAATGTCAAATAATCTGAATATATGCATCAACTGGGCAATTTCAGTTACTCTATAGTTAGCTCAGTACCCTGAATGTTTTATCTAACTTAATTCTGCAAAGAATTCTCTTTTATAGTTAAAGAAACTAAAGAGAGAGCTAAATAACGTCCATAGTGTTGTATGCTTAGAAAGAATCGAAACTTAGTTTGATACACACATTTTCCTAATGGTATGTAGGAGACTCCAGGTGCTGTGCCAGAGGCTACCTTAAGTGATCAAGAATATGTTTCACTTCACAAAAGCTTTGTGTTATAGTATAAAGTTGGGACTTGGAAAGAATTGAGTATTTTTGACACTTCATTCCTATTATTTATTTTAGTTTTAATTGTATGTATATAGGTTCTCATATATATGTATGTGTATGTATGTATGTATATATGTATATGAGTAAATATATAAATGCAAACTGCAGAGTCCCTATATTGGTGCAATAATATATATATATATATATATATATATATATATATATATATATATAATGTGTGTGTGTGTGTGTGTGTGTGTGTGTGTGTGTGTGTGTGTGCAAATTTGGGAGCCCATCCCTGGGGAAGACTAATTTCCCCATTCTTAGTAGCAATTAATCACAATATTCTTCATCTAGGCCAGTGTGCAGCACCCCTAAGTGTTCATCCATCTCTCCAGCTCTATGATTTTTATAAGACTAATTCAAGTTTATATCATGAATTGTGTTTTATGTGGCATGATTAAGACAGTAACTAGCAATATACTTGTTCTAATGTCAAAACCTTTATTAAATTATCTACCTTATGCCACCTCCTGTAGTATCCCCAGCTGTCTCTAAGGACGTGTGTTTGTATGAAAATATACAAAAATGTTTCCAAAAATCTGAAAGGAAAAACATTCTCCTGATCAGTAACGACAGCCCAGTGCTTCCCTCCTTCTGGGCTGTCCAGTCTTCTAATGGCAGGTTCTCATCCTGTCATCCTGGAGAGTTACCCAAACTTTGGGCCTGGCAACACACTGGCTGTGGAAGGAGAGGCTATTGGTAGTGCCAGGTTCTGCACCAGGTAGGTGGCTGGCAGCTGCAAACACCATCATTTCAGAAGTTTCGAGAAATTTGTTCTAGGATTCCTTTACATGGACATGTTCTTTGCCGCTTTGGAAAGGGTAATGATGCTCATAAAGGAATGCAGTAGTCCAAATTCCTACTCAGTTAAACCCTCAGCTCTTGAGACCTGCATATATTTCTTAGAGAAGTGGAAAACAGAGAAGCCAGAGAGTAACACTCATATAAAACATCCTGAAAGTTTCACTTAACATAAAGAAAACAATATACATTGTCTCTACTTCTCACGATATTTTTTATTCTAAAATAGGAAAACAGTTCTAGACATCCGAATCAGTCAGTAGCTATGTGCCGAGTTAGAGATATGCAAGCTTTAAAGAAAAGTTCTAAATGCAGCATTCATCCTTCCTCAGGTCAGTTTCTTTCCAGAAACCGTATCACATGACACTTGGAAACAGCATCTGGAACTAGCCAGCTAATTCAGAATTCTGTCCCTGCAACTGGTGCCAACTAGTCATATGACACATTTTTGTGTCATAGTTTCCTATGGACAAGGGGAGCATGATAACAATGTCTCCACAGCATTCCTGGGAGAGTTGTATGAGGGCACACACATAGAGTGTTTGTGTTAAATTAATATTAAATGAACTCATCTCTATATGATACTTCTAATAGTGTTTAACTAGGGGCAAGTGCTCTAGTAAGTACCACATTCTATTTATCTTTAAAGAGGTCTGAAGATCCAGCGAGTCCCTTCCCTATATGAGTGGAAATGAATTTTCATTTGAGCTGTGTTTAATATGAAAATGGGATATGTCCTATATAATTTAATTCTCACAACAACTTTGTGAAGTAGATGCAGTTTAAAACTATTTTAATATGCTGAAAACAAGGCTTAAAATGTTTAAATGCTTTCTCTATTACTAAATCAATACTGTCAGATTGTTTTCTGGTATCAATTTCCTATTATAATGTCTGCTTCCACTTTCATCCATTGACATGTTGGAAGTAATGTTGCAGCATTTGAAAACAGATAGAACTAAAGGAAAGTTGGTGCCTGTGGAGAGGGAGAAAGTGAGCAGACCTCTGAAGTCCCTGATTACAAGCAATTCAAGTTCAGAAAGTTGCACCCTAAGTAGCTCCTAAAGTCTTTGAGCATCTGAAGAACCACACACTGGAAGTTCACTCACACTGTAGATTTTTTGTTTGTTTGTTCGTTTGTTTCTGAAGTTTACTTCCCTGAGTATTTAAGATATGAAAAGCAGAGGGAAGTGAAACACAGAGGTCCTCAGAACACAGTTACTGATGTCGTCACCATATTTTTGACAAGAAAAACAGCAAGGCTAATGGAGCTCTCGTAAATCTGTTGATGGGTGAGAAGAGGGAGAGAAAGGACCTACATCCTTGGCAGATACTTAGGGATGCATTAAAACAGCAGGTTAATTTTTGAAATTGTTGACTGCAACCATCATGGCCAGTCCACGTTAATCTTAAAAAATATCTGAAATAGGAAGTGAGAGAGAGTGCTGCTCTGTGACGCATCAGGATAATGTCAAAGTTTCATTAAATCCTTTGGGGGCAGACTGAAAAATAATAAGTTTATTAAAATTGCCTATGCATCCTGCTAAGAAAACTTCTACAAGGACGCACAGATGGGCTTCAATTTGGACAACTCTGTTGCTGCATATTAAAGGCCTTTGATTTTAATATCCAGTAATGAATAAAACCACTAGTGGGTGTCCTCCTGAGTCATAATGTAATCAGAGGAGAATGGCTAAGCCTGCCTCTCATTTCTTTTCACTGTTGAATATTTGCTCTCAGCCAGATGTACCTATGCTGAGAACACAACAATGAATCATTGTGTATTTATCAAAGGCGACTGAGGAGATTTTGCCAGAAGGGAAGTAAAAACTGATTAGAGTCAGACAAAAAAGTGGGTTTGGAAATTATTGGAATTGTTGGGTTCCCTTAAAGAGATCAACACTGGACACCCATAGACCTTCAAATAAGTAAAAAGTTCTCTGCATTAAAATAGTTTATTGAAAACTTCATCTTCATTCTCTACCAGAAGTCCTAGGCCCACCCTGACCACTACAGCTTTTCACAATATCTAACTTCCCTAGGGACTCAGTGCTAATGGAGATCAGTTCCACTCTTTGCCAAGTTACAACTTCTTTTCATAACCACAAAGGTGTTACCCCTAAACGGTAGGTGGGACTGCCATGTACCTTACTTCCTGTACCTTTTTCTTTTAGCAAACTGTATTTCCTTAGTTGAGTTGGATAGATGGTAAATTCTGAAGTCCATTTTTCATTCTGTTCCCAAGTAAAACCATTATGTGGCCTCTATTCTCCCTTTTCTCTTCCACAGTCTTGACAATGTAATTCTGTAGCTGCTCCCTTCAAGCAGTGGAATTTATTTCTCCACCCTGCAACTGGATTTGACTGTTCTTTCACCCATTTTTGCCAATGTGATGTGAAAGTATAGAGTGCCAGTTCCAAGGGACATGGGATTTTTCTGACTTGACCCTACATTGACCATTGGGATGGAAAGTAAAAGGCCACTCACAGGGGTGCAGCTGAGAAAGCAGTTGTCCCACTCATGGTTGCACAGGAGTCTACAACAAATCAGCAAAGCCTAGATCATGTGAAACTGGAATGACCTTGTGCTGCTCAGTAGTAGGAAACAAAAACAAAAACACAATCATCCCCTTAGCGTGAGGGGGGAGGTGCTGGTCATTGTTTTAAGTCACTAGAGTATGTAGTCATTTTTTTTTTTTTTTTTTTTTTTTTTTTTTTTTTGGTTTTTCGAGACAGGGTTTCTCTGTGTAGCTTTGCGCCTTTCCTGGGACTCACTTGGTAGTCCAGGCTGGCCTCGAACTCACAGAGATCCGCCTGGCTCTGCCTCCCGAGTGCTGGGATTAAAGGCGTGCGCCACCACCGCCCGGCTGTAGTCATTTTTAACATAATGATATTGAACAAATGTAAAAGATGCAACCACCACAGTCTGTGTTCTGATGTGCACCCCAAAGTAAGCTGGAATTTTCATTGACAAAGACACTGTTTCACACTCAACGCTTCGCCAAATGTGCTAATATAACAAAAGGTATCACAGAACTCATATCATTGAGCACTTGGGTTGTTCTTTCATGTAAAACAAGATCTAACAAGGCTGAAGAAGATATATTTTGGTATTTATGCATGTAATTTTAGAACATGGGATTTTGAGGTAAGAGGAGGGTGAGTTCAAAGCCAGCATGGGTTATGTAGTTAGACCCCATCTCAAAACCAACCCAACAAACAGTCTTCAAACAAAAATGCGTACAAGTTTCAACCATCTTGGTTTTTTTCCACTGTGTCTCTTATATTCTTAGTTTAATATCCTTTCGTTCTTTCTTTCTGCTTTAATTTTTATTTAGACAGAAATGACTAATAAGTTTAAGAGGATAAGCTTTCTAAATTGTTTTGGGAGAAGAATTGTGAAAGTGCAGGAATTGGTGAGGAGGACATATAATTCTAACATGAATTAGAATGGAAAGTTTCAATCAATGTATGGATCTGATAATACAATTAGAATCACAGAACAATTGTTAGAGGTATTATTATAGAACAACTCTCTCTCTCTCTCTCTCTCTCTCTCTCTCTCTCTCTCTCTCTCTCTCTCCTTCTCTCCATGTATGTATATGTGCACATATGTATATGTGCACATATGTATGCATGTGTACATATGTGTATGTATAACATGCTTATCTTTGCATTTTAAGGAAGATACCATATTCCCCTTTATTTTTTCTTTCAGATAGAATCCATCAAATTTTAATTAGTCAATGAAAGCTTTATGTGGCAAGGCAGTGAGTATGTTTGGATTATTTTCTTTTCTGTACACCTTAAGTAGTGAAATTGGTGCTGGATTAAGAAAGCTATTGGACATTATCAAGATGCTGTAGATGTTGTTCACTTGAAGATTAACTACTTGCTTTCATATTTTAGAGGTGTATGAATTTTAGAAGATCATAAATATCCTTCTAGATGGTGCCAGTTTGGGGAAAATACTAAAGAGGAAACAACATACTAATCTAAAAAAATAAAAGTGTAAACAAAGGCCTGGAAGACTAAGCATTGACAGAGGAAAGGAAAAATATACTGGAGTGACCCACCATTGGTTGTCTTTAACAACTTGTTAAACTCCATATCTTTATTTTGTACACTTTTCTCTATATTTATTATTCTTGCATGTAAAATATTAATAAAGTGGAGATATATTAAGAATGTTGCAAAAAGAGAAACAGGACAGATAGTTATCAAAAAATGATTAGATGCTGCTAGGGAGCTGAGAACAATTATACTTCAGGAAGACAATTAAATTGTTATTTCATTTCAGAACAAATTAGACTGGCAGGAAAAAAAGAGAAGGTGTTCAGGTATGATTTTATTCTTCTCACCAGAGAATAAAAATCTTGTCTGTATGTAGATGTTACCAATTAGCTTTCTCTTGTACCCTACACTAAATGCAGTCTACAGTTTATTAATTTTTATATTGCCTAAGTTTACAGATATTGTATGCTTATTCAATCAAAACATGCTACTTTCTTTAACATGAAAATAGGTAATTCTATTCTACACAATCAACTTTTAAAATATCTACATCTAGGTCTTTACAGTGCCCATGAAAATTTTATCTGCATATTTCCAGTCTATCAAAATTATTTTTCATCTATTATTCATTCTTCTCCAAAGCTAATTTTACTGTTACTTGTTAAATCATTCAATGAATATTTACTAGATATTTCTTATGTGTTAAATGCAATTTTAAGTACTGGGGCTATAGTAGTAATTAATAGACACAGCTTTCTGCCCTTGTTGAACTTAAGTTATAAAGATGGAGAGTTAAAATTAAAAGTAGACAGAGGAGCAGAAAGTATGCAAGAAGGTGATAAGAAATGAGAGGCCAAAGAAGACACGTGAGATAAAAAGCATAATGGTCTGTAGACACTGAGATCAGCTTTGGGTGGGAGAGAAAGGGTGATGAGATCAGTAGAATTAACAGTGAGAGGGAAGTGAGAAGTGAATATAAAGATATGGAGAAGAACCAGACCCTGGGGAACATTCTGGAACATGGAAAGACAAACTTTTACTAAGTACACAGTGAAAAGCCTTCGGAGAGATTGAGCAGAGCTAAGATATAAACTAAACAGCATTGTAGAGAAATCACTCGAGTTGCTGTGCTAAGAGTAGACTGTAGAGGTGAAGTAATCAGACCTTGTAGCAATCCAGGGTAGGGTTCATATGGATTCAGACCAGGCAACATCAGTAAAGAGATATGGTCAGATTCTGACAATATACTTTGAAGGTTGACTCCTACAACTTACTGTTTGGATATGAAGCATTAGAGAAAGAGAATTTGAAGTTGATTCTACAGTTGTGTGCCAGAGCAAGCAGGAGGATCAAATGAATTATATACATGTATGAAATTATCCCAATGAGATTCACTATCTATAATTAATATATGGTAATGAAAAATTAAAAAATAGATAGTCAGACCTCCAGATTTTTCAGTTTCCAATAATGACTGCAGACATTCATGCAGCATCTTTATACAAAATATGTGAGTGGAGTGGCTGGGCATAGCATATGTATCTCTCACCCTTTTAAATATCACAAAATTGCCCCTTGAAATGGTGGAGCAAATTTCTGTTGGAGAGGTGCTTCAGGGGTTCTTTTCTGGATTGGTTGGCACTGCTTAAATCTGATGGGATGAAAGTAACATCTCTTTATTGTTTTACTATCCTGTTCCTAAATTTCTCATGCTATCAGGTCATCTCTCAGGTAACTTTGAGGTTCTTTTTCAGTGAACGGCCTGATCAGATATTTACTCATTCTATCATTTTGTTTGCTAATGACTTTCACATCAAATCTTGAGTCAAAAGATCTAGCAATAGTAGCCAACTTTTTCACTAGGGAACTCTGAGGTAAACAAACAATTTATTTTGCCATAGTCCCAGCCACTCCTTACTGCACACAACACATCTGCTTCATTTGAAATGGGGAGCTACTTTTACTTGGAAATGAAAATTCATCTGGATTCCTCTTGAAACTGTTGATTACCTGTTTAAGTGTTCATTTAAATTGGACACATGATAAAGATTTTTTCATTAGTAGAGAACAAAACAACAACATGACAATGTAACGTATCAATAGATGGATGGACACAAAACATCTGGCACATACACTTGATAGAATTCTATCTGATCACACAAAGCCTATGAAATCCTGTCTTTCGTGACAACATTGATGGACCAAGAGATCATTAAATTTAATGAAATAGCCAAACACAGAAAAACAAAAACCGTAAGATCTCTTGGTAAGTAAAGTCTCAAAAAGTTGATTTTTATAGACATTGACAGTACAAGAGTAATTGTCAGAATGAAAGGACAGTGGTTAATTCAATCAACAGGCACACTGTTATCCTTATAAAGGAGAAATGAGTACTGGTGTTCTATGGCACACTGAGGTGAATATAATTAACAGCAAGGCATCAAATGTCTCAAAATATGTAGAAGAGAGGATTTTGAATGTGTTTACTATACAGAAATAACTTTTTAAAAAATGTGGAGGTCATAGAAAAACTGAAAATAAAAGATGCATTCGATGCTCTCAAATAAGTAGGTTATTTTATAGACATAGTCACTGTCTGAGGAACTCCAAAGCATAAAATACAGATTGTTAAAAGAAAAGGTCATTTATTCTCCTCATTTAATAATAATCACTTCTGTGGGTGGCCCTCATAATATACCAAAACTCATTTGCTTTCTTTTACTAATCAAGTTCCCTCACTCCACTCAAAAGCATACATTATTGTTCTGCCAAAAGGTTTAACCAGCCTGCCATCACAGCACACTTTCTGAAAACATCGATCTCTTAAAGGATATTAATGTGTACCTTGTTGATGACAACTTTTTCATCTGCTTTAAATAAAAAACATACACTCATTAACACCTGCGACGCTTGAAAGTCAGAGTGATGAGAACCCTGGCAGAACATGGAAAGCCTAGAAACAAGAGCCAGAGAGAAGCTGTGAGAAGTTTTTACTGATCAACAAATGAGTTATTCTGAGGTTTTTCTTCACTGATGAGGAGCTGAGATGCAAGGCTGATCTGAGAAAGTGAATTATTTCCCCTGGGCACTCTGTCTGCTCTTCTGGTAGCTGCTACCACATAAATATTAATGTCAGCTTTGGATAGCATATCCTCAATGACGATGCTCACTTCAGGCATGGATGATGTACAGAAACAAGAATATAATACATTATTAATTTCCTGATGTTCTTTGCACAAAATAAACTTTAAAATGAATCTGCCTAAACAGATTAATTTCTATTTTGATTGATGTTCTATTATTCAAGCAAAGTTTGAAAACAAGACTGCCTTCTAAATTTGTACTGAATACTCTCAGTGTAAACTTTTTACCCCCTTCAACACTATTGTGTGTTGAGAGACAGAGACCAAACCATTGAAATTCTCTGCTTTATAGATGAAACACTCTTCATCTAGACCATGCTTTATACTGCATGACTCATGAGATAATGCTAAGGCCAACAAAGCTGTCACCTCTACTTCTCCTGGAAGCTCAATGTCTTGTCTGTGCTCTGTGCTCTTACTTTCTGTCATCCGTTGGCCAGTGCCAAGTGATAGAAGAATTAGGCATCGAGGAAAAGAATAATGAAAACATTCTCGAAAGGGTGCCATTTCAAAAGACACAAATAAAGAAAACACGTTGGCACAGTACTTGTTAATATGCTGATATGGTGCTAGAGGAAGCACTGTGTTAAAAAAAAAAAAAAGATAAGCATATGGAGACTTCCCAAAACAAGAATGGAAAGTCATGGCACATGCAGTGAACTAAGTCAGTTATTTGTTTTGTTGGTTGCATTTTACTGAGTAATTTCTGGTCCAACATAGCCCTCAAATAAGGACCTAGGTCTAGGCAACCTCACTGATTAAAGGAGGAGTTTTATTAGATATAATCATAATAATACCGGGATAGGTCTTGGATGATTGGAGTCTAATCATCCCTACCTATAGTTTAGAGCACTTAACAGCTGAGACGTTTTTTCATTTTTCTGCATATTACAGCCTTACTGGAAAACCCAAAAGCATTCCTGATCATCGTGGCTTCCAATGATTTGTATTCTTCTTGACACATCTCTGCAGTAAAGCTTGATACTCACTGTTGAAAACAAATTACTCTGCAGAAGCATCTAACTTTGTTTAATGTTGAAACAACTCACAGGGTTTTCTTTTAGATGGAAATAAATATTTTGCACTCAACTATTGGTACTGAAATTATATTGTAGAGCATACAAAGAATATTTGCTGCTACAGTAAATAAAGTTTATAGCTGCTTGTTTTTTCACATAAAAAACTGTAAAAAAAATTCTAAGAATGTTGAATCTACAGAAGATATCAAGGCATGTGTCTAATGATCTGGAGTTGAGAAAGATCGATCCTGTGTGTCAACTAAACAACATCCCTGCAATAGTTCTCACAAGAGACTAAGACTTCTCTGCTAGAAGGTGGTAGGCTTTCATATTTATTTAAGAAAGCATGCTTACCTCTGCGAGCTATTATTTTATCTCACATAGCATTTCATACTCCAAATATCTGTAAATCATTTTATATAAAGTAGACTTCAGAAAGACATAAGTTATACTTGTATTTTTGATACCTTTCTTTCTCCTGTACTGAATCTAGATTTTTACAGGGCAGTAGCTTGTTCTTCATTAATGATTCCAACATTGGGGACAGTGTCTCTTTTTTATCCTTACCATCACTGTCATGTTCTACCAGAAGATCCCACAGCTTACAAGTATTTCAGTTGATGGAAACCCCTAGCTAATTAGCCCTGGTTTCACACATTCAGTCTTTTCCTTGGACATGTCAGAATACTCCCACACACACACAAGGCATTTGCTTTTCTTGGTTGAAAGAAATGGAAGAAGATCCAGAATTTGATTTTTGTATATCAGTTTAGATATTTTTCAACATCTTCAACTCCATTTGAGTCCTATTATAGATTATTTTTACTAGATATTTATTTGACTCTTCTTTTTATCTGATGCATGTCAGATTTGAAATCTGGTACTATTGGTGAGGACCATGCCAAGACACTCTGTGACAGATGGTTATAGCAAATACAAACCTCTCACCACATCTTCAAAACATATTAGCTGTGCACAAATTAGAAATCTTCCTTTGACTATGGATGATTCACCACATCTGTGCTTCTGTAGCCTTCTTTACCCTTCAGCTTTCTCTCTCCAGCCTGACAGCAGCGTCACTTGGCCTGCAACAACCAAGTTAGTCTCAGCTTTTTCAATTTATAAAATGACCATCACCTTCTCATTTGCTCCCCTGGACACAGCTTCTAGACTTTGTAGCCTACAGCCCTATTTTGGGTTTCAATGGAGACTGACACTTTTTTTTTTTTTTTTAGAAAAAGGTATTGATGTCAAATAAATATTTAAAGACAACAAAGATGAAGTTTTGAGAATTTTAAAGTTTTTGGCTGTGTAGTTTTCAAAGTATGTGTTTAAAATCACCGTCAAATGCCTAAAGAAAATGGTGCATTGTAAATATGTCCCAGTTAGGACTTCTGCATGAAGAACCTTCCAAAATGAATGTTGTTGAGTCCAACATTGTCTCCAGTTAAAAAAAAAAATCAGGGCCTATAACCCTACTGACCTTTGTTAAATGAAGGCTGGTCATTATTTCAATCTTTGTGTCATCCATCAAGATCATAGTCCTAACTGACTTGCACTTCCGTAATGAAAGACAGTCTCTGCTATGGTTTTCAAAAAATAAAATGGCTGTGGCTTCAACTACATTTTCTGTGTTCTTCAAAATGGGACTTTTCACAGTAAAGAGGCCTCTCTGTGCTAGCGTCCTCATTAGGGAGATATATATGTTTACCCTGGCTTTGCTCAACAAATATAGGAAGGGTATTAAAAATGCAAAATGTGATCTCAGTATTTGCCTCTCATAGAAACAGCTAAATATTATCATCCATAATGCACAAGGGTTGGTAACTTTTTGCATATTACCATTTTCTCATTACTTCCCTTTTCAAACTCAGGAAATTAGTTTGGCAAAATGAAATTTATCAAAGGCTTCAGGAGGTGGTTTCTTGGTGTGAGTCATCGGCCTCATCAGCATCAAATCAGAGACAGAAAAGCCAGGGAAAGGTCTAGGCAGGCATGATTAATTTAAGCAAACATCTCTGCATGCCCATATCTCCTGCTTCTCCTTAGATGGCCTTTATCAAACTTCAGCCATTTAATGACACTTTCTCTTCCACTTAGATTCATTAATTGGTTTGAATTACTTCTGTTTTTAATTGTAAAATAATGCTTTTTTTGAGCATTGAGAAACAAAAGAAATTAAAGAAAAATATCACTTCTTGAGAAGCTCACTTGCTAAAGACAAACAGACTTTGAATTATCTTACTATCTCTCTATCCCTCACTGTCTCCCAGATTTTGTTGTTTTAGTCTGCCTTCAAAACAAACTTTAAGTTCTTTAATACTGAAAAAGCTACAAAATTACCTTGAAATGCAAAAGGTTCATATTGTTTGTGATTCAATACATTGTTCTCCCTCTTTGAATTTTAAAATTTGACTTTGCTGAGGGGAATTTCATTTCCTCTCATCTGAAATTACAAGCAGATCTCTTTGTGCCTGGGTTAAGCATGAAATTAAGGTAATTAAAGATGAGTAATGCTCAAAGTTCCCTGAGCAAAATCAAAGTACAAAAAAAACTGAGAGTCGTGACTGCAGCAGCGTTGCTCACAGATCCTCTGGGGCTTGTTCTTCTTCTGCGTTTGTTTTCATTTTCATATTCTCCGTTTTCTTTTTTCAGGGAAAGCTGTAGGTGAGAATTTGAGAACAAGAGACTGGTCAGCTAGAATTCTCTGCAGAATTACTACACTGGTCCTTTCTAACAGTGCTGTGTCACTCTTAATGCAAAGGTGCCTGACCATCACTAACCTACAATTCCTAACTTACCCTCTATGCCTTAGGCCCAATGCAGGAAAACCTCACGTGCACAATGGAAGAATGTGGATTTTGGTCTTTGCAGGGAAGAGATGCCACAGCATGTCATGGATTTGAGTGTGGGTTTAGTGACAAGGTCCAAGCAACGGGTTTGCTCTAGAGTAGGTGCTCTTTGAAACATGGACAGTCCTATAAGAAGTGTTTCACAGGTTTTGTCTCTGTAGGTTTCCCCATCATGATCTTGATGCTCCTTGCTCATAGACAACCAAACCAAACTAGTGGGAGCTCATGAAATTTAGACCAACACCTGTGGAGCCTCCATGGGACTGGACTAGGCCCTCTGCATAAGCGAGACAGTTGTGTAGCTTGATCTGCTTAAGGCGCTTTCTGGCAGTAGGATCAGGATCCATCCCTGGTGCATGAGCTGGCTTTTTGGAGCCCACTACCTACAGTGGGACACCTCCATCAGCCTTGAGGCAGGGGGAGGGGCTTGAACCTGCCTCTACTGAATGTACCAGGCTCTGCTGACTCCCCATGGGAGGCCTTACCTTCTTGTAGTAGGGAATGGGTTGTGGGTTGGGAGGATACTGGAGGGGCTGGAGGAGGGAAGAGGGGAATCTGTGATTGGTATGTAAAATGAATTAAAAATTTCTTAATTAAAAAAGAAGTGTTTTATAGGTGGCACAACAGCAGTGTTTTGGGTTGTGTGTTGGAAAGGTAGGGAATGCCCTTTCTCTGTCCCACTTCATCAATGTCTCAGGGTAAATGTGTCTGAGGTTAATTTTTATGTCCAAGATGAGAAAAAAAATGGCCTGGCTTTGGGTATCTACAATAACAGTTAAATCAACCTGTGAATATCAGATGATTTCTTGATATCAAAGAATACTTGTGTATAAGTGTGTGTGTGTGTGTGTGTGTGTGTGTGTGTGTGTGTGTGTGTAGATGTTTCCTACCCATAGACACTCTTCCTTGCTGTGGACGGGCTTCCAAAGATAGATGGTTTTATCTTTTAGTCTACTACTTTGGTATACTGTATATATTACTTCCCTTTCTTTTCCAGCACAAGTGACCTGAACATGAGAGGAAACACAGTTAGGCCTCTTCTTCACGTCCTGCATCAGGTGGGGAGAGAGATGTGCTGTAAGTATATATGTGTGTGTCTTTGAACTACAGTGCTCTAGCAAGCAGGTCCACAGCTCCACCTTCTCCCTTGGCCCCATAACTTATTGTCTATTCTCCTTATCTGCTACCATCCACTCACCTCCAGCTCCAGTGGCAAAGCTACTTCCCTGCCTGTTTTACCCATGTGGTCTCAAGCTACAGAAGAAATGGGCTCTATAGATCAACTTCCTCTCATATCTTCTCTCTATGTGGAACCCATTCCTCCATCATCTTCCCTGGAAACTCGAGTCTCCATCTACTCTCCCTTGAAAGCCTAGCTGACCCTGCTTTATAGATGAAGCCTCAGCACAAGGAAGCACTTGCTGAATGTTCCCAGAGTATACTGTGATTAACCCTTCATAACACTTGTCTCTCTTTGTTGTAATCACCCAACATCGGCTTTTTTGAAGATTGTGTATTGCAAAGAGTCTGTCTATGTTGGATACAGTTTTACCCCAATGCCTGGTATTTCAAAGATATTAATGAAAATATTGCTTGATATAAAAACATGCTCTCCTATTTTGTTACATAAATAGGACACCATAAATGCAATTGCATTATTTATCAATGTTAGTACTAAGGCATAGACAAGATTTTAAAAAAAGGATTAAGTAGATCAAAAAGACAGGTTGGACCTGGCTGTGATTGCCATACTATGACATATACATGCTGTGTGTGTAAAATGTCAAATATTGTTCTATAAGAAGAGATCTAAATTCTGAATAAATAAATGGATATTTTCTGTGACAATAGTTCCACTTAAACAGGTAGATTTCTCAAGCACTTTTGTATTAACTATTACTTTATATTGCCCAACTAGTTAGCTATGTTTCTCATTTCCCATTTCTTCAATTACAACATGGAAGCTTTCAAGACAAGGAATCTATCACATATTTGTACTTTTCACAAATGTAATCTGTTTCTGAGACATACCAAGACTAGTGTAAACTTTCTTTTCTGATTTTTGCACTCAATTAAATGGACATGGTTAGTAGAACTGATTTCCATGGAGGAGTAAATGGCACCTGCATCTTCTTTGATCTGTGAATTATTGCCCATTCCTTCTTCATTTGCTCACTTGTGTTTAATAGGGCCTTTGCTATTTATCTGGTTCTATATTAAGTATTTGATATCAGTCTATATCATCAATAAATAGATAATAGCAATATGAAAGTAATACTAACAACAACTTTGAAGGAAGAGCAGATATGTGTTTTTCACAGCATTGAGGTATACGGAGGCATGCAAGTTAGTGCCCTGGGGATAGTTAGAATAACAGCATAGAATAAAGCTGAAAACGAGACTGGATCTGGTTGAGATTGTGAGTTAACATTTTGTCCAGTTAATTTTTTGTCTTTTGTGATAGTTTCACTATGTAGCTCAGACGAGCCCAAAACTATCTACAATGCCAATGCTTTGATCTAATTCTTGACCCTTCTACCTCAGCTTCTTGATTTCTGAGATTAGGTGTATATTACCACCTCTGTCTTTCATCTTGTTGGGTTATAGGTATATATCATATTGTAGTATCTAGATCCTCCTTTAATGGGTAATGTCTTATACTCCGAGCTTCTTGGAGAATGACCAGCAGAAAACTCTTAGTGTTTAGCTTGTGTTAGTCCAGTCCTGGTTTGTTTTTGGTTTTTGTTTGTTTGTTTGTTTGTTTGTTTGCATTGTCTATAATGCTGGAGAGAGACATGGCCAAAGTCATGGCCTGCTTCCCATTGAGACCTACACTCGATGACTGAGTGACATGAATACTAAAGACCTGCATCCTTCACCATACTCAGGACAGGACAGAAGATTGTCTCAGCCTCAGAACTCCCTATAGAATTCTATGTAGCCATGACCCTTCCCTCACCTTCACTTCTCTGCTTTATTTTCCTAGTTTGCTATTTCTTTCCCTCATTCTTAACTCTTTCCCCTTTCTTTCTTCACTCTTCAAAACTATTCCTTAAAGTAGTGGTTCTCAACCTGTGGATCACAGCCCCTTGGGGATTGCACAGCAGCTATCCTGTATATCAGATATTTACATTACTACTCATAACAGTAGCAAAATTACAGTTTCGAAGTAGCAAAAAAAATAATTTTATGGTTGGGGATCAGCACAACATGAGACACTGTATTAAAGGTTTGCAGCATTAGGAAGGCTGAGAACCACTGCCTTAGAGAGATTCTTGAATGGGAACACAAGCATCCAGACCTGCTTACTGGATACTCAGACTGTAACAGGTGGTAGCAAGTTATCATCAAGAGTCTTAAGCAAGAGAGTATCATAATCAAATACTTATTTCTTCAACAAGAATTTTCCTGAACATATGAAAACAATTAGGTTTTAAACGAAAATTCATGTCAATTCATTTATGCCATCAGGGATTATTCCTGTGGGATTAAAAAAGCTGGTTCAACAGCTGTAAAAACATGTATTGTTTGTATTTTTCAATAATGAATCATTTTTCTTCATTACTGACACCATATTCATCTTCTCTAGGATATTTTAAAACATTAGAATTCATTAAAGTTTGTCTTTGAGCCAAGAAACTATAAAATAAAATCTTAATATTCAAAATTTGATAATTAGGAAATTATCTTGATTAAGAAGTAAACTATATTCCTAGTTTTAACGTTATTATCCTAGGAAATTAAAAAGCAAGGCATTCCCCAAAAATAGTATTTTTTTAATTTTTTATTTATAAAAATTGTTTTCTTTGAAATTGTATTATTTCTCTTCCTTTCCCTTTCCCTTTCCCCACTCACATCTTTCTCATGTGATCCATCTTGATCTCTCTCAGATTCATGTCCTCATCTCTTTAGCTGTTGTTACATGTATGCACACACACACACACACACACACACACACACACACACACACACATTACTAAATAACATAGCACTGATTTTTTTAAATTCTCTGACTTTACTATGGAAAAATCTCATGTTTGCATTCTGTAAGATTAAACCATTTATTTCTACCATTGTGTGACTAAAAATTATTATTTTAATTCATTAAAATTCTCAAATGTGTGGAAATTGAGAATATAGTAGAATGGAGTTGCTGGAGTCTGGGAAGAGTCTGTAGACGTAGACAGTCGAATGATGGGTACTAAATACTAACTAAGTTAGAAGCAAAAAGTTCTAGTGTGCTGCTGAGCAGGAGGGGGACTACTGCAGACAACAGAAATGATGCCCTTTGTATTTCAGAGAGCTAGAAAAAGAGGCTGTTGAATGGTCTCACCATAATGAAACAGCAAGTGAAAATATGGTCACTTTGACTTAATATTATAAAATGTATACCTGTAATGAAATAGCACATGTTATTGCACACGTGTGTGTGAGTGTGTGTGTGTGTGTGTGTGTGTATCTCAGTTAAATATACATTTGATCCAATTTTTAATGCCCCAAATTCTGAAGACAGAGTGTGAAGTATATGATGAGTCATATTAAGTAAATCTGCAGTAGACTTCTTGTATTTCTTCATTGTTCTTCATTCAATCTATACATATTGAGAATTGATATAAGGAAAGTATCAAGAGTGGTAATAAATTCAAGTTAACCAAACATCTTAAAAATGGCCCAGTCTCCAACTCTTCAACTCTTCCTCCTTTTATACTTCTAAGGCTTTTTTTTTTTTTTTTTTTTTTTTTTGGTTTTTCGAGACAGGGTTTCTCTGTAGCTTTAGAGTCTGTCCTGGAACTCACTTTGTAGACCAGGTTGGCCTCGAACTCACAGGGATCCGCCTGCCTTTGCCTCCCAAGTGCTGGGATTATAGGTGTGCGCCATCACTGCCCAGCCTAAGGCTAGTTTATGAGGCACCAAAAATCTATTAATGGCATCAACAGCCACATTTGGGGTTGTGGTCTGCTTTTTGCTCTAGCAGGCTAACGCTGAGCATTCCAACCTCTGACTTCTTCAGGAAATGCCTGTGCCAGAGAAACACCACAGCCTCCTCAAGGTGCTACAGTGGTTTACAAAGACTTCAAGAGTCCCTACAAAGCATCCTCACAAGCTAGTTTGTTTGGCCCCCTCTTTGGTCCTAAGGTGAAGGAAGCACTGGAGTGTTAGAGGTGCAAAGTTCTACTAAACTTTCTCTTTGTTCTATTTCATATGCTTTCTTATTTTTGTTTTCTTGTAATTAGCCCTCAGACTTTAGGAAATCTGATCTGGAACACAAGTATCAGGTCGAATACACTTGCTTTTGACTCAAAGATTAAGGATTGGTTAAGCTTTCCCTGTTTGAATTCCCCTTCTCTTGAGATGAAGTTTCTTCCTGACGTCCTCCAGGATCCTAACATATTGACTCATAGGATATTCTTTAGTCCATTCGGTATTTCTTAGTTTTTGTAGAAATTATGATTGGGGCCAGAAGTGCTAAGGTCAAAAGAGCATGCAATGTCTGCCTTGAGATATTCTAGTATTTCTATAATTACTAACTTATCTCAGGATGTGTTAAAACACCATTAAAATTTTGTAAATAACGAAGAAAAGGGAATAAATCTCTGCTATTTCAAATGACCCTTGCTTTTTCAATCTTGAAGAACTAAGAACTAGTGCTTCAGGCCACAGGAACATATCATAAGAACTCAGCTGGTTATGGGAAAGTCACTACCTGAAGGGATCAAGAAATTTCTTCAGTGGAAGCCAAATTCCAAGGAGCTTTTGGTGTTACTTGGCTTGTTATATATCAGCTGTCTTCTGTTATAAAAATCATGTGTGCCTTCATAGTTTTCCCAATTGATTTTTCCCTAAGAAGGGCTAACAGTGTGGACTGATCACTCTGGACATACACATTCAAGGTATTTGGAGAACAGCCTCAGGAAAAGCTTCCTCTGAAATCAGATATCTCCCTTAGCCACTTTCAAGGACAAACAGTAATAACAGTCCACATGCAAGTCTCCTGATTTAAGGTAAATTCCACAAGGAGACACCACCTAGGTCAGGTGGATGTTAAGTAATAGCTTTACACAATTTAGCTCGGACCCTCCTTTCTTACAGCCTTACTAACTTAATAGATCTCTAACTCCTTATCTAAACACTTCTAGGAATGTTTAGATAACCTTCTGTGCTGACAGCTATGCTCAGCCGGAACCCCAGTTCAAGCCTCCCTGTAATTATCATCATTAGCAGCATCCGGCCAGGTCCATTCCCAGATGGAGGAAAGTACCTTATCAGAGACACCTCTGTACTCTCTTAAGTGTCCAGACTACCCATCTGAGAAGGCCTGGCGGATGTGCCAATTAAGCTTAACTTCCTCCTTTCCCAAATCTTACCTCCATTTCCAGATCTCCCTTTAACTACCACCAGAGGCATCTAGCTGTACACAGGTTGCCTAGTGACTGATTAAGCACACTTTCCCCCACCCTGCAGAAAAAATGACAGATAGCTTGGACAGATAGGAGCCACAGGAAAAAAGAAAGCAGTTTTATTTTCTCCCATTGACCTAGCAACTTATAGATTCTTAACATTTTCTACCAATCATGTTTAAGATTGTAGTTGAGCACGTAAGATCCCTCTTCTTAGATATTACCCTAATTTAGCCTGTAGTTAATTCATTAGTCACTTCCCTTTTGGGTTGCAGATGATAATTAACAATTACTGCCCCTCTATGTGATTCTTATCACCCCTCCATTTGACCCTGGAAGCCTGGTTTTGCACTGCCAAGGGATTACTGCTTGTAAGTGTATATATACCATATATACCACAACTCCCAGGGCACGGGAGGATGAAGAAGAAGATTTGGAAGAATAAATGCCTGGACTAAGAAGAGCTCTGTGTGCTGAGATTCTATTTCCCGAAAATAGTCCTCACCATTTGTAGTTTCTCTCCTGAGCCCCTGGGATGTATAATATTAAGGCTGGTCCCTCTAATATTATACAAGAAACTAAAACTTACAGTCTATTAATACACTTTTAAAGAATAACTTTGAATATTTAAAATGGTCTTGGTGCATTTTGTGAACAGACAAACATCTGTATATCTGAGAAGAGCATATTAAAATGATCCTAAGAAGTCAGGGATGCTTAGTTGTTCTTGACAATAGAGAAGAAGACTAAAAATGACTCATTTGAAAAGTGAAGGGGGAATTGAGATACTTAAAGCAAGGCAAAAAAAAAAAGCCTTTAAAAGTTGTTATTGTAGGAAAGACAAATAGTTTTTCAGGAGAAAAACAATCTGTATTTGCCATTCAATATATCATCATTTGATATGAAGGACAGCAGAATGCACTCATTATTTGCCTGAATAAATTTGCATTTCAGAATATCTTAATTTTCACTAACATGATTTGGATGACTCAAGTGGAACAAAGAACTTAATTGAGCACATTATTTCAGGTACAAATTTTATAGAAATCAAAATATGTTGCTGTGTACAATGTGTATTTTTATTTTCTAAGGTAAATTTTAAGCACTTTAAAATGATAATTATGTTGCAAAAATCATAAAGTTCCAACATATCTGAACAAAGTAATTTCAGTAAGATGATTTTCTTTCCTTCATAATCATAAGCTTCACTTATAACTCAGGAAGTTTCATTGTTCATAAACCATTCAATTTCACTTGTAATTGTTTATTTATATATTGACATTTTATTTCATAGACTTATGCAAGATACATAGATCTGGTTAAAAGTAAGAAAACAAAGTAAATGCCAGTCTACCTTTGTCTGAACAGACAGCAGCCACAGTCCTGGCTCTCTGGATAGCCCACTCCAAACAATGAGGTCCATTTGACTTCCAAAGATAGAGAAGAATTGGCAGTAGCCTCATTCTGTCTCTGTGTCCATCTGCTGTCAGTCCATATTGCAGGAAGTTTGACACAAACACTTGCTGTGACATATGGCTAATGCTGTATTTTTCTGCAAAAAAATAAATAAATAAAAGGAGCTGATATTATTACATAGTGTTTTCTTGAGAAATCAGAAGTTAAAGGCCTGGCAGAAAGAATTCAAAGGGTAGGTGATTGCTAACACAAAGCAAAGTCTTTGCAGAAAAGCAACAACACTCTAAAAAAAAAAAAAAAAGCCTAATATATATGCAGGATGATTTGGAAAAGTCACAGCTATATCACTTTACAGTTTTTCAATATATTTGTACAGTTTTATAAGTTGGAGACTTACAACCAAACAACCCCATTTAGAAGAAATGAACTGTAGCTTCTTAGGGCAAGTGGTGTTTGCTAACTCCATGCTTACAGATGTCCAAGCAAGTCTGTGTTATGTATAACGTACCACGTAACTACGTAGTCAGGAGGAAGCTCCTTCTTACATTCACCACATACAGAGACTATTACAAAGGGTAGACCAACGAAATAAAATATTTAAATTATATACCCAAAGAATTATCTAAAGACCAGTAAGTTTAAAATTAGTGTGTTATGGGCCTCTTGAAGGAGTGAGAGGGGTAGTGTATAGAACATATACCTACACTACATTTTGTCCTCCATATTTTCTGAACAGTTTTAGCAATGTATTCTATATTATTTTGTTTTTTACCTACTTTGTATCAACTTTAAATAATATTTAAAAATTAAAGTGGTATCACTTACAAGTTCCCATTCTATTATAATTTAACAATAACAGGAGAACTGATGGTCATTCACAAGTTAACAGAAGTCTTTCTTTCTCCTTATCTGAGCTATCTCTTCTAATGATGCATACTTGTAATCCCGGGAGATGGGAAACTGAGGCAGGAGATTTATGAGTTAAAAAAATACAAATAAAAACAAAACAAAATGAAAAGATTTCTCACTCTATCAAAGCCAATAATTTATAGTTGACTCAACATTTATTAGTATAATTGAAATACATTTTAAGTCATCAAAAGACATTTTATTTCATCAACTAATCTGTAATTGTTAAAGCTTTGAAGTTAGAGGAATGATAATATAGCTGAAATATACCATATATTATATGTATTATAAAAATATTTATATTTTATTGGGTATTATTAAATAATTTTAGTAACTCTTCTGTAAACTAGCCAAAACTTTCAGGATACAATGAAACTACTAATAATCACTGTCAACTGATTTTTTTTTTAAATGTACAAGAATAAGTTACATGAGGTTAACAATATTATCCGGTAATAGCGTCCCAGTGCGTTACCTCCAAGGTTGATCTATGAATGATGAGATGGTGTCATTTGGAACAATAATTCTATGTTTTTTAATAGTTCCTGTATAGTTTTTAATATATGACACATACATCATTTTCCTTTTCTGTTAGGATGGACATGTAGCATTAAGGGAAACTAAAAATTACATTTGAAAACAGCAAAATTATTAACTAACAAACTAAAACAAAAACGTTTTCAAAGTTTATGTGTCTATCAAAAAAGTATAACCCACATAAGTTGTAATACCTGTAATTTTTATTTGAAAAATGTTTTCCACATTTTTATGAATAAAATATAATTAGCATGATCTAAAATAGCAATGCTTTCAAGTTGAAAGATATGAAGCAATTATTCTTTCTTCATATTCTCAATAATTTGATTTATTAATGAACTCAGAGATTGGCACTCTTTATTATTAATTTGCTGTTATTAATATTTATTTCATTTTGCAACATTTAATATTAATCTATTTTAACCAAGTTTAATTTGTCTTTGTAGTATTAGAACAGCCACCTTTCCTATTGCTTTTGATGGTACATGATCTACAGTCCCTTGTTTCACAAGGGCATATTTTCAGAAGCCTCTGCCAAGTTTTGTTCATTATGGCAGGGTCTGCTTTTGTAATGCTTTTGTTAGCTCATAATTCTTAGATGCCATTTTTAAATTTTTATTTTCTTTTTAATTAAATTATAACTAATTACACCATTTCTACTCTCCCTCTAACCATGTTCATGTCCTACACTTCCTCTATAATTATATATATATATGTGTGTGTGTGTGTACATATGAATAAATACATAAATACAATCTACTGAGTACATTTAATATTGCTTGTATGTGTAGCTTGAATCATAAAAGGTCTTATTAAAAACAAACCCAGAGCCAGGTATTGGGGTGAATGCTGAAAGATCAGAGAAATAGAACAAGCCACAGCTAAACTCACCTCTGCTAACTTCTCAGCTGAGCTTGTTTCCTCAAACTGGAAGCCTCTGTGTCCTCATCTGAATGGATCTCAGCTGAAATGCTGCTAAATGCTAAAAACTTAAAAAGGCCTCTAATTCCTCGTCCTCATGCCTTATATACCTTTCTGCTTCCTGCCATCACTTCCTGGGATTAAAGGCGTGTGTCACCATGCCTGGCTGTTTCCAGTGTGGCTTTGAACTTACAGAGACCCAGATGGATCTCTGCCTCTGGAATGCTAGTATTAAAGGTGTGTGTGCCACCATTTTTAGCCTCTATGTCTATCTAGTGGATATTCAGTTCTCTGACCACAGATAAGTTTATTAGGGTGCACAATATATTGAGGGACACAATATCACCACATGTATGTATACTTTTTTTTAGGCTTACCACTTGGTATTGGATAATCAATTGGTTGCTCAACTCTGCTGAAGACTAATTCTGGCTCCCTCGGCAGCCATTAATTGCCTATATCTCATCATCTAGGGATGGAGTCCCATGAAAATTGCCTCTGTCCATGTTGGCAAGTTAACTGGTGGCATTTCCAGGTCTTGTTTAGGCAGTCATATCTTTGAAATTTCATGGGTGTAGCTTCAATGTCATATCTAGAAGACACCATCTTTTAGCAGACTTTCTTGTCCTTGGCAACAGCAGAAACCAAGACAGTGAAAAGGAACCATAGGGGTGCACTCAAGCGTGTATTAGCAGGATACAAGCTACATGACGGGAGAAGTGGGGGAAATGGGGAGTGTAGCTAAAGTTTTCCTGCCTGGCCCACAGTCAGGACAAATCTCTCTCACTTGCCAGTCCCACAGCCACTCAGACCCAACCAAGTAAACACAGAGACTTATATTGGTTACAAACTGTATGGCCATGGCAGGCTTCTTGCTAACTGTTCTTACAGCTTAAATTAATCCATTTCCATTAATCTATACCTTGCCACATGGCTCGTGGCTTACCGGCATCTTCACATGCTGCTTGTCATCGTGGCGGCTTGCAGTGTCTTTCTCTCAGCCTTCCACTTCCCAGCTTTATTCTCCTCCTTGTCCCACCTATACTTCCTGCCTGGCCACTGGCCAATCAGTGATTTATTTATTGACCAATCAGCAACACACTTGACATACAGACCATCCCACAGCAGGGGGGCTTTAACTGGGGAGCAAGTGGGGAGGACACTACAAAGGAGAAGGACAAAGAAAAGATAAATAATTCTAAGGATATTTGAAAAAGTCAAAGAAATCATATTTCGCTATATTTACCTAAAATTACATATAATAAATATAAATGTACACACACACAAAAAAAATGAAGTTATGCCAATTGAAATAAAGATATTTTCCCCAAGAGCCATAGGGGAAACCTCAGTCCAGGCATGAGAAACCTCCTTTCAAGTTGATGGCAAGGGAGTTCAACAAACCAAAAGCAACATAGGCTATTGATATTACCCTCCATTGTCTCCAGTAGTAGAAGACAGGCCCTGTTTTTTAAGACACCACACATTTCAGACATAGGACTCAGAAGACTAAGCTGAATCTGATTGCATGCCATTTTCAAAATTTTTTTTATAAAATCTTAGAGAATTTCATGCAATGTGCTTGTTTAGAGTCGCCTGTCACTTCTCCCCATAACTCTCTCAAGATCCACTCCTAGCTCCCTACACCCACCCAACTCAACTTCAAGTCCTCTTTCTTTTCTTTTTGATAATGCATTGATTCCAATTTGTTCGCCCATATACTCTTGGGCATGGGGTCATCCACTGGAGAACGTGTACCTACTGAGAGCCTCACTCTTAAAGAAAACTGACTCCCCCTGCCCCCAGAAGGGCAGGTGCTCCTAGTTTTGAGGAAAGTTTACCATGTTTTGTACTAATTTACAGAAAGTCAAGCACTTTCACTAGACCTGAACATTTGCATCACAACCTCTCATCCAGAATATGATGCTGTGATGGAAGATGGCACATGCAGATCTTGCAACAATTCTTATGACTAGAACTTGTGCTGTTTAAGTATTTTTATATTTTTGGTATCAACTTGATTTTTTTGGTTTCTGTCATTATCTGAAGTTATTGTGCTTTACTTCAACAAGGAGCTCCCACTCTTTAACCACTAACTCATCAATTTGATGGACCACACTGTGTATTCGTTATCTTAAAACAAGCATGATTAATTTGAAATTGTTGTTTGAAACAAATTTATTAAAGTGTATCAGTAAATGTATTAAAAAATACATGTGTTATTGGTAATGAACTACTGAAAATCCTATGCAAAAGATACAATTCATATAGTAAATCTTGGTGTGACAGTAATATATTTCTGACTACCGTGAAGCATAGACTTCCAGCTCTGATGTCCATCTCCATTCTGTGCCACAGAATAGCACCTCTGAAAATCGGCATCTTTGAGCTTGTTTATTAACTTCTCTGTACCTCAGCTTCCTTGTCAATCAATGAGGGCAAATAATTACAGCAATTTGCAAGCTGATATACAAACTTGCATTAGTTTTCTATTGCTGCCGTAACAGATTACCACAAATTCAGCATGTGAACTAAAAAACAAGCAACAACAAAAACCATCCATTTATATCTCAATCTCTTGGCTTAGAATTCCGGAGCCAGCATGGTTCAGTTGGCCTGACTGCTGAGTGTCTCATAAGGCCAAACTAGAGTTTCACAGACAGTGGCCTTGAGGAACGGACCTCTATCTGAGCTCATTTAAGCCTTCAAGTATATTGTTTCCAGTTCTAGAACTGAGACCCCCCACACACATTCTTGTTGACTGTCATGCAGGGGCAGGCCTCCAAGCCTGCCTTCATTTCTTCTCAAATCACCATGTGTTCATTTTCTGCAGTGATATACTGAGTTTCTCTCACATTTCAAACTCCCTCGTTTCTGCCGGTGCATATTTCTGTCTTAGACAAAGAATTTCCTTTGCCTCTTAAGGCTCCTGTGACAAAATTGGAACCATTCAAAAAACTTCAAATGGTGCCTTAATTTTAAGGGTCTAAACCCAGAACAATGTCTGCCAAGCCCCTCCTGTCAGACTTACAACATGTTCCTACATCTAGGAACTCAGAGTGGATATCATGGAGATGTTATAATTGTGTCTGAACAGAATTTGATGCATCAATTCACATAATGTTTTTAAAATAGAGATTGTTAATAAATTATTGTTTTTTTTTAAATTGAATTAACTGCTTTTGCATCATCTCCCTGGAGCATCTTGTACATCTCCACCTTTGCTATTAGTCAGGATGATTGAATATGACTGCACTATATTCCCAGGATATTTAATGAATACATTACTCCGCCATCGTATTATTTTGTGCTATCATACTAAACTGCTTTTTAACTATATTTAAAACTAAAGTCAATTTATGATCCAAAGTGATAGTATGTAATTGAAAGTTATATCATAAATTGACTTTAGTTTTAAATATAGTTAAAAACCAGTTTCATATTAATAACTAGGAAAACAATTCAGCCTGAATATTCCACAATCTCTGGGCCACTATTATCACTTTGACACTGGGAAATGAACAGCAAGGAGGTGAGCTTGTCAACTCATTCTAAGAAAATGGTCATCCTAGACATTAATTTCATTAAAAACTCAACACAGCCATATTTGTAATTTTATTGTGATTGTTGGGCATAGCAGAGTCAGCCTGATATTCACAAATAGAATTTTATTAATATTTCTGAACAACATTAAAAAAACCTTCATGTTATGACATAAGGCTTCCTAAGAAATGAGCAACTACTTATGATACACAGATCCCAGGTGGAAAACACTGAAACTTGAATGGATTCCTGTAGAAATGACTGTTATACAACTATTTTCTGTGAATCCTGTCCTCTAGAATAAGCCTAAAAAAGGCAGCTGCAATTTTTATGTCCTGGAATCTCTTCATTAAACAAGATATATTCTATTACGTATGGTTAAGGAAAATTTAACCCCTTACTTAGTAAGTATACTATGATAAACCAAAAGTTAGTTAGACTCCAATATCCCAGACTACATCAGGATTTTCATTCTGGGTTCCATGTGAAGTATGATTATTTCTTCAATTTCACACAGTGAAAATCTGAATGAAGTGCATAGAGCAATTTTCTCAGGTACTAATTCTCCTGCTGTCTCTCAAAAGATTAAAATCTGGACGCCCAGAGTGTTATGCATTTTCCACATGCTTTCAAGCATTTCAGTTTTTGTTTATTACTGTGTAAGAGTCTGTTATTACTTTGATGCAGGAGCTGATGAAACCTAAAAGCTAGTTAGCATTCTAAAAGCTAATGCCAGAGCAAGGCAAGCAGAGAAAACAAAACATAAAATGCAAACACAGAAAATAAACCAAAATTCATAATCAGTCTGGTTTTCACACTTGTAGATTGGCAGCTCTTGAGTCGTCCCCTAAGTAACAAGGTGGTTGTTAAATAAATGTATGCCTTTTTAAATACAATAACAAATTGATTTGTTCTGAAATAACCTCAAGAACTTAGAAAAACTAATAGTCCTCTTGTTCTGACTCTGAAATCTATACTGAGTTGAAAGTTCATGAGAAAAATAAATCAGTAAAGGTGGGTGGCGAAGGTAGAAGAGAATAAATAAGAAACATTAAAAGAGAGAACAAATGACACACAATAAAGCTGTTCCAAATATTATGGATTTGTATATAATTCCCGGATATGCTTCTGTATTTAAATGGCTTGTCTCTTCCTTTCCAGGGCTGCAGTGTATCACCTGGTCACATGTTAAGCAGAAAACAGGCTAAATTAGAGCAAAATAGTGTTCAGTGGGAATGAGGTCCGTGGTGTGTTGCCAATTACATATAAAACATATAAAATAGAGGATTTCAGTTTTGTCACAGTTCGGAAAGTGCTCATTTAATCCAAATATGAAGCTGTTTGCTCAGAACATGGCATAAACATAGCTGGAGAGTCACTAATCTGAATATAAAAAAATACACGAGGAGGAAACCACATTCCATCTCCCGTCCTCACTTCCATGACAGTAGATCTTTGCTCAGGCACAGTGTTATTTTAATGATTTGTTGAATAACAAAAGGCAAATCTAAAGAAGACAGGAAATCTAAAATACTACTTACGTGAGTTAGATTTCAAGAGTTCATTAGATACTCATAGGTAGATAGGTATCAAACAAACGGATAATAAAGATATTGTGCTCAAAACTTAAGTCCAAGTGGATCAAGGACCTCAACATAAATCCAGCTACTCTGAACCTGCTAGAAGAGAAAGTAGGAAGTAGTCTTGAACGCATTGGCATAGGAGACCACTTCCTAAATAGAACACCAGTAGCACAGACACCGAGAGAAACAATCAATCAATGGGACCTCTTGAAACTGAGAAGCTTTTGTAGAGCAAAGGATACGGTCAACAAGGCAAAGCGACAGCTTACAGAATGGGAAAAGATCTTCACCAATCCCACATCTGACAGAGGACTGATATCCAGAATATATAAGGAACTCAAGAAATTAGACATCAAAATGCCCAACAGTCCAATTAAGAAATGGGCTATAGAACTAAACAGAGAATTCTCAACAGAGGAAACTCAAATGGCTGAAAGACATTTAAGGAATTGCTCAACATCCCTAATCATAAGGGAAATGCAAATCAAAACAACTCTGAGATACTACCTTACGCCTGTCAGAATGGCTAAGATCAAAAACACTGAAGACACCTTATGCTGGAGAGGATGTGGAGCTAGGGGAACTCTCCTCCACTGCTGGTGGGAATGCAAGCTTGTACAACCACTTTGGAAATCAATATGGCACTTTCTTAGAAAATTGGGAATCCATCTCCCCCAAGATCCAGCTATACCACTCTTGGGCATATACCCAAGGAATGTTCAACCACACCACAAGAGCACTTGTTCAGCTATATTCATATCAGCATTGTTTGTAATAGCCAGGACATGGAAACAACCTAGATGCCCTTCAACTGAAGAATGGATAAACAAAATGTAGTACATATACACAATGGAATACTACTCAGCAGCGAAAAACAATGACATCATGAGGTTTGCAGACAAATGGATGGATCTAGAAAAAAATCATCCTGAGTGAGGTAACCCAGACTCAGAAAGACAAACATGGTATGTACTCACTCATAGGAGGATACTAGATGTGGAACAAGGATGACTGGACTGCTACTCACATCACCAGGGAGGCTACCTGGAAAACAGGACCCCAAGAAAGACACGGGGATCGCCCAATGACAGAGAAATGGAAAGAGATCTACTTGAACAGCCTGTACATGAGTGGGAGTAGTGAAGGGCAAGGGTCGAGGGAAAGAGAGCTTGGGGGAGCTCTTTATTGCAAAATAAAAAAAAAATTTAAAAAAAAAGATATTGTGCCCAAGAAAAAAGGTCAAGACTAGAGACACAAATTGCAGAGTTAAGCATATGACTGCTGTCTACAACTATTGGTAGAGAGTGAGATAACTGTGAGAGTGCCGAGAAAAAAGATGACTGGGGTTTAAGTTCTGCAGCTCTTTGCCAGTAGGGATCAGGAAAAAGAGAAAAGCCAAAGGGTCACTAGTAAGAAGCATCAATTAAAGGAAGAAGGAAAGCAGAAAAGAGCCCTGTACACATGCCAAAGGTATTTCAGAGAGAGTGATGAATAGCACCAAAGGCACTGAGATGCCCAGCAAAAGAACTAAGAGTAGTCTACGATGTTCAGTCATGACAGTCATGGTGACCTGTCATTAGGATGCTTGGTAGGACAATGGACACTAGAACTAAGTAAAGGAAGGACAGTAAATAAGAAAAGACAGAGACAAGAGATAGTACTCTTTAAATCTCTGGGGAATTTTTGTTGTGTTTTGTTCTGGCTTGCCACAAAAAGAACCTGGAGAATATGCTGGCAGGTGAAAGGCAAGCTACTGTCAAGAGCCAAACTTCCAGATTTTTCAAAGGCTCTTCTTTTATGAAGGAGTAGTTATCTATCTGACTGCAGGCCCAATTTTCATGGGAGATATATATTGGAAGTAATGGAAGAGAAGCTGAAGGTTGGCTGGTTTGGGATAGGAGCTGAAATAAAATTACCATTCATAAATGAACTTCATTAGGAGAGACAGCCTCTCAAACAATCAGGCCTTGAGTGAGAGTGCCTGAGGGGACAAAACATTCTATCAGTGGCAACATGATGGGTCCTTAAAAGGGAAGAGAGGCTGCCCTTTAAAACCCAGAGAAGAGCTTCATTAAGAGGGATAGCTTAGAGTACAGGGGAAGTAGCCACACTGGACATGAAGACAGGGATATAGAGGGTCTAGAGGAAAACATTCAGAGAAATTCCCTGAATATAAAAAGTACATGACTTTTTTATCTAGTGTGAGAAAACATACAAGCAACATTAAGGATCCAGTACTGGGAAAAGTAATAAATTAGAAGCTGTAAAACCCACAGCTCAGCACTGGTTTCTTAACTCTTCATAGATAGAAATCTGGAAGTAGTGTGGGATGTGGCCTGATTTCTTCAGATTTTGAGGTCTGGCCACTTAGAGTGACCAGTGACCTACCAGTACATGGGGCAGTGAATAGAATAGGAAGGCTCCCAGACAGACAGACAGACAGATGCATACTAAGTATATATCTGTCTCTCCGACCCGAGGTCGGATTACACCAGGGAAAGTAAATCAGAGACCACAAAGAAGATTGGAGCTTATTCAGGTCTCCTATGGCTATGTATCTCAGCCAGGATTGTATTACAGGGGAGAAGTCAGACAACTCATTGCTGGTGTTGTTTTAAGTCAGTTAATGTAATGGGCTTGAGAATGTCAGAAAGAAAACATATCACCACATGTCTGAAGTTAGAAATGGTTAATGAGTATCAAAATATGTGATTAATATTGGGATGATTTTCAATATAATTCTCCACAGAGAAATTATTAATAAAATTGAAGTCATAACCTAAAAGGTCAGCATTAACTGGTGTCACTTGTTTTCATTTTGTGACAATAATCTTGGGTCTTTATAGTTCATAGAGCTATCAGAATCTAGGTATCCATTTTGATGAATTTGAATTTAAGAGACATGTTGCCTGAGGGGAAAAATAATGCAGCTGCTGAAACCATGTCTTTTCCTTTTGGTAGAAAATGTTCAGGCAGCTGGAGAGGAAGGTATAGAAGCCCACCCAGTCTATAACAATCAGCTATTATTTCTGAACTGCTAACTTTTATAAAAACTATTTAGATGGTGGTGTAATGGCTAATACTGGCTTCCGAAATAAAAAGGACACAGTCCCCCAAGTACTTAACAGGGTCTCTCTCTCTCTCTCTCTCTCTCTCTCTCTCTCTCTCTCTCTCTCTCTCTCTCTCTCTCTCTTTCTTTTCTGAAGAAAACTTGGGCAATAGTTTGGCATGGGCCTATTTTGCTTCAAGTAGAGTATCCCCCACCCCTACCACACATACCCCCATTAAACACTGTCAAGGATTGTTTCCTGAGGACACTCTGGCTTTTCGAACTTCAAATTAGGCCAGTCCCTTCAGATACCTGTCATACCACATAGTCAGTGGCTTCCAGGATGCCTGGAACATAGTAGGTGCTCACCAACCAGCTGCTGAGTGAGCAGAGGAGCAGGATCCGGTGCTTCATCTCAATCAGAGCTGATTGACAGCTGTGGGTAACGGGAAGGGAGCGTCAACAGCAAAATCAAAGCAAAGTATGCTTCCAATCACGTCGACGGCTTTTGGCTCCATGGTTGCATCTGTGGTTTTCTGCTTTTAATGTTGCTATGAACGCGTTCCAAACTCCCTATGCCAAGGAAGTTCTTAATTTTTTTTTGGTAGAAATCCAATTATGCTTTGTAAAAAGGAAAAATTTCTCCAAATCGTTTTAGTAGAGTTATATTTTACTTAGCTCCTATGACAATATGAGCTTGGAATTTTTTAAGGTGTTAACTGGCGATGCTTTTGAGGACACATATGGATTTTATGAAGCATAAAGAAGAGTTGTTGCACTCCTCTGAAAATTTTAACTCATTTTTCAAACGTTAGCCCACTAAGATGCTTCTTTCTCTGACCTGCTTTTACCCTGAGGTAGAAAATACATATATTTGCTTATGTAAAGGATCAATAGAAAAGTAGTTTTCAGAAAGAAAAAATCATTAAATCCTCCTCCTCAGAGGGAGATGTACAACAGTTCAATAAGTCATGGAGTAGCTTTGTTTCTTGTTAGTAATTCTAGACAATGATGTTTGGTTTTGCACCCACGTGTGTCTGCGGGGTGAAGTTCAGATGTTCATACTTCTGTGGGCTCGAAACACAAAATTGAGCCTGATTTCTGTGCATGTTCTCAGAGACACCTAGAATATGCACTCGAGAGAGATAATTCCCCTGCCCTACAGAATTAAAAATACTCGGCTTTTAGGAGAGATCAAATCCAGAGGGTTCAGAAAAACAACATCGCCTTCCCCAGCACCTTCCAAGCTAATGAGGCAACCGGAAGTAGCCAATTCTTTCTCAGAAACAAGTTGGCCAGAGGTAATGAGCCGTTTCTGTTGAAGCAGAGCACAATTTTTCTCCCTTTCACCAAGCATTCATAACCACTCAAATTTTGAAAACATACCACCTACAAACTACTCATCTAATAACTTCGACCTTTTCAAACTAATTATAAAGTTCTCATCTCAATAATATCTGCAAAACATGTCTGTGAGAAACAGTTTGCATGGAGAATTACCAGTGCACACGACAGGGGAGTGCTGTGTCTACCAGCACCCTTAAAATGTACTTTGGGATCACATTCACATTTCACTATTCTGAATGCCAGCCTGTGTGAATAGCTCAGAACTGCCCTTTGCAAGGAAAGAATTTAGAATTCTTATCTCTGCACTTATGACAGAGACATTTGGAAAAACACAAAATCACTAATTATCTACAACCTAAAGCAAAATTTTAGTTAATCTTTCCCATTTATTTTCAGGCGAAAGTTCAGTGAAGTTATTATGAAAATTATTTCAAAGAATAAAATCAGTTGGCAATGATGGAACCTAATGAGCAAATTAAACTACTACATTAGTTTTCTGAAATGAGTGCCCTTTATATTTCTTCCTTAAATGTAGCAATTTCTGTCAGAAGAATTGGGTATTATTAGTCCTTGACATCAAAAGCCACGAGGGACTAATTACATAAAGTTGAATAAATATCTTAACTTTGTTGTGTGCCAGGCTGTAGCCAGGCTTAGTTATGGAAAGCTACCAAGTAGATTAAAAAAAAGGAAAACACCTTGCATTCCTGAAGCTACAGGAGGTGTGTTCTCTGACTGAGGACAGCAGCAGCTCAGAGAACAGCTCAGAGAATCCATGGCCTCCTGTTTCTGCGCCAGTGACCACTGTTGCAGATGACATGACAGTTACAACTGACAGAATCTACAAACTGTCAGAGGACTCAGTGCAGATTTCAGGTCCAGTCCATAAAAACTCCTGAGGCCTTCGTTGTTTCCGGTTCTTGGTTCGGTAAGCACAGGGACTCTGAAAGCCATGTGTGGAAGACTACACAGCCACAGATGAGGGCAAGTGCTGAGCCCCAGGTCACAGGATTGTCCACCAGTCAAGAGCCCCAAGCTTGAAAGTTGCGCGAGAACTGAATGTCTGCAATGCTATTGAGTTGTTACTTACGGTGCAGTGGTTTGTGACATCACTTTCTGCAGCGCCAGCAACACGCAGTGAATGCACAGGAGTGAAAACTTAACGTTGTGAGGATTCAGCAGGTTTCCAGACTTGGAGTGCATGGGCGGCTTGTATGATTTTCGCTGAGTCACCAAATGATTGTCTTACATGGACTTGGAATCAAATTCATTAGTGTGGCCTTTGAGGGAGCTTGAAGCTTCAAGGTCAGCATGGCTGTCTGCTCTGGTCCACTTAGAAAAGGACTGTTCTGTCCTATGAGCAGGACAGGGACCATCTCCCCTTCCCTAGCTGCTCCTTCCTGAAGAATAAATAGAGGATACAAAGAAAGCGTGACCATTTTAATGTATCCTTATTACCAGCACCCCTTTCATATCCCTTTGACACAGGCTAACGTGAGAAGGTCTAATTGGCGTGGGTGGTTTTGGAATCAGCAAACTTTCTTGGTCATTCCTATGTGTCTTTATGTAAAATCTGGGCTCTATTTTGTAATGGCTATGGTCAATCCATTGCTGTAAATGAAACTTCAAAATTACTTCCTAGATTCTCTTTAGGCCCCTTGTACTAATTGTGTTTCTGTTGCTGTTGTGATAAGCACCATGACCTCCAGCATCTTGGGGAGGAAAGGATTCATTTTAGCTTATAGGTTATATAGTCCGTTATCCAGGGGAGTTAGGCAGGAACTGGAAGCAGAAACTCAAGCAATAGCAACACTTGCTAGTTTACTCCCAGCATCACGTTCAGCTAACTTTCTTATACAAGCCAGGCCCACTTGTCGAGGGATGGAACCCACAAGAGTAGACCCAGGCCTCCTATGACAGTTAGCAATAAAAGAAAATGTCACACAGATGTGCCCACAGGCCAATGTGATGGTGGCAATTCTTCAATTGTGGTTCCTTTTTCCTATGCGATTCTAGTTTATGTCAAATTGTTGATAAAAATCAACCAGTGCATCCCTACTTCTAGCCTGGCCACTGACCTGGGAGAAAGTGCTTTTATCTTCTTCCTTCTACTTAACAGTTTTAAGTGTTTAGACAGAAATATCATTTCCGAATGGCTATAATGTTACAGCCAGTCTTATTTTATAAATATGTAATATGTGACATGATAATATAAAAGTGGGAAAGTATGTATGAATTTAAGAAAATGTCTACGTTTAGAAAAAATTAAATTTAAATATTTTCCTATGTTAATGGCTGTAATCATGCCTTTCCCACTATCCATTAGAAAATATTGAACATTAGCTGAAATACAATTTTAAACCATGGGCTTTAAATTCTATTCCATCAACAACATTGATGTTTGATTTAGGGAAAATAATACAATTTTCTTACTGAATTATAATTCAATATGAGAATGTGTTACCTCAGGCAAGCATATGAAATGCTATTAAAAATGCAATTTATTCTGCTATATAAAAAATAACTAAAAATGTTTCAAATCACAGAAATGATATAAGCAATGAACTGAGACATATTTCACATTCATTAAACTCCAAAATATGTTCCTTCTACTTCTATACATAAACTAGCACTCAGAAAAGCTAATGCCACTTTTAAAAATCTAAATTACACTGTAAAGTGAAAGTGTTTTTGAAAATATTGATAATTGTTGAAGCAGGCTGCCCTTCACTGCCTGACGACTCACTAGTCTCTCAAACTTCACATGTGTTTTAAAATTAACATAATAAAAACTTTTGTTGTGATAACTATGGAAAATATTATTTGAATAACAAGACATTTACACTCGAGCCAATTAACTAGTTGTAGGAAATCCATACGGCTCTTTCTCTGGTAGTCAATTTCTGGGGGGAAAAATAAAAACAAAAACACAATAAATAAAAGAGCCAAAAATCAATAAAAGTAGCAGACAGTAATTTCCCAATACCAAGTTTACATGTAACATGACAATGAGATAATCCTGAAATTAACACAGTGTGTGAGCAACTTTCTTCCAGATGAAATATCCCAAAAGTACAAGTTGACTCAGTGTGCTCTGCTGAATTTAACTGGAGATTTGCACTTCAAATACTTTGGTCCTCTGAATCTGCACGTAACTGCCCACTACAGTGCTGACTTTTGTAAGAGGAACTACCTTGTCCCTTGGTAGTGACATAGAGATTTATTCCTGAATTTTGTATTGCCTAGCTTTGCCAACTTTAAACCTTCACTTAAATGGGGTGTACTTTATAGACGTGTGTCTTTCATTTGGAAGGGTGTTTGAGAGCTCCATTGTGATGTGCTTAACTGCAATTGAGCCTTTACCATGTATACCCAATATAGTCCATGAAACATGTCCACCTACTTCCAACCTTTCCCATCTGGTAGCGACAAAGCATCAATAGGGCCAGCTATCTTCTCTGATTACATTCAGCCACTGGAAAAGCCCAAAAGAAAACAAGGGAAAGAAATTTCACTCTTGTAGAAAATATGGTCTGTCTCTTATCCAGGAGGTTGGGTCTTCCCACAGTACTCTGTTCCACTATTTGGGGGTTGGTATGCTGTTTTCCCTCAGTCAACTGAGGACTGAGGATGGTGTGACTCTTGTCATTCCAAGCTCCCAAGGTACCCAATATCCTTTATGATTTCCTTATACCCCAAGCAAATTTGAAGCAGTTCTTCAAATACACATCTGTTTCCTGTTGGGACATGTCTGAGACACTACTCTAAAGCAGACAAACTTTAGCGTGCATCAAGTCAGAGCACAGAGTGATGGATATCATCTCTGGAGCTTCCGACCTGGTAGGTCTGATCTGGGACTTGAGAATTTATGCTTTTGAGTATTTCCAAAGTGTTGCTACTGGATCACACATAAAAAACAACTGTATGACACTCTTATAATGTCTCTTGGTCAAATGACTTTGCCACCACTCTTTTGGGAGAACTGCCAGCTAGCTATTGAAATCTCAAGGTCCTTTGAGGAAGCCATTCTGTTTGAGTAGAGGATTGAACCGGCGCCCCTAGAACCTTAAGATACCAGGGGAAGGTGGTAAGGCAGTTTAGGTATTAACAGTCATGTTCTGTCTCTGGTTTTAGTGAATATGGGTAAAAGAAGGAAAAAAGCTATTTCTATAATTTTGCCGTTTCTTCCTTGTAAGAAGTAAAATCTATTGCAGTAGAAAATTTACCATGTAAAAATTTCTCCTTGGAAGCGCAAAGAGTAAAATGTTAAAGTACATAGCTTTATAGGGTTAATTTTCTTCTCCAAATAGCAAGTCAAACAAAATGTATAAAAGTAAAAACACCCAGGTGAAAATAAAAGCATATATTAATCTCTTTGAAATATTGGGAGAGAACCAATATTTATTGAGTACCTACTGTTTGTCAGTATTTCACAAGCACTAATTCATTTTGCTCTCCCCCAAATTAGATTGGTAGTGGGTTAATGAAGTGATAGACAGTGTGAAGTCAAATGTATAGCCCAATAATGTGCAGCTCATAATAAACTCAGTGAGTGGAACCTAACTCTACCTCTAATGACAGAACATTCTCACATCACACAGATTCCGAAATAGAACATCAAAATCATTAGAGAACTAGTCATGGAAACTAAAGGATGTCAGGTACAGGAGCATTGCTGTCTTACTGTCCTTGGCCAGAAAGAATTGATCTGCAAGATTGCAATTAATCATGGGGGATTACTGAGCTGGTGTGAAGTCCTGGCACTCCCAGCAGGCCACAAGCTAGCTAATCTCTCTACACTGTGCTCCCTTTTCTTTGTTTCCATGATGGCTGATCCTGAGAGCATTCCCTAATTAATTTTTCACATGTCAATTTCCATCTCAATGGTTGTTTCTTGAAGAATCTAAGCCGTGGCAAAGATAGCCTCTTTACCCTTTTTAATTGATGTGAAAATAAATAATGGTTCATAAAAACCATAAATTTCCCTATATTATGTTGTAACTCATAATTTGGATGTTGAAAGATCCATTTAAAATTGTGAACAGTAATTTAACTGAAAGGTCAATAACTCTTCATTGCCTTGAATGTAAATGAATTTCAAACATTAAAAAAATTGGGACCCATGCAGAATACTTAAGACTATCTGAATATGTATTTTCTTCATCTATTCTTTAGCTGATATTTATATTCTCACTCTCCTTTCCCCTTCCCTCCCTCCATTCTCTCCCTCAAATATTCCATTATTCTCCAATTTGTGTCTCTTTTTAAATCTTCTTTTTCTATAAGTACATGCCTTTTGTTTCAGAGACTGTAATTTTATTCTTCCCCATGTTTTTTCCTTTCAAACTTTAAAGGTAGGATCAGCGTTTACCAAAGTCATTTGGTTGTGGTTACCTTCTTGCCCGAGGTTATTAAATTCTGAAAACAATCATTTTTCTTGAGTGTGGTAGCAGAAATTTTATGAGCTTCTTGTCCCTGGAGATTCCTAATCTCTTTTGCCAACAACCTTAGTCAACCTTACAAACCCCTAGAAGAGGTTTGCAATTCCAAAGTTGCTTCTTCAAGGAACATTGATTTTAATCTTGGTATGAAAGTTGCTCACTTATCTAAACATGATTGGAACCCATAGTTTTCTCAGTTAGCTAAGAAGCCAGTTAAAAGGTAGAATAAGCCATACAAGTAAGACTACATACTTAACTTTTTTCTATAATGCGTGGTTATATGCCAATATATGTTTACCTTTTGATGACAAGTTACATTTTACATTAAATATAATCAATTGGTTAGCATGTGTGTCATTCTTGAACAAAACCTATAATGCATCATCCTGTTTCCAGTTTCGCTTTCTTTAATTAAAGCAAAATAAATGAATAAATAAATCATAAAAATAAATAACAACAAGAATAAAGTGAACACTTATAAAGCAGCTAAAATTAGGGAATCTCCCCTTGTATATGTCCTGCTTTGTTGATGTTTTTGTTTTTTTGTTAAGTGCTCATATGAATATTTTTTATTGCAAGAACTATTTTAAACAATCCACTTTTATTAAATATTTCTAAAGTATGCAATTTAGGTTCTCTTTAAAACAATATTTCATCTGCTAGTATATGTCTACATATAAAGATTTCAACACCACGAGCAGTTGCTACTCAGAGATCGAGACCCATACAGCTGCCTGTCTTCACCATGGAAGACTGGAAGTAGCTGGAAGTAGCAGTACTCAGAGGAACGAAGTAGTCATGAGCGCCTCATTTGCCATGCCCACCAATCAGTATGAAATTAATTTGGTTGGCAAAGTAGATAAAGCAAAATTGCTTAAGAAAGCTTCTACTTAATTTCCAAACCCAAGGAATTCCCTCATCCATATTATTTGACAATTCATCAACTTTCTTTACAAGGGCTTTTTCTTCTTATGACCCTTATCCAACTAACTCACCTGTTACCAAAATCTATTGCTTTTAAAATATTGTGGAAGAATAATGTTTTGTGTGATAATTACTGTGCTAACTAATCTTGGTTGTCAACTTGACTACATCTGGAATCAACTAAAATCTAAATGGTTCAGTATACTTGTAAAGGATTTCTTGACTGGATCATTTAAGGTAAGAAGACCCACCCTAAATCTAGACCACATATTCTAGCAGCAGTCCTGGAAGAAGAAGGCATCTCTTTTTTGCCTGCTTGTCCTCACTTTTACTGGCAAAACCATTTATCCTGTTCCTGAGGTGGCCATTCACTGGTGTTAGGACCCTCTTCAGAATTCCAAGATAGAATGGTGATAGGCAGCTCTCCAGGACTTCCCTGCGACTCCAGTAACAGATTGAGGCTGCTGAGACATTTAGTCTTGTAGACTGAACAACTACCAGCTATGTGGCCTTTCCATCAGGAGGTAGCCGTTGCTGTACTATACAGATCACAACCTGTGAGGAACTCTAATAAGTCATAGGCAGATTATAGACAGACAGACAGATAGATAGATAACCCTCACTAAGACATTTGCTATCATTTAAAAACAAGTGTGTGTGTGTGTGTGTGTGTGTGTGTGTGTGTGTGTGTAGCAGTAGTAAAGAAATACATTATAGCACTCAATTCAGAAGAAAAGAAAATCATAACATTAATGTCTATATTATAAATAATCTCTGAATTTCTTTTCAAGAAGTGACCTTGTTTTCCTGTGACACAATTGGTTTTGGTATACCGCTCTTAATATCTTAGATATTATAAATGAATTCAAAAACTAATTGTAACTATTTGGGTTAATCCTAACACCAAGTAAGTATGTACTTCCCATGCCCAAATATCATTTTACAAAATATCATTGTTTTTCTGAGAAAGTCAAAGTGAATAATACTATCTATAAGATAATCACTAAATAAATTCCTTGGGAATTAAAGTTGAAAATGTTTGAGATATATTGTCAGATAGAAATGTGAAATTTTCCCTGAAAGTACAACTTTGCAGTAGGTAGGCAAGAAGAATATCTTAGTGTATTCTAACCGCTTACTATGCAATAATAATAGAATTCCAATAGTGTTTTAGAGATGATCTATTATCTGTGTATACAGAAACAGGCTCCAAGAAGACAGCAACTTTTCCAGTGTTATGCATTAATGATAAAATAGAATTAAAAATCATGCTTATGTAGAACCCTACTGTTCGACTTCAACTCAGCTCAGCTCTTAGACCACCAATGATTCTAACCATCAGTGTGTTCTTTTTTTAAAAAAATCTTTAAAAGAATTCCCATTTGGACTTTTAAAAAAAAATCTATGGCTGAAATATATCATATTTGACATCAACAAAATTACAATGTTAAAAGAATAAAAAAAATCTGGTTTCTCAAAGCTACAGAATATATTAAAAATTCTAATATTTACATTAGTCAGCATATTCTAAGTTCTTCTGCTGTGACAAGCTACCTCAAATGCAACAAATGTTATTGTTTATGCCACATTCCTCTATATTTCTACACATAGTGAAAGCTAGGAGAAGTCTCAGTGTTTTTTAGCTTTATGATCTCCTTCAATATGTGGTATCAGATGCAAATAAAAATGTCTGGCTTAGAGGCTGAAAAAATTGTCTGATAGTGTGTGGGCATCCAAAGGCTCAAACAGAAAAATGATACAGTGATTTTCTACATGTTTAGGACGAGCTTCTCAGATGATGTGGCTGAAAGCAACACTTTAAGATTCAGGAAAACATGGGGCAGGAGAGATGGCTTAGCAGTTGAGAATGCTTTCTGCCCCTGAACAGGACATGCACTCTGTTCCCAGCACCCACACTGGGAGACTTAAAATTGCCTGAACTCCAGCTCCAGGGAATCCAATTGCCTCTTCTGGCCTCCCCAGGTTCCTGTACTCACATGAACATACCTACACACACATACACACGTAAACATACAATTAAAAATTATAAAAAAGAAATCTTTTTGCAAAAAAGATCCAGGATATCTTTTCATGAGTTTTCTGGAAGATATGGAGAAACAATGGGAGAACATTAAGTCCCCATTGCCATCCACCTTGACTCCTTACAACACTGCTATTTAGACATTACAAGATGAGAATACACAGATTGTATTTTGTGCTTTAGGTAGCTTCATGCACTCATGAATATGATCTCTAAACTCTAGTTATATTGCCTATATTTTCTTGTATTTTATATATAACATACATCAAAAAATAAGTTTATTACAATCCTAAAGTTATTATTTTTGAAAATGTAAAACATATTTATTTTACATTAATTGTATGTTAAAATAGAAATGTTGGATATATTTGATTGTGTTAAATACATGTTAAATTAATATATGTAAATATACATTAAAATAATATATATTAAATATATTATTTCAAGCAATGACATTCTTTTCACTATATCAAATATGGCCCATGGTCACGAAGATTTGAGATTTTTTTAAGTTACTTTCAAGCTAACAAGTTAGCTTTTCATGGATGCTGAGAAAAAGCATTAGTCAGAAGTGAAGGGCTTAATTATACAAGATACAGCAAACAGCAAGCTCAAAAAAGAACATCAAAAGAAAAAAAAAGAGCACAAAAGGGCAGTTGCTGCCCCATAAGAAAAATGAGAGATCATGAACAACTCTTTCAGAGAAGAAACTCCTGAAAAGTTGAGAATTGCATAGAAGGCAAGTAGCATGTTGCTCTGGAAGTACAACCCTGTCACATGGACAACTTGTATGGGGAAAGCCCCTTTGGGCTCATGTATGGAGCATCTCCTCACTGTATATTAAAGTCATATCCAGTGATCATCTTATCTGGGTTAAATCAATGGTTGTCTTAAAACTTTGTTTCATATAGCTGAGTCTGTAAAAGGACTACATAAATCTTAGTGGAATTATGTCTAGTTTTGCCTATACAGGAGAGAGATGTAAGGACTCCCTTAATAGTCATGACGTCCTTTCCAGAGTTTTCATTTCTTTCAAAAATGCAAATAATGTTGAGCCAGTCTTTTCAAGAACCTGGAAGCAGAGACATTAGTACCTCTAATTAGATCTCTCTAATTGTGTGGATGTCAATGGGACACACAAACCATAGTAAAAGTAATCTTCTCTACAGTGCACCTTATGCACACAAGGTAGGGAGTGCATTATTGTGCATAATCAACGTAAGCCAAGCTTATGGGGAAATTAAATACAGAATTGCTACTGTATCTATACTATCTACAGTGGGAGATAATTATTGAGCCAAAAAGGAGACACAATAGACTCTTGTTTAACCTTGTACGGGGGTTAATTTTTCTTGTCTACTGGACTGGGCTTAGAATCATCTAGGAGACATATTCTATGTATGTCTGTGAAAATTTCTTCAGAGTAGCTTAACTAAGGAAGGAAGGCCCACTCTGAATGTGGGCGGTATCATCCCCTAGGCCTGGGTTTCAGAATGCACTCCTGTTGTTCACTTCCTGTTCCACTGAGATGTGAGAAAGTGAGGAATCTCAACTTAAAGCCCTTTCCACCAGTGCCTCCCACTGGGATGGACTGTCCCCTCAAACTGTGATCCACACAAACCCTTCCTTCTTTGTGCTGGTTCTTGACAGGCATTTGCTCACAGCAGCAAGTAACTAAAGTACCCTGGATAACTCTTCTTCTTCCCAATGTCTAAAGAATGCCTTGCATTTCAGGCGATAGTCCCCAACTGTGAGGTGATAGTCACTGCCACCCTCTACAGGTGAAAGAAAGAGGTTAAGTTGCCCATCTGTCAACTACTGTCACAACTGTTTCCAGTATTGATAAAGCATCCATAGGACATTATACTAAATGTGCTCACACGCACATGTGCACGCACACTCGCGCACACATGCGCGCGCGCACACGCACACAAGTATACATGTGAATTTATAACATACATTTAAATAAACTCCTTAGTTAAACTTTTATTTATTACTTTATTTTTTTAATTTTCTAAAAAGAGCACTTGCACTTTCAGTCTTTATTCAGAACTCAAATTCTCAGTCCCAAAGCAAGAGACACTGAGGAACACAAATTTCTAACTTTTACTAGTCACTCTTACTAACAGAAAAAAACAAAACAAAACAGACAACTAAACAGTTTTGAAACTTTACATGCTTAGAAGTGTGAAAAGGAGGTCTTGGCAGGAAGTATCAATAGAATATAGTATTTCAGTATCTGTCATGTTAGGATGAGAACCCAAAACCAAATCATACAATGACCAAATTTACTAGACCCCAAATTATGAGATGCAGTGAGATCAGGTACTCATAAGGTTGTGTGATGGCAACATAAATTGGAGAACCTGCCTGAACAAGATAAGCATAAGATAAAGCCAATAAAAAATGAGGACGAGCATGCTTTCAGATACTTTTTAGAAATGTTTCCTATTGTATCTATAAATTTAATAACGCCTTACACAGTTTTTCTGAATCAACCTTTTAGAGCCCATAAGTTGTTGTGATTTTGTTTACCTTCATACTTGCTTCATTTCAGTCCATTCTTGTTTGAGTCAAGGTTCTATGGTGACGAGAGATTTGGGGGCACAAACCTGACCAGGTTGCTTCACCCCCAGCTCTTACATGAAGTGAAGCTCTTACCTGCTGTGCCTCAGTTTCTTCCATTCATGAAATAAACAACAATCACTCCTGCTTATAACGTTACAGCGAGGCCAAAGCATAAAACAAAAGGAACTAAGACATAAAGCGTTGCTATCATATCATATCAAGCCTTTTGCCACAGTTATTAAGACTCATTCAAAACCACCTCATTTCATGCTCCAGGGGATCTGGAAACATGATCACATAAAGACAGTGCCCATCACTATTTCCTTTTCTTTCTGCCTCTCCAAATAAAACAGATCTCACTTTTCTGGCTTCTTTCATAATTTCTTTGATAAGTACCATATTCCAAGCTCCTTTACTGACACATTGACATATTCTTCTCTTCATATTCTCAAAATTACCCTCAGTGATCCCCTTGAGCCTTCCACTTGATATAACCACAGCTTCCCAGACAACTCTAATGACAGGAATACTTTCTATAAGTTAAGAAAATAGTGGGGTTCTTTTTTAAACCAATTTCACATTGACAGGGTGATTTTCAAAATCACTTTGTCCTGGGGATGTAACTCAAGCAGAGTTACAAAGATTAGTGTTGGTCTAACCTGCATAAGTCCCTGAATTTGACCCTCAGAATTACAAAATAGAATATAATAAAATAAAAGGCTTAGTTATGTTTAAAATTCCAAAGCCAGTGCAATTTTAACTTACCACAATAAAACATCTATATGTATAAGCATACTTATTATTGAACAAAGCAAATGATTTGATTACAGAGAATGCATAATTTCTTTCTTAAATTTTTAGAAATAAATTATTCACACTTATCTATGAGAACTTTAATTAGAGTACTGAGCATAGAAAGAGGATATTACAGGCTCAAAAGGTCGGTGGAAAATAGTCAACAATACTGAGGGCAACATTATTTGTTAGTGGAAGGGAAATCCAGAAGCTTCCTAGATAAATAACTTAATAGTGATAATGTTGACTCTAGTAGAGAAAGCCATATGGTCCTTCACATTCTATTCTTTGTCTACAGCTTACACACATTTGCATGTGCTATTCCAAATGCAATAAATGTCACTTCCTTCTTTCCTTTTCTGCCTAGAAATTTTTTCACAGACTTAAAACCTTTCAACTCTTCTGGAAGGCTTCCATCAGACCGCCAGATAGCTACAAGCTCCCTTCTCTTCTTTCTCATACACTCTGTATTAGAGTTGCTTGCAAGTCCATCTCCTGATCCTTAAAGCTGTGGTTGTGTTTAACTTATCCTAGAGCCACCAGAACATCAAACAAAGCCCTGGTGTGTGATACACATTATATAGTTGTTTACCGAAAATGTTAAAGGAAAGATAATAAAGTAGGTTTAGTTTGGTTTGACTATGACTGAAAAGATATTAAATATGCAGTCAGATACATACATCAGTAGTACAAGGGGAATGGATATTGAGACAGGCACACACAAGTGAACAGGATTGATTTAACTTGTGGAGAAAAGACAAGTTTTGAAGAAAAATAAACATGAAAAAGTCACTTTACAGAAACTAAGAGGAGAAGAGCTGCTGGTGGATAAGTTGTTGATGGTAGCAAATGAAGCTACAGTTCCTCTTCATAAATTATGGAATACAGTTCTCAAAACACAAGATGATGCGGCTGCTAGATCAAATAGTATATGTGACAGTGCTTCAAACAATGCCAGGAGCAAAATACTTGCCAAACAGTTCTTTCAAAATTGAACATGAAAATAACCGAAATGATAAAAACAGATCTCGCAATGAGGAAGTAGATGGTGACGAGCATCCGAGGAAACGCTTTATTACAAAGGAAGAGATGGAAACTCAGTCGCTGTGGGACAAGTAATGAAAAGGACATGAAAAAAATCGAGCAACAAGTAAGTACTTTGTATTTAGCAACTATATTTTTGAAGGAGAAAATAGTTTGGAAAGTTGAAGAGCGGACAGGACTCTGTGAGAAACTGTTGAGTGGAGAACAGGAAAAATTTGCATAGGGAAGGAGACAGAACCAGCAGAGGGGAAGAATCAGACAAGGGGAGCAAAAAGGGGGGATCCATGAAAGCAAGGGGGTCACTGTATATTTAGTGGGAAATTAAAGGGAACTGCAAGCACTCTCTGTTTTCCATAGAGTGGGAAATTAAGTTTCTTGTAACTAAGAGGGACTTGAGAGTAGCTTGTGGGGGGGGGGGGTAAGGAAAGTCAGAAATACGTGAAGCAGCCATCTTAAGAAGCATAAAGGGAAGCCATTGAGAAGAAGGAGCGAGGAAGGCTCGTGAACCTGAATGAGGGCTGCCAGTCTGTGGTTCCCAACCCACCGCCTTCTACTCACAGTTTGGCTATTTATTACTGATGCTCTTTGACCTACTAAGGGTGATTCCAGAGATGACTTCCAAAATCAAGAATAAGCAACATCATGGGAATTGAGAATTGACTCAACTGCTACCACAGTACTGAGGACAGTGGGGTAATCCTCATCTAGTTCACCCAAACTACAGTTCAGATCACTTGGATTCACAACGAGTTTATGTTCATCTGAGAGGAATGTCAGCCCATGATTTGAACAAGAAATTATTGACTCCCAAAGACAATATAAGACATCCACCTCTCAGCTATGTAAAAATAATCCTTAATCACAAGAAAAGGAAATAGTTCTCATGTGCTTTACTGCATCCAATGGCTTCAAGTTGCGGCACATGTCTGTCTCCAGACTGCAGGCCCCGCTCTCCATCTCCTCTCCACAATAACCTATCCTAATTTTCAACAAAAAGAAATTTTGATTAATCAATTTTTTTCAGTTTTTTTTTTTGCAGGTTTCTAATAGCAACGGTACCCAATTAATCAGACAACTATTCAGATGTTAGATAAATTATTGATAGTTGAAATAAGTTAGTGTCACACACACACACACATACACACACACACACACACACACACACACACACACACACATACACACTGCCAGATGCTCAGTGGCTCTACATCACTTTGTCTGGCACATTCCTACTTTCGTTTTCTACCACAAAACCAGATTTTAGCCAGCTTTCCTCTCCATTCCCAGAGGCTAGCTTTCTAACTCTCAGGTTTCTGCACGCTCCTCACTACCAGAACTGGACACAGGGTGGGTCATACTCTTCACCCTCCATCTCACACCCATCCTCCTAACCCTCCCTTTACTTCTACAAAAGAACCACCCTAGAGTTCTAATATTGAAGTGTAGTGGTGAAGTTAAGGGGAGATGAGCAGTAAAATATCAATGGAACAAATTAGCTGGCAATCAAATCTCATGTCTCTCAATGTTCTTACTGTGAGTGACACAGCTGGATAATTTGTGACTCATGCATGAGGTAGTAGTTGAAGCCTTTGAGATTCAGCTGTCTCCCAAGCCCACACAGATGCCAAATATCACCTAACTCGTGTGCACATCAAGGCTTTAATCTCACGTCAGCCAGGCTTCAAAACACTTTCTCATAAAAGCTCTGCTATTCTGGTTCAAAACAGGAAGTAAAGACCTACCAAGCTATATTTGTACTTATTTATCAGATTCACTCTTGAGGATAGAAAGTTACAACTTTCAGATACTTATGTGTAAGCATAGGCCATAAGACACCAACTGTATTCTGATGTAGATCTCCCAGTGACTTTCTCACCGAAATGCCTTCTAGACATACAGGATGAAGGTCCACCCAGTTCCAAGTGGTCTGTGATTGCACAGAAAACTATAAAATGTTCTCATGGGTTCTCACTTGCCTTTGGTCCAGCAATGACCCTTCTATAAGAAAATATCCAAATGAATGTGGTGAATAGATTGACAGATGTTCTATTCAGAAGAGCATTTGGTTATCTATATGAATGCTTAATATTCACTGCTTCAGCAAATTATGAATATGCAAACTGAATACAAATTTTTTTCAGGTCTACAGGTTGAAGCCAGAACTTTATCGTGCTAGGTGAGTAAAGCAATGCTGAGCTGTATCCCAACATCAAACTTAAATCTTAGAAGTCCAACAGGTGATTCTAGGTGAGGCCCACAAACACACAGAGAACTCCATGTCCTGAGCTGAAGCCCTGGGAAAGAAGGAGCTTCCCCAAGATAAGGCCTCCAGGTGCACCAGCACAGCAGAAATTGGGACACGGGGTATGAACCTGATTTGATGCACATTAAAGCCCCACAGACACGTGGGGACTTTTAAAATTCACATTGGTCAAAGCTGTGGATGCAAGGAGAAAACTGGAGTGGCCCTCAAATAAGACCCACAGGGACAGGGACTTCTGCATCTCCACACAAAAGTTGCAAACAAGGCATGAGGTCCGTCCTGACCTGGAACATCACCGACCATCATGGGAACACTAGAGATAGCACCTCTGACCTCAGATGCAGACCTACAGAGGAAAGCAGGACCTCTGCCATACTAAGACTTTCGCTTCTCCTGAATGTTATAAATTGTTCCACTAAAAGATAAAAGGAGAGTAGAATTTGAAAAAAAATAAAGAGGAAGAAAAGCTCAACCAACAAACTCTACATTTATAGGTCCCAGGACAGAAACACACACACACACACACACACACAGAGAGAGAGAGAGAGAGAGAGAGAGAGAGAGAGAGAGAGAGAGAGAGAGAGAAGCATGTCTTTTCCCCAAAGCCTATAACAATAATTCCCAAGGAGAACAATTTAGAAAGATTTCCAGACAAAGAATTTAAACAAATAATTATAACAATTGTCAGACAACTCAGAGAAGAAATGAGTGCATTCTTGGAGAACAAAATCAAAGAGTTGTATGAAATAAGGGAATAAATTTTGAAAAGGTGGAATTCAATAATAAAAAAGAAATGTTGAATAAGAACAGAACTAGGATTAAAGTGGTGGTAGAAATGAAAACCTCAATAATCTAAATAAAAAACACAGGGAAAGCCTCGCCGACAGGAGGGACCACGTGGAAACAAAGTGCCGGTGCTAGAAGACAAGACAGAGGAACTGATTACCCAGTATAGGTCAGTGATAAATTCACAGAACCCCACTAACACAACACAGAGCTTTATGACACCATGGAAAGGCCCAAACTATAGATTGTTGGCACGGAAGAATGAGAAAAATACCATATCAAAGACATAGAATGCATTTTCAAGAAAATCATAAAAGAAAATTGTCCACATCTAGAGAAAGAAACACCCAAACAGGTAAAAGAGGCCCATTGTACTCAAGAAGGCAGGAAGAGAGAAGAAATGTCCCTTGACATACTACAGTTAAAACATTAAAAACAAGCCGGGCGGTGGTGGCACACGCCTTTAGTCCCAGCACTCGGGAGGCAGAGGCAGGCTGATCTTTGTGAGTTCGAGGCCAGCCTGGTCTACAGAGCGAGATCCAGGAAAGGCGCAAAGCTACACAGAGAAACCCTGTCTCGAAAAAAACAAAACAAAACAAAACAAAAAAAAAAAAAAAATTAAAAACGGAACAAAGAAAAGGTACTGAAAGCTGCAGGAGAGAAAGATCAAGTCATTTACAAAAGTGGATCCATCAGAATAACACCTGTTTGGAAACTTTTAAATCCAGAAGGAACTGGAAAGGTGGATTCCGGGTTGTGAAAGATGACAGCTGTTAAGCCAGACTATCTTCCATACCCAGCAAAACTATCCTTTAAAGAGAAAGAGAAACGAAAATTGTTCATGATAAAAACACACTAAAGGGGCTTATGACAACTAAGGTAGCTCTACAAAGGATACTGGAGGGAACATTTTAGTCTGAGGGGATAAACACACCCATAAGTCACAGGGAATAAATAAACACATGATACCAAGTCTGTTAATAAAAATAATTTTAAAAAATATACAAAATCAAAAAACGACAGGAATTAACATAAATCATTCTACAGTAACTCTAAATATTAATCATCTTACTTAACTCCCAACCAGCAAACGACACAGACTAGCAGATTGAATCAGAAACCTGAATCCATCTTTTTGCTGCCTTCAAAAAACACGTCTTACCATCAACAATAAATTCCAGCTTAGGGTAAAATATTGAAAAAAAAAAAAAAAGTATTCCAAGAAAATGAACTAGGACATAAGCAGGTTTAGCTAGTCGAATATCTTACGAAACAAACTTCAGAACAAAAGAGATAAGGAAGGTCTATTCATACTCATGAAAGAAATAATACACCAAGGATATTGCAATTCTGAAAATGTATCAACCAAACACAGGTACACACAATTTCAAACACTTTCTACTAAATGTAAAACTAATGGTTAATTCCAAAACAGTGATAACTGGTGATTTTGGTATCCTGCTCTCACCAGCAGACAGGCCACTTGGGCAAAAACCAAACAGAGGTAGGTGTATTGGGACTAAATGACATCATAAATAGAATGGGCCTATCAGACATTTACAGGACATTCCTCCCAAACACTAAAGAATACATATATTTCTTAGCAGACTATGGAATTTCCTTCAAAATTTGCCACCAATTAGGATACAAAGAAAGTCTCAACAACTATAAGAATATTAAGATGGCATCCCATATTCTATAATTTGACCCTAATGGAGAAAAAGCAAGATTTTGGGAGAAATAAAATTACAGAAAATATATAAATGCATAGAACCTAAACAAAACACTATCGAATAATAACTGTGTCACTGGGTAAATCAAAAAGGGAATTAAAAAAAAGAATTGAAAGAAAATAAAAGCACAGCATACAAATATATATGGAACCCAGTGAAGGCAGTCCTGGGAGGGATGTGTCTAGCATTAAGTGCCTGCACACACACACACACACACACACACACACACAAAAAAAAAAAAAAAAAAAAAAAAAAAAAGTGAGAGATCTCAATAATTCAATGATGAATCATAAGGCTTTGGAGAAACAAGAACAATCCAAACCCTAAAACACTAAGCAGGAAGAAATGACCAAAATAAAGAGGTAGAAAAAAATTTAAATTATACAAAAAAAAATCAGTGAAATGAAGAATTGGTTCTTTGAAAATACAAAAATGATTAACAAACCCTAAGTAGATTACTGGATCCCTTAGGAGAGAGGGGATCCAAATTAGTAAAATAAAATCAGGAACAAAAGGGGTGAGATTAAAACATATTTGAAACAGATATCAATGAAATTCAAAAAGTCCTAAGAACATACTTTTAAAAATTATATTCCAGCACTAGGTGGTGGCATATGCCTTTAATCCCAGCATTTGGGAGGCAGAGGCAAGTAGGTCTCTGTAAATTCTAGTCTATCCTACTCTACTTAATGAGTTCCAGGCCATAAAAGGCTATATAGCAAGACCTCATTTCAAAAAAAAAAAAAAATCAAAACCAAAAAAAAAACCTATATTCCATTAAATTAGAAAACTCTAAAAGGAACGTAAGAATTTCTAAATGCATATGCTATATTGAGATTTAGCCAAGTAAAATAGGTAATTTAACCATATTCATAATCAGTTACAAGACTGAAATAATAGTAAAAACTCCCCCAACTGTAAAAAGTCCAGGGCCAGACATATTTACTGCAGAATTCTTCCAGAACTTCAAAGAAGAATCAATACTAATACTACTCAAGTTATGTCATGAAATAGAAAAGGAAGGAAGTCTCTCAAAGTCTTTTATGAAGCCATTATTACCATGATACCCAAACCGAATGAACATAAAACAAAACAAGAAAATTGCAGACCAAGCTCCCAGGTGAACATAGATGCAAATTTTCTCAATAAAATACTAGCAAATCGAATCTAAGCTCATATTAAAAGACCTTTCATCAAAACCAAGTTGATTCCATTCTAGAAATGTAGAGATGGTTTAACATATGTAAATCAATAAATGGTATTCATCATGTAAATAGACTCAAAGACATAAACTGATTACATGAGTATCCCACTAAATGTGGAAAATGCCTTTGACAAAGTTCAACATCCCTTAGTAGGGAGATCATGGAGAAGCTAGGAATAGAGGGAACATATCTCAACATAATAAAGGCTACATAAAAAAAAAACTATAGGCAAAAACATCATGTTAAATGGAGAAACACTCAAAAAAATCCCTAGTAAGATCAGGAACAAGGCAAATATGCCGACTCCATTCTCTTCACTCCAATTTTAGCTTCAAGTCTTAGCTAGAGCAATAAAACCAGAGAAGGAAATAAAAAGTATACAATTAGGGAAAGAATTCAAGAAGAGACTTTAAAGACTCCACCAAAAACTATTAGAGCTGATAATTTCAGCAAAGTAGAAGAATTCAAAATTAACAAATAAAAATCAGTAGCATCCCTGTACATCAAGATGCCAAGGAAACAATCCAACTCACAGTAGCCACACACAGAACCCAAATACCTGGCAAGAAACTTCCCCTAGGTTAAACATTTTAAGAGACTAAAACAAAAGTTTCCTATGACAAAAAATAAGACATTAAAGAAAGAAATTGAGAAAAATAACAGTAGAAGATGGAAAAAATCCTGCGCTCATGGATTGAAAAAAAATATTGTGAAGATGAGCATCATACTAAATGCTATATACCCATTCTATGAAATAACAATCAAAATTCCAAAACTATTTTTTGGATACATGGAAAGTAATAATTAAAATTTTAATGAAGAGGCACAAAAGACTAAAGAACTAATGAAGAAAATATTCTTTAAATAAAAAAATCAGTTTCAACATGGACTTTGGGGCTGAACAGAAAATTCTTAAAAGAAGAAATACAAGTGGCTAGGACACCCCAGGGAAATAAAAAATTAAAAATACTTTAGGATTCTGTTTCACTCTAGTCAGAATGGCCATTATGGGGAAATACAGATGATAACAAATGCTGGTGCCGATGTAGCAAGAGAAGATATACTCTGCGTCCATTAGATGAAATTAGTCCTGCCACTTTGAAATTTAGTCTGGAGGTTTCTCAAAGCAGTAGAAATAGACCTGCCATTTGACAGAGCTATATCATTTCTAGGCTTAAACTCAATGAACTCTATGCCCTAATACCGAGACACTCACACATCCAGGTTCATTCTATTCACAATACCTTGGAAATAGAAGTCAAACTATACATCTGTCAACTGATGAATGGAGAAGAAAATATAGACTATTACTCAGTTATAAAGAAAAATGAAATCATGAAAATTTCAGGTACATAGAGGAAACTAGAAAAATTATACTGTGTCATGTAGCTAAGGTCCAGAAATGCATTTGTTACCTCTCCTTCGTGGATGGATCTTTGTGTCAAATCTCTTGTTTTGTATGTTTAACTTGCAGCAGAAGTAGAAGCCAGGAAACTGGAAAGAGGTCATCAGGGGCACATTATAGGAGGGTGGACAGTAGATTATAGGTAATAGGGAAGTAGAGGGCTGGAACATTGAGGATGGAAAAGACTCAAGCAAGGAGTGGTATGGGAGTATGAGGAAATCACCAGTGTATGGAAGGGATGGCCCAAAGTAAGGAGGTCTGAAAAGCCACCTGCAAGTCTGATTTCTCACAACACAGTTTAAAACAATCAGAGGGATAGTAGAATACATGCAAAATGGAAGAAGAGTGGAAGGACTGAGTGCAGTTGGGAGCAGAGAGATAGAGAGAGGAAGGAGTAGTGAATGGGCCAACAAAACTAGCCATCTACAAGAAAGCCATATGGAAATCTTGTTAGTAAGTTAATTCCAAAATACTGATTTTACAAAAAGAGTTCAATCAAATTACCTGCATGGATGAACAGTGTCTCTCTCAGGAGACATGGGCTATTAAATGAAAATTACAGTACAAGGCATAGGATACCTCCCTGTGAGTTACTGGTCAGGGAGGCACCAGAGGTCTCCAAATCGACACAGGCTATTGCCATTGTCCTTGGTTACCCACACTAACTACATGGTAAGACCCTACTGTTGAAGATGCCTCATACTTTGACTGTAGACACAGAAATAAAGCTCAAACCAACCAGAGGGTTTTTTCCCTGCTGACTGACTCTTATAGTATTAGAAGGTGCCAGACTATCAGAGAAAATGTGACAGTGATCTTCCCATGCTTTGGTGGGTGACCCCACACCTCACACATATGAGCAGCATTAACTGGACTAAGTGGGTTATAGAAAGAGACCGAGACACACACACACACACACACAGAGAGAAAGAGAGACAGAAGCAGACAGAAAGGAAGTAGGGAAAGGGATATGTTGTGGGCGGATATGGGGGGATATTAGAGGGGAAAACTGGGGGTAGATGTGACGATATTCCATGGTACACCTGTATGAAATTCTCAAGAATAAAGAAAAATAGAAGAAGCCCAACAAAGGTCACACTGCACTGAAATCAGAGTGTTGTCAGGCAGGACTGTGTTGCTTTGTAAAGACTTCTGGAAAGAATTTGCCTCCTTGCTCCAATTTAAGAATATGATCTCAATGAACCTGATCAGATAACCCAGGGTAATCAGTTCTAAATACAGCTGGCAAGCAACCTCAGGTCCACCAACAACCTTAATCTTCATTGGCCATATATGGTCATGTGTTTCCTGGTATTAAGGCAAGAACAAATTTGGTTACTATTATTCCCATGTTCCACACTGGGGGAGCTTATACATGAAGAGTAAGGCTCACATTTCCAGAAAGACTAAAGACAATAGCATACAGGAGAATTCTTGAAGCAAAAGAGAGCATCATTACTGTTTTATTATCTAATCTCTTTCTAATTCCCTCCTCTCCCAAAGCTTTCCTCTCTCTTCCCTCTCCTCTCCTCCCTTTCTTCCATCCTCCCTTTCCTTTCCTAACTCCCTTCTCTTCTCTTATATACATGAAATCTGAAGCAAACTTTAGCTAAGAGTATTCCTGCAACAGGCAAAACCTTCAAAAGACTATCACAGACAATTGGGAAGTTCATCTTTCTTCTCAGTAGACTGGAGTTGCTACTTCCCTCACACATTTTCATGGTGTTCCAGTGAGATAATGGTGAATTTCAAAGGCCAAAGAAAATGAAATGTTTCATTTCCACATATTGAGGAGGGGTACTTAATCGTGAAGAGCACAGTGAACTATAAGAGCTAATTGGTAAGTGACCTAGGATTTACTAGTTTGGATATCTTTAATAATATTCAATCGAATACATCCTCAAAAATGTTTTTCTGTACTCTTAAGGCAAGTCCTGGCAGGAGAAATTAACATAATCTCCAATGTTGCACACACTAAAACAGACATTTAATCATAATTGTCCCTGGCAATCATGTAAAATGGACTATTCATAGTTACTAGTAATGTGAAAACCCATAACACACTCCAGTCATCATAATAATACATCTCACCTCCAGCAAATGTGCAGCAAGCTGCCCCACTTAACTTTGTGTTAGCTCACTTTGAATACAGCCATAACTCTTGCCCTAACCTCACTTCCAGCTGGCCTATAAATTCATTTATTTATGTGACTTAGCCCTTGGGATTAAATAATTATTCCAAGTGCCTTGAATTTGCCTAAATAAATAATTCACCCTTGATATAATTAGTCCAGATATTATGAAGCAATATGGTATTTCATGAAAATGCATGCTACAAAGAAAGAAACATTTGACTTTTTCTAGTATAACCTAATCAATTTTAGCCTACTACCCTCCCATTAGAATTTTACAAAGTGGAATCATTAAATGCAATGTTCCCACAGACTTGGAAATTTTGGCAACAGGACCTGAACTTTCTATGATACTGCTAAATCTGCTTGCTGGGGTAGAAACTCCTTAGCAAGGACTTCATCATGCATATCAGACAGATAGTTTGCCAAACCACTGACTATAACTGTTTCTGCCTGTATGTAGTTAACTGAACAAACTCCTCTCTGGGTCTAATGTTATATCCCTGGTCCTGAAACCTCAGGACCAACCTGTGAAATGTGCTCAGCTTTTTTCTGTAACTCAAGAATAGTCTGTGTGGTGCTGCAGCTTTCTTCCTCTCCATTCTGAATTGTCTGCATTTATTCAAGGGGCAGGAGTATAGAGCGCTTGCCACGTACATCTTTTCCATGGAATAAGGCTCCTAGGTTTGAAGTGGAGGTGGCCCTATCTAGCTCAGATTGGACATGAACTCACAATCTTCCTTTTTATCCTTCCCAGTACTGGCTCAGATTTTAGGAATGGGAATGCAGAGAGAAGATTGCATGCTTCCTGCTGAATCAAAGCTATTCTTTGAACTGGACCAGTGAAAGACATATTGTAAAAGGTGCTAAATTTGTGTTGATTAAATCAATAATAAAAATACTTTAAAATTAATTAAAGAGTATTTCTTTTGTATTTGGACTCAAAAGTGAAAACTGATTCTTTCCATGGTGTGGAAAAATGGATCAATGCTATCAGACGGTCTACAGAAAGAGTACCTCAGAATAGTGCTGTTCAAATAGATACACATCAGGCCAGAATGCAGCACACCACTATTCAAAGCATTTAAATAATCACGCAAAATAACTTCCCACAAATATGAATACTAACCAACCTCACATCTCAGTTTTACATTTTTCCCAATTTCTAGAATTCTGAATAGTTGGTCATTTAAAAGACACTTAGGTTACTTAATAGATAAAATGTTATCTTGTAATCATCTACTATAGTAGCTAAATTCCTACAAATAATATATGTACTTCCTGGGCATTTATGTTCACATGGGCCTGTGTATACTGTTTTTCTCCTCCATAATATTGTCATGCGCAGAGAAGTTTTTCTTGAGGTGAGATCTGTAATTACTATTTGTTCTTATCAGTCTCCTACATAATGTTTTTCAAGCAATCTAAAAAATTGCACATAGAGTACATTTATTATTAATATAACCTTTTGCCGCTAGACAGTTCAGATTGAATCACTAGTATTATTTTCTGTTCTCTCCTACTTAAATTCACTCGATAATGGAATGTCATATTATGGATTTATTTTCTTTTTAATTGTAATATAAACACCAAAAGGTGAAAATTGAGCTTTGTAGAACTTTATAAACACCTGAGTTAATAAGTGAGCGCGTCTTTCCCCGGATCTACTCTGATGATCTCTGACAAACACAGTCCCCAGCACCTCCCACCAGCCCATACAGAGCCAGAAAAGGCCCTCAGCCCTGCCCTGCTGGCCTCCTGCTGTCTCTGCCCTCTGCCCTCGGCTTTCTAACGAACTGTAAGAAACTTCCTGCGGAGACTGCATGCGGTTGCAGCCTCGTCATCCCCATGGTAACAATGAAAATGGAAAGAAAGTGAGAGGTCGCCGCTAAGAGTCAACTAGGATGGGAGAAATTCTTTCCTGCTGATGAATAGGTTTTTGTTGTTTTGTTTTGTTTTGTTTTTCTGCTACTGAACTTCCCTGTCTTTAATGTAAGAAATCCTATTTTCTTCACTCCATAAGTGAAATTCCAAACAGCAACATCCCTTGCAATGGGGGGATGGGGGTGGGGGGAGGGGATAGTCCAGACACAAAGCATTCATGTGAGCATTTTCTTTTTCAGTGTAAATTTAGAGTGGTCTGGTTTTTTGTTTGTCATATTTCCTAGCATTTAAATAAACAATTTTGGAAATGCGGTGTTTTTTCTCACTAAAATACTATTTGTATATAGAATCTTTTTGTAAAATACTTCCAACTATCTAAATTTATATTGAATAAAATATTATTTGAAATTAGTAGAATTTCAGTTTAATTCTGATCGTTATTTCATCATTTTGCTACATGGAAATTTTTTGTTGGTTTTGGTAATGCTAGCAATCAAACCCAGGGCCTTGTACATGCAAGGCCAGTACAATAGCACTAATGCTCATTCCTCGGCCTTAGGAATGCTTTTTTAAAGACCGAGTCTCCTTTAGCCCAGGCTAACCTTGAGCTCACTATGAGAAGACTCCTGATCTTCCTGAGTGTGAGAGTTACAGACATGAGTCACAAGATGCTGCTTGTGCCAACCTGGAGACAGGATCCAGGGTTTTCTGTGTGCTAGACAAGCACCCTACCCATGAAACAACACCCTCAGCCTCCTGGGAAATTTATCTTACAGTGATATAGTTCACAATCATACAATTCATTCCTTTAAAAGATATACTTTAGCAGTTTTTAAGTACCAACAGAATTATGAAATCATTGTCACAATTAAGTTTGGAAATTTTTTATCACCCAAAAGAGTGTTGCCTTATAGCCATCCCCAAGTCCTAGCCAGGTACTAATTCTTTTTCTCTCTAGAGACTTACCTCTTCTGGACATTGCCTATAAATAGGATAATTCTATAATCTTTCTTGATAGCTTCTTTCACACACAATGTTTTTAATTCACATGAATCTCTTCATTCCTTTATAAGGCCAGATACTATTTCGGGGTGTGTGTGTGTGTGTGTGTGTGTGTGTGTGTGTGTGTGTGTGTGTGTGTGTATTCTGCATTTGAAGGATCATGTCCACCTTTAATCTCTTATGAGTATTGGCTGCTATGAAAGTTAGTGCCTGTGTGTGAACTATTGTACCCAGTGGGCATTTTATGTGGAAATGGGTTTTTAACTCCCAGATATACTTTGAAAAGGAATTTCTGGGTCAAATGTTAAATCTTGTTTAATTTTTCAGGAAACTGGCAGGATATTTTCAAAGAGTCCATACCATTATATATTACATAGAGACTTAATTTAAGGGCATTTGACCTTGCCGTTAGGGCCCACCTCAGTTTTCTGAACTGGTACTCTGTCTAACATTGCTGAAGGCTACTTGTTTGTTCTCCTCAATTACTCAGATTCCAATAGAAACCAGAAAAGAAAGGGAAGAAAAACCCCAAGGGGCCAAAAATAATACCAAATTGTCTATCCACTAAAATTCACATCAATCCGTAGAAAATACCCTGAAGCTCTCAGAGTTAATTTATTGTTTGCTTGGGCCAGTTATAATGAGCTGCTTTTTCTGTTTTTGTTTGTTTGTTATTTTGGTTGGGGCATTTGTCGTTGTTGTTATGTTACCTGAAGATGAAAATTATCCATTATTGTGAAGACTGGACTATTGATGGCAACAAGAAAAGACGACTAAATGTCTCACGATAGGTGAAAGTAAATACAGAACTATGAAGCTCTGCAGCTTCCAAATGCTAGAAACTTTAGGATCAGTCTTGAAACGCCTAACAACCAATCACTCTGAGATGACACTCCCTGTCTCACAGCCAAGTGTTGATCATAGTATTTGTAGTGTTCAGTAATCAAAAATAGAGTATTATGCTGTTACAAAATTGGGGAGTGGAACAGAGAGAGCTACAGCAGGTAAGATATTCACTGTGAAAACATGAGAACCTGAATTTGGAACTCCAGAAGCCATGTAAAGCAAGCCGTGATAACCAAGTCTCTATTTCAAGAAATCCTAGGGTGAGATGAGGCAGACACAAGAGACTCTGCAGAAGTTCATGCGCCAGGGAGCCTGGCACACGCAGCAGTGAACAGCTAGAGTGCTTGTCTCGAAGAAGGTGGAAATTTGGACCAGCTCCCAAGCTTGGTCCTCCATACCTGTACTATGGCACATGCATGCCCATTCTCTCCATTCTCTCTCTCTCTCTCTCTCTCTCTCTCTCTCTCTCTCTCTCTCTCACACACACACACACACACACACACACACACACACACACACACACACTAAAATAAAGACGTGTATGGAAAATTTCCATAATAGATTGAAGTGCTGTGCTCTAAAATGATGTAAAAAGTCACCTGTTAAAATCATAGGTACCATCCCCACCACACATCCACACACTAGGGCTAGATGAGACTTCACTGGCCATATGTCACTTAATGTGATGCCATAGAAAATCTACTGTGGTAATTGTGAAGAGCTTGTAGGTTTATAGGTTTGTGGGCTGGAGCACAAAACAGGAATGTTGTGTCTTATTCAGTATCCACAGAGTGCAGTGTTAAAAGGAATAACATAAAGTGCTGCACAGGGATTCTTTTAACTCTATTCCTCCCTTTCTTCTCAAGGGAATCTGCATGTGTGCTTAGACCTATTCTAATCTCCATGTCAAAATGCTCTGAAAACTTTGAGAATCATTTTAAGTCATAGACTCATCAATAGAAAGAGGCATTGAGGAAGCATTAAATGCCTCCTAAGAGATAAGCTTCATAACAGGTCCTTGAGGCCAAAGGGAATGAAGCTTTGTTCCTTTGGTGGCATGGCCACAGTGTTGATCATGTTGTTTTAGCAAGTGACAGAAGCCCACACAGAGATAATAATGCAAATGGCAAGCTTTATTATTGTTTATTGGGTTTCTGGAATTGCACTGGGTGCTTTACTTGCTTTATAACTAATTTTCTTAACTCCACAAAGCAGATACCCACTATTATTTTTAGTCATGAGCTTGAAGTAACTTGATAAAGATCAGAGAATGGTTCTGTCTCTCATTTTGTAGGAAATAGGAAAGGAGTGATCACCTGGTCTTTCCATTCTAAAGCTTTTAGACTGAACTGCTCCAGGAAGCTTGAATAGGGATGAATCCTGCTGATATATGCAAGTTCCACAGCAGGAGCCAGAAAACACTTGCATGGATTTTTTCAGGAAAGAATTTAAAGCGGGAATCAGAAAATAACTTCATTTAGGGTGGGGTGGGGTAAAGGTATTTATCAATTTGTTGCAAGATCTACAGGAGCAGGTCTTCGGGTGCACCTCCAGGAATGACTCTCATAGCCCCACAGAGGAACTGGCCTTTTCAGGGGATTTGGGATTTGGGGCCTGGTCTTCAGCCATATCCTGCCCTGTGTCTTGCTTTTTCTGGGTTCTGGTACCAGAACCACAATACTGCTCCCATAGATTCCAAACCCACGCAAATTTTGCCAAACTCACAAAAAGTGAATGCCTCATGCTCAGATATTAGCTAACTCCTTGGTTAACTTGGTTCTGAATCAAAGCATCATATGAGGAACATCTCATGGTCAAGATGTAAACCCTGTCTAGAATCCAACTTCAAACCTAGTGAAGTCTTCATCATCGTCTCTTCTTCTTCTTCTTCTTCTTTTTCTTCTTCTTCTTCTTCTTCTTCTTCTTCTTCTTCTTCTTCTTCTTCTTCCTCCTCCTCCTCCTCCTCCTCCTCCTCCTCCTCCTCCTCCTCCACCTTCTCCTCCTTCTCTCCCTCCTCCTCCTCCTCCACCTTCTCCTCCCCCTCCTCCTCCCCCTCCTCCTCTTCCTCCTCCTCCTCCTCCTCCTCCTCCTCCTCCACCTTCTCCTTTTCTCCCTCCTCCTCCTCCTCATTCTCCTCCTCTTCAGCTTAGAGGGAGGTCAAGACAGATGTTTGGAATGCCTAGCAAAACCACTATAACCAGAAATAATTTCTAGGCAACACCAACAGCATTTCATTCTGAAGTTCTCAATTTCCTTGTGGTTTCTGCTCCCCCGCTTCTCAGATTTTAAAGGCTTTCCTTTATTTTTAAACATGTACCTCATTAAAACTCTAATTTTTGCTTTGTTTTATTTCTTCTTACACATAAATGAACATGCCAGAAAAATATTTAAATACAATTATCTATATAATGATTTAGTCTCTAAAATTAGCTTTAAATTTACAGTATACATTTTTGAAAGAGTAAGCATCTGCTAATGTTATTTTTTTTATTCTTCCAGGCTGTTATTTTGTTCAGAGTTCTATTTTAATCTAACAAGCTGCCTGATTTTTTTTATTATGTTCCAGGATTTAATAAAAAAATATAAGCTTTCTATAACCCCTTTGCTGTGAGACTAACACTTTCACAAAACTGATACCCACTTGGTAATCCCTCCTCAGGGCTGTTTTGGGAATGCCTTATGCTGTTAGGGGCTGCAGATTCCCTTTCCAGGCTTTCACTTAGGGACCACAGGATGTCATTAGGGTTTTCCACTGTTCAAACCACATTTCTTGCCCTGTTAGGATTCCACTAGTGTGTACTAGCTAGTATTTATAACTTTGATCACAGTCCCCAACAGACAGCTTAAGGGAGGCAAGGTATTTTGTTGCTCACAGTTTCAGAGGGTTCAGTGTTCAGTCCATGGTCCCTTATCCCTATCCACTAGGGAAGATTACCGTGGCAGTAGAATGTGAAATAAGCTGTTCTTTATTCTTTGTGGGCAGGAGGCAGAAAAAAAAGGGCATACAGAGAGGCACCAGGGTAAGACAGATCCATGAAGGACATTGTCCTAATAGCCCACTTCCTAGCCTCCATTCTACTTTTCACTATTGCTCAGTAATAATCACCATATTATAAATCCATAGATGGTAAATCTATTTATCTTATCATCCTCTTCAAGATAGAATAATATTTAGAATTGCCCTACATCCAGAGTGTGCTTCATTTAGCTCCTACACGTTTTTAACTCAGCCTAATAGACAAAATTAGCAGTCATAGCTATCTTGACCCACAGCATAAATGCAGACCTTTCGTAAATACAAAAATGTGAGATAGGCAGCAGATAAAAGTGCTCGCCACCAACCAGTTGGTGGTGGTGCATGCCTTTAATCTCAGCACTCGGGAGGCAGAGGCAGGTAGATCTCTATGAGTTCAAGGCCAGCCTGGTCTACAGAGCAAGATCCAGGACAGGAACCAAAACTACACGGAGAAACCCTGTCTCAAAAAAAAAAAAAGAAAAAAAATAGGACTTGCCACCAAGCTTGAGTTTAATGTCTGAGACTCACATTGTAAAAGGTGAAAACAGACTTCTATGAGTTGTTTTCTAGCTTCCATGCATATGCTATGGCACGTGTGTGCCACCTCTTACACTAAATAAATGTAGCTTTTATGTAATAACATACAAAATTCAGAAACAATACCTAAACAAGGAATTCCGAAACCAAGTTAAATCATGATGAACTACTACAATAAATTTTGAGCTTCCAAAAATATTTAATAGGGTAGTCTTAAAGCTATGAAAATATTCTGTATAAAATGTTTATTGAAAGATTACATGAAGTACATATAAAAGCTGGAAAAAATGGTACCTCAAAAACAGCCAGGAAACTTGATAGTCATCACGATCTTCATCAGTGTCTTCTTAATTTTTTTCTTCTCCACAGTAATATGTTCCCTTGCATCTTTAAACTCATGTCATTTAAAGACAGCATCAGTATGGCCCTTCATACTGATCTCTCCAGTTATATGGGAAGATAATGACATTGCAAAGACACTTTTTTTTCCCAGAGTCTTTTCTTGGTTTCTAGTTTTTAGCTCCTATGATCCCAACTAGTGTCATTATGCATGCATTATCTTTTCTAAATGTCGACTATAATATAGAAACAAAAAAAATACTTATGAGGCCATTTTATTGACTTTAACAAGCAATTATCACAATCATAAGTCCCAAACTCTGGATGTGACTAAGATGTAGCACTGGTGCCCTAAGAAATAGACTGAGTTCACATGCTAATCAAATAGTCACATGGCTGACATCCAGCTGGGCACTTGTGAATCTGGTCTGCTCTCATCATGAATGGAAGTCAACCACATAAATGTAAGCACTATACGTATTTGGAATTGCTGTGTCTATATTTTCAATTTAGACAATCTTATCCAGTAAGAAGAAGACTTGGAACTCTACTGGGAAGTTAAAGAGATTGACTGGTTTTGGTCTTTATCACATGTCACCTGGCTTAAGTGGCAAGCAAGTTCTTATGCCTGCTGGATTTATGTCACTTTCCTATGAAATAAAGGCATTAAACGGTGTTTAAATCTAGACTCTGTGTATCTGCAACTGAACATGCCATTTATTTTTAACTCAAACATAGTATTAGAGTGTCTCAGAAGAAGCTGACTAAGATTAAGGTGTGCCGTAATATGGTCCCCAAACTGCTTGTATTGATATCACGTGTTTTCAGTCTTCTTTATTCTGTCTACCCTATAAGCTACAAATATGACTCAAAGCATGCATAGTTTGAGACCTACAGAAGGAAGAACAACTTTAAGAATAGTGAGAGGTATGAACTCTTAATAAAATTTATTTCTTTGTTGTATATTTCTGAAATAACTAAAATAGCCAGTAATAATTATAAAGGCTCCTTTCTAAATTATATTCATTTAGATTTTTGGAGAGCTTAGTGAAACAACGTCACGGCATAGTTTATTATACAGACAACAACTATAAAGAAAACTGGCCTTAAGTTTTTAAAAATTGGTACTTTCGGTAGAAATAATAAAAATTGTAATTGACATTTACTGTTTCACACTTACAGTTTAAGTAATACATGATTGAAGTATGTTCAATATGGAGAGTACAATCATTATTCAATTTAGGTTTTTTTTTTTTTTTAACAACAAATGCTTTACATAAGGCTCTGTTAATTATCACTCACTTTTTTATTGAAATAAAATTACGTCACTTTCCTCCCTCCAGCTCCTCCCAGCAACCTACCCTTTCTTGAACACCTCCCGTGTTCCCCTGACTCTCAAGCTGATGGCTTCTTTTGGTTTGGTTACTATTGTAACACACACACACACACACACACACACACACACACACACACACACATAGATGTATGAATGCATGTATATGTATGCACAGATAAACATTAATACAACCTGTTGAGGTTTGTTGTTGTTGTTGTTTTGTACAATGGTTTCAAGGCTCACCACTCTGCAGTGGAGAAACAACAAGGCAGAGGCTAATTCTCCTTCTCCCAGCAGTCACCAGTTGATTTCTGTCTTTGAGAAATAAAATGCCATTCTGGGTTATAGTGTTTCCAAGTCGCATTTGTCCTGCATATGATTTCTGCTTCCAAAAACCACAAGAAAGAATTGTTTTTTATCATCTTAGGCTCTCTTCCAACTCATTGCATCTTGATTAGATTGAACAACATGCTTCTGAGTTGACCTAATCATCTTTGTTGTTTCCTATTTTTTAATTCTCTTAGAATGTTATCATTTTATAGGATAATTTGATGACTTTTTATACCACATACTCATAGTTGTAATGGCAAACAATATACATTGTTACTAAAAAACACCATGTATTTGTAAGAAGCATTTACATAATGGTTATAACATGATGTTGGAAACAGGATGGGCAGTATAAACCCATAATGTGCTGCTCAAAATATATTATGAGCAAAATTAAATGAAATACTGAACCCATTTTAGGTGGTTGTTTATTCAAAAGTAAATTTGAAAGACTTTATATTAAAACAAACATGTCCATATGACCTTAGAATTTAAATTATCTTGGTATTCCACTTTCAAGTACCTTTACTTATTATAAATGTGTTTAGATGTTTTCCTAAAGAAACTGAGACCATAACTCAGTGGTAAAACATGTGCCCAGCACACAGGCCTCTGAATCTGATGCCCAGCATCACAAATACTGTTTTCACATTTTATATGGTTTTTAACTTATGTGGCTGTATGTGTGCCTGTGCAAGTTTTTGTGCACTTATGTGCAGATGCTCACGGAGGCCAAAGGCAACCAGATCCTCTGGAACTTTCAGACAGTTGTAAGCCACCTGACATGGGTGCTGGGAACACCAACACCACCTTTGTCCTCTGCAGTGGTTAGTGCTCTTAACCTCTGAGTCATCTCTCCAGGCCCACAAATATGCTTTTCTGAAGTAGTTGTCTAATTCATAAATCTGAAGAATAAGGATTGTGTACACCTAAGTGTGGAGATGAGCATTGTTCAGTGATTTCCTAAAAGGCCTTGGTTGTAGAGTGCCGCATTTTCCCCAAGAGCTCCTCTGTATTGATGGCCTAGTTGAGCTCTTAAGATTTTTCTGGGTACTTGTTTATTCAACATTGAGTGCCATTTACGGGGCATCTACTGTTTGGAGGCATGATATAATCAGTAAATAAGCAGAAAGGCCTTACTTTCCCAGAACTATGAGTCTAATGTGGCACTACAGTTACTTTATAAGGTAAGTATGCTGTCATATTTTAGAAAACAACAAGTGCTTGGAAAAATTAAGATGGGAACTATGAAATGGCAGAGATGGTTATTACATGCTGAATGTTTTTGTGATATGATTTCTGTCACCCCTCCTCCTAGCTCACTTTCAGTTGCTATGAGAAAAACTAAAGCAAATAGCAACTTAGCAGAGGAAAGGGTTTACTTCAGCTTATGCTTCTAAATCACAGTCCATTTTCGGGGAAGACAGGGAAGTAACTCAAACAGAAACTGAAGCAGACCCCGTGGAGGAACACAGTTTACTGACTCACTCTATGGCTTGCTTACTAGCTTTCTTACATAGCACAGGCCCACCGGCCTAGGAATAGTGCTGCCCACAGTGGGCTGAGCCCTCCCATATTAATTATCAATTAAGACTACCCTCACAGTCATAACCACTGACCAATCTGATTGGGACTATTCCTAAACTGAGATTTCCTTTTCCCAAGTGACACTAGGTTGTGTTAGATTGGCAAATAAAACTAACCAGCACACTCTCTTTCTCCATAAATGCACACCAAGAAGAGTCGTACAAACATGTAGTGAGAGATCACCCGGAAGCTTGAAAGCTCTCCTCGGCGGCGGACACTGGCCCTGCTGGCACTCTGATTTTGGACTGTGACTCTCCAGAACTGTGAATGCACATTCTTGTTGTTTAAGCAACCCTGTCTATAATACAGTGACCTTGTAACTCACTGTGGGCATTCTGACTGAGAGGCACAAAGCAAGCAGGAAATGGAGAGATGTAATCTGGTTTCTTTTCTTACTAGACACATGCAATGAGCCAACATCAGAAGAAGGGTAACCAGCATAGAGATGATTAGAATAAAGCAAGGATGACACATGGGCTTAAATTGGGTTAATTTTCTTTTTGGAATGATAATATGCGAAGTATGCCTAAGTTCCTCAGATGTGATACAAAGAAACTAACTGGGGTTGTCAGAAAAACCAGCGGGTCCCTGTGAAGAGTCTTCCACTAGTGCAGGATAGTTGATTCATGACTAAAATAATAACGTCGGTTGTAGATTGAAGCATATTAAGAATGCTATGTGGGCCAGGCATTTAGGAGACAGAGGCAGAAAGATCTCTGTGAGTTTGAGGACAGCCTGGTCTACATAGGTAGTGAGTTCCCGGGAAGCCAGGAGTGCTTACATAGAGAGACCCTGCCTCGAAAACCAAAGCAAAACAATAAGAGGAGGAGGAAAGAATTAATTTTAGGTGGGGAGAAGGAAGGAAGGAGAGGGGAGAGGAAGAGGTGGGGAAGAGGTAATTAACACTAACGATGTTTGAAAAGTCATATGGAAACCTATTACTTTATAAGCTTCACATGCGTTTTATATCAACATTCAATCAAAGTTGTCCTACACAGGGGATAGTCCTCCTCTCAGAACCCATAGGTTACCAGATAAAAAGCCCAGTGCCTGGTGTAGAATACTTCCTTTTGAGTTGTTGGTCAGGGATGATGTTCAAAACAACACAGCCTATTGCCTTTGCTCTTGGCTGCCCATAAGAAGTTGATGGCAAGTCCTTATTGCTGAAGGCACAACACGTTTTGCTCTTGGGTCCTGGAGAAAACAAGCTGGTACAAACCTGGAAGCTTCTTATTTGCTGGTTAGCATGTATAGTAACAGAAGGTGCTGTTTGGGATGCTGTACGAGATGCTGGGGGAGGAGGAAGATCATTAACCCAGTTGTGAACCAATGGCCTCTAGTCATAGCCAGTGGGGCAAGAAATGTCCATGGGTGAAGTAGTGCACAAGTGTTATGGAGGCAACCAACTCCTGGTTAGTTTTACTGATTAGATCGAAGGCTTATTGCACAGGAGGAAAACTATGTTTGGTACTATAAATCTGGCTAAAAACCCATGGTTTGGTAACTCACGGTCTCCAGGGATGAATCTATTTTGCTAAGCAGACATAGTATCCAAGGGTCCCCTCAATTCTCATCTCTCTATCCATAGATCAGTGAAGTTGACAGTGGTTAACACATAAATCCACAACTGGTCAAAATGCAGAACATAAGTGTCAGTTGAGTGCTTAGCCATGGACAGGACATCTATACAGCACCCTCCTGCAAGACTCAGGGAACATTGTGAAAGGGGGGAGTGACTGTAAAAGCCAGAGGTCAGTGAGAACAGGAGCGAAGTAAGGACTGCTGCACTCATGAAGTCATAGCTGCTGTGGTTGCCTGTTCAAGATCTGCTCAAGACCACACTGGCCACTCAGCAGTCTAGAGTGTGTAGGGGAGGGACTCACACATCTCCTTCTGAAGGAGCTATTGATATTTGGCGGATTAGGGGTGGAGTGGGGGAGGGGAGTTAGTTTTCTTTGAGCATGTGGCCCCTGGTAAGTAGACCATGATCCAGTACATGGTTCTAAACCAGTGAGAATATGGACAGCATAAACTGGACTGCGTGAGTGGGTGAGTTATTTAAAAAAGACACAAAAGGACACAAAGTTTAGAGGTTAAAGGGTAGTGAGTGTGGATCTTGGAGGAATGGTAAGGAATAAGGGTAAATGTGATCAAAATGTGTGAAATTATCAAATAGTTCACAAAAATATTACATCTAAAACAAACAAACAGAACTTTTTACAAGGATCTAAGGCCCTTTCATAATCTTTAGTCATGCTTAAAGGCTCACTGGAAACCAATTCATTATCCAAAAAATGACAGCAAACAATCAAACCAGCCCTTCCTGTGTCAAACCTAAGGCTGACACAGGAGGCTAGTGACTAGGATCTGGGATATATAGAAAGACCCTTTCTCCAAAGAAGGGGCAGTGCATCTATTTGGATGTAACCAGTGACTTAATAAGAAACATTCTTTAAGAAATTCTAGATAATCACTGAAAATGGAATGTCTAAATGAGAAAATGGTAGTTTCATGGAAGTATTATATAGTGCCCAATGAACTATAAGAACAGACACTGAAGCAAGCCATTTGCCAGAGTCATGAGCTGGAGAACTTTATTATCATCACCCAGACCAATCTGGTTCTTGATATAAATAAAAGGAAACCAACTGATACATATTTTAAACAGCAATCTTACAATATCCCTTACATAATATTCTCATTACAATATTTTAAAAATTCATAATATCCCATTACAATTTTTTAAATATATAGAATTGTCGAATGAATATCAGGGAATCATATAATAAATTAAAGAACATATTGGAAAGCAATAAGATGAATGCAAATTTTGGGAAATTGCTTTGTATAAGTGACTGCATTCTTCAATTTTAATAAAGAGAGGAGATAAAGGTAACAATTTTTCCAAAGAAACAAAACAATATTATGAACCAAAAGCACAGAACAAGCTTAAAGTTTTGATGTAGACAGACCAGTTCTAAACATATTTTTGGAATAGTTCATGTGGGCCAAATATGAGATCTTAACAGATTATTCTAGTTAAGTTTTATTATAAAGTCCATTTTGCTAAGGATACTTGTCAAAACATTTGGATAAGAGATTATTATATTGTTTTTTATGTTTACATACCCATAGTAAAAGTGCATGATTGGGAAGGTGATGGGGGCAGGAGGGGAGAGAACAAGGGAATCCGTGGCTGATATGTAGAACTGAATTGTATTGCAAAATAAAAAAAAAGTGCATGATTGACTAAGCCAAATTATATCTTGAGACAGACAAAACAAAATTAGCAATCAGTTATTATTAAAGTGGGTTGAGGCTGTCGATGGTCCATAATACTTTTTTTCTCTATTCTGAAATGTTTAAATAAAATGTCTATTTTCAGAAGAGCTACTAGGCCCCACATGATCTCTTGCCAGCTGCATTGTGGTAGGTGTGGTTTCTAAAAGGTCTCCATCTGTTGCAAACATAAGCTTTTTTTTGTGATGGGGGCTGAGAACTATACTTCTCTGGGGGTATAAGGATAAATATTTAGAATGTATGGAATGTGTGCTTTAGCAAAGTGGCAGTCGTATTTGTGTGTTTAGGAATACTATGCATATCTGTGACAACATAAAGAAAAAAAAGGCCACGGATTTGAGAAAGAGCCAGGGAGTACATGGGAAAGTTGGAGAGGGAAATGATGTAATTATATTGTACTTTCAATAAATAAATTATTGTTTTTTTAAAAGAAGATATACATTGCAGTGAACATCAGTGCTTCCGAATCCTCCCACATATTTATCCATTTAGTATAATTACTTAGAACTGTAGTCACATATTTCAAGCTTTGACATATGTTTTCAGTCTATGTCATAGAAAAGAGTGTCAGTTTATACTCATTGCAACACAACATGAGAAAACCAACTTCCATTTTCTTGCCAATCTAAGTTTCTTAACAGCTTTTTTTTTAAAAATTGCCAGTCAGAAGACAGTAATAGCTCACTGTGTTGTCGCTTGTGTTGCTTAGATTAGCGAAGATGAAATGTAAATCCACGTGCATATGTGCACCCATTTTGATCATGTGTGTAATCCACTGGCCAGTTTTACTTCAAACAGCTACGATTTATCAATCATGTTTTTTTCACTTTTCCTAATTTGCCTCTTTTACCTAATTTATTTACCTCTCCCCCTACTTCTGCTCCCCCATACCTCCATGCCCCTCTCGTGCACCACTTCCTCCCACAAACAATGTCACTTCCACTTCCACATCACATTTGTTCTATACCCTCTGTACTCCCAAGACACATGATCTCTTCCTCATCTCCCACGGTCCCCTTTCCAATTCCATTGCTTATACCTCAAAACACACAAAATTTGAATCTAGATTCTGCACATGAAAGAAAATAAACTATCTGTCTTTCTTAGCCTGGCTTACTTCACTGAACCCCGTGGCTTGAGGTTCTATCATTTTCCTGAAAATGTCATTACTTCATTTTTCTTTGCAGCTAATAGAAGTCCATTCTATAAACACTAAAGTTTCCTTACCCATTCACCTGCTGGGGGGCACTTAACTGGTTTGCATTATTAGCTTTTGTGCATGGCGAAGAAATAGACATGAATGTGCTAATATATCTGTGATCTGTTCACTTAGAACCTTTGGGGTATTCATAGTCAAGGGTGGTAAAGCAGGGTCAGACACAATTTTTGTTCTGTAGGTTTTTTGGGGTTTTTTTTAGAATTTTGCATCTTGTCCTGGGAAATTGGTCTACAGTTTTCTCTCACTGTGTCCCATCTAGCACTGGGGCAATGATGGCTTTGTTAGTGGGCTGAGTAGTCCCTCTCCCCTTACTACTTTAGAGAAAAATTTGAGGAGCTTTGGTGGTAGCTCTTTTTTAAAGGTGTGGTAGAACTCAGCAGTAAATCTGTCTGATACTAGGCTTTTCTTTGTTGGGAGATTTTTATTATTGTTTCAATGTCACTTATCTGTTTAAGTGATTTTATCTTCTTAATTTTAGTAGGCCATATGAGGCCATATGTAACTCAGAATATATCCATTTCTTCTAGTTTTTTTTTTTTAAATGCCATTGTATCTCCACCAATTCAAATGATACCTTTGTAGTATATGGCAATCTTGTTTGGCAATTATTTATTTTCTGGCCTTGAAATATATCATTCATTGCTTTCTTGATTTTAGATGACAGATCCGATGTATGTTGATGTATTCGCCTTTGTAATAATGAGTTAGCATTTCCCCCTTATAGCTTTTTTTTAGCATGTATTTATTTCGTCTTGTGTGTACATATAAGGAGGTTAAAAACAAACAAACAAACAAACAAAAACAACTTGCAGGAATTGGGCCTCTCCTTCCATTGTGCAGATTCAGGGGGTCAAACACAAGACATCAGTTTTAGCAGCAAGTGCCTGTAGCCACAGAGACATCTTACTGCCCTCCCCATTAACATTTTTAAAGATTTATTTTTCTTTCATACTTCTGTACATGTGTTGGCAGTGGGATGTCTGCAGAGGTCAGACAAAAAGCATCGGATCGCTGGAGTTGCAGTCAGTTGTGAGCTACCCAAACACATGGGTGTAAAAACTGGGGTCCTCTGGAAGAGCAGCAAGCACCCTTTACTGCTGAGCCATCTCTCCAGGCTCCCCCTGCCACTTACAGCTTCTTGGTGTTACTCTTTTTTGCTTTGTACTTTTGATGTATTGAGTACACATCAGGCATGGGTTCTTGGTTGCCTATGTCTCTTTGTAGCTCTAACTGGCTCTCGTGTTTGGATAACGGTTTATTTCTCTGGATTGGGTAATTGTCTGTTGTGATTCCATGGGACAGACTCTCCTTTCCTTTAGCTTCTATCTCAGCTCCTTCTGCTGAGCTGTGGATTCTTGTGTTTGCTCTCTTGACTGTATCTAGAACTCTTAGGTGCTGTGATAGTGTTCTTTTCTCACAGATGTTTAAATGTAGTATGCCATCAGCCTCCTGTACTCTGACATTAATTCTCTGCTTAGTGAAGTCTATTGCTGATGATTCAATTTGGTTTTATACTTGACTAATTGATTTTTTTTCACAGCATTTCTATTTGGTTTTTCATATCTCAATTTCCCTGCTAATTTTTTCTTCCATGTTGCTGACTTTCTTCCATTATTTCTAATTTTCTCACCCATTTTGCTGTTTGTATTTTTTCCCTCTATCTTGCTGACTTTCCTCTCCAGTTCCTGGATTGAAACCATCTATTTGTTCCCCTTGCAGGTCACTGTTGCTTTCCATAACAGGCTTTTGTAATCTCCCCCCTGAATTCTACCTAAACCACGTCTTTGACGTCAGTAGGGAGCATTGTAATTCTTTTGACTCACATTGCTTTGCATTTCTTATACTTCTCCGTTGTAAATTGTATCTACTGATTCAGGTATCTCTTCCAGTTTTATCTAGGAATTTATTTTTTTCCTCATTTTTTATTAGCTTGAGAATTCAGTACAGTGTATTTTAATCGTATTCACCCCTCCCCCTAATTCCCTGCCCTCCAACTTAGTGTCCTCTTTTTCTGTCAAAGCCATCAAGTTCAGTAGATACTTCTCACACAGTTTTAGATGTATGGCCTTCCTCTGAAGCATGCTCAACCCACCTGGGCCCACACCTGTAAAGAAAATAGACTCAGCCTCTCTCAGTAGCCATCATTTGCTAATAGCTCTTTCTAGGACCTCCAAACGCCTTAGTGGAAAGCCTCCTCAGCAGCCTGTTCTAGAGGACTCAACCCTCAGTACCACCTAGAGGAGAAAAAAACAGCAAGAATAGCAAACCATGCAAGATATAGAAATAGTCTTGGAAATGACTAAAGCCCACGCATGGATGGTGTGAAGGAGAAAATGGTAATATTTACATAAAAAGCACTATGAAGAAAGATATAAAGTGTGGAGACAGGTAAAGGAGAGAGAGGTAAGTTCAAACAAGGAAGCAGAAGAGGAGTGCAGAGGGATGCTAGGAGAGAAAAGGAGCAAGAGATGAGGAAGAAATTATGAGTGAAGGGAGAACTTTAAAAGTCCTAATAATGAGAAAGTTCAAAGGCAAAATTGATTCATTAGAAGAAAGGGAGTACAAATAAAACATTCAAGTATCAATAAGGTAAAGTTAAAATACTGCTGGAAGTTCAGTATAGAGAAAGGACGATAAAGGGGCCAAAACAAAGGCAAAGAAAGCAAATTGCTCAGTAATGAAAACTGCATAAGCAGTGTCAATGTATTCTGGGAACTAATACGTACAATTGTGTTGTAAATACATCAAAATAAAAGTACTGCGGAAGTACACTGTTATACGACACTTTTTCTTCAGCTTCCAAGCACCTGTGCATCTGAGAGTGTGTCAGTTTACCCCTCCCGACCCTGTACCCTCTAGGTATCCTGCCCGCAGCGCCGTGGATTTTTGAAGTGTCCCCTCTATGTCCCATTCTGTCACAGAACCTATTTTTTTCTTATTCTGATGCTCTCCATTGCTGTGGCCCACAAAGGCAGCTTCCGCTCTGCAAACTCATCCAGAAACCTTGGCAGATCATGTTTGGAATCTCATTCCTTATAGACGAGCAATTCCCAATTTTTCATGAACGTTTTTGCCTTCTGGGCATCTTCTTGGACTGATCAGCCCCCTTTCCCTTTTCTTTTTGTTTTAATTAACAGAGTTATTCCTATGTACTGCATACAAACAAGTCCTTTCAGTTCTTCTTTACAAGCATCATCTCCCATTCTGCAACCTGTCTTTTTATTCTCAGGACAGCATTTTCCGAAGAGCAGCATCTCCAGGTTTTGTTCTACTTTCACTTAATAAATTACTCTCTTTGTAGGTCATGCTTTTGGTTTTCTTAAGACACTTTTTACCTAATGCAATGGTTTTTCAACCAGGGCTCTTTTACTCCCCAGGGGATATGTGTCAAGGTCTGAAGACATTGTTGGTTGTCACAATGAGGAGAATAGTACCTGCTTCTAATGTGTGGTATCTCAGGGTGCTACTTACCGCCATGACGCACAAGACAAGCTCCTACAACTAGGACAAGATAATAATCCTGGTGTTGATAAAACTCAGCTCAACTGGAAGTCACAAACGTTTTCTCATGTTTCATCTTAAAATGTTTCCAATTTTAAGTTTTCCACTTAGATCTACAGCACATTTCCAGCTAATTTTGAATGAGTTAATTATGTGAAGTCCACTTTAAAGGTGGTGTTTGTTTTTTTCCAAACGGATATTCAATTCTACTCACTATAAAAAGACAAAACAAAACATCAAACAAACAAACAAACTCCTCTCATTCGTCTAAATGCCTTTTCACTTTTATCACCAAACAGCTGTTCTGGTACATACGGAACATGCAAGACCGCTGGATTCTGTTCCCTTAATCGATTTCACTTATCTCATGCTTATACCAAGTCTTGCTTACAAAAGGCTGAAATAAGAAACTCCTCAGAGTTTTAGACCTATGAATGCAAGCTTATTTTTAAAAGATGTTTTTAGTTCCTTTCTCTTTCCAAAAATATTTTTAGAATTTGTTGTAAACTTTTCTAAGGCTGTGTGCATGGATTTTGATTGGACTTCTTGACCTATGGACAGTTTGAAGAGTGACAATATTAATCAAGTCTTGTGGTCTGGTGTTTACATCTTTACTCTTCTCATATCTGTCTCAAACATTTCTGCGCATTTCTGAGTTTTGAAATCTTTTGTCAAATTTACTCCCATATGTTTAATATTTTTGATACTACTGAAAAAAAGTGTGGATGCTACTGAAAAAAGTGTTGGCTATTTAATTTTAATTTATGATTACTTGTTGCTACCATGAGGAAACACAGCTGAATTTTGAACACTTATCATACAAGCTACTGATTTATTATTATTATTTTTATAAATATTTGGTTTTTTGAGACAGTTTCTCTGTGTAGCCATGGCCGTCCTGGAACTTGCTATGTAGACCAGGCTAGCCTTTAACTCTCAGAGATCTGCCTGCCTCTGCATCCCAAGTGCTGGGATTAAAGGCTTGTACCACCACCGCCAACTAACTACAAGCTACTGATTATAATTGTGCTAAGTTTATTATTTTGAATACTTTGCTCTGTAGGTACTATTGAACACAGTTGTATTTTTGAAGTCTTAAGTCTTAGGGTTTCAGCATGAATTAACAATTCAGCAGATGATATTACATTACCTGGTGGATTTTATACATTTTATATATATATAAATTATTTTGTTTTGTTTTGTTTTATCTGGAGCTGAGGACCGAACCCAGGGCCTTGTGCTTGCTAGGCAAGTGCTCTACCACTGAGCTAAATCCCCAACCCCGGATTATATATTTTTATCTTGCAGTTTTTCCATAATTGATAATTTTGGGGTTTTTTTCTTTGAATTTCATGTTTTTGTTGTTAGTGTTATAGTTGGGGGGATTTTTTTTCTGTCTACCTTTTATCTGCGTATGTATCTTCATTGTTACAGTAAAGCAATGCCTCTGGAAACATTTAATATTCATTAAACTTCAAATTTGTTTTTATGTGACCCAGATGTTTTTACAGAGTGCATGTGCATCAGATATGTATATACCTACACGTGTGTGTGTGTATAAATACACATACACTTCTTTCCTTGTGACTTCAATGTTTTTCTTTCTTACCAACTGAGTTTCATTAGCTGTCATTTAAAACTAGTTTTAATCGGTTTAATGCTTGCATGAGCCTGGGTGAGGAGATTGTTCACTTGAACATGGGTAAGTTATCAGTGGTACACCACTGAAGAAAATGACACTCCCTCCCGGAGCACCTATTAACTACCCATTCTCTCCGGGAGATTGAGGCTTAATGAGCCCCTCCCCCTTGCGTGATGAAGTGACGAGGGCCCAATCTTGTGCAGGTCACCACGATTGAAGTAAGTTCCTAAGTGTGATGCCCATGTGACATGGTGAGCTTTATTTGTATATTTATGTTTAGCTATTATCACATAGTCTGCCTGTTGCTGTCACTGTTATTTTGTAATCCTATCTGGGTGATTTGGGAAGGTATTCAGGTGATTGTTTTTTTATTTTTTTGTTTTGTTTTGTTTTTTGGTCTCCATTTGTAGTTACTTTTTGTTAAGCCAAAACCAATCTTTAAGCTACACAACAAACATTGCAGCCATAATTTTTAATGTTTACTATTTTATATGTATGGGTCATTTGCTGGTGTTTGTGCCATGGATCTTGTGTGTGCAGCTCCCCCAGAGGCTAGAAGAGGGCAACAAGCCCCCTTGTACTGGTCTTTCCAGTGTGTGAGCCACCATCCGGATGGTGGCAAACAAACCTGGATCCTCTGGAAGAGCAGATTATGGTCTTAATCACTGAACCATCTCTCCAGCCCTACAGACATACATTTTCACAGTGAAAGTTTTGGTGGTGTTTAGCTGGCCCTGTTTTCTGCTTATATCATAACAGAGACCTTAGGTCATATGCTTACTTTACTGTTAATATGGCTTTGGGAACTATGCATTGGAATTTTCCTATTATATTAAGTACAATAACAAAGTGCCATTCAAGAACATTTGGATATTTTGGGCTTTATTTTACCTTATCTCTTGAAGTACAAGCCCAGGCTTTCTGCCTTGCAAAAGAGTTTTAAGGATCTTATTGTTGTGTGAAATGAATAGTATCTACCAAGGTCCCTCCTATCTAGATGAAGGGGTCATATTGGTAAGGAACAAGTTCTGTAAGGTTGCTATGCTGACAAATATTTTATCTAGAGTTTGCACTGTGATGAATATTGCTCTTCAGAATATTACTTATCTTCAAAATGTTGTTGTAACAGATGAAGTTACAGTTTCCTGGTGGAGAGACTTGGCTCAGGCTGGATGCCTGCTAAGATTTTGGTTTCTTTGCAAATTCCTGCTTTCTAAGAAGATTACTAATTTCCTGGCTCAATTTTCAATCACAATCTAACTTTCAAAGCAATGTTGCTAATCAGTAGGGCTCTAATCCCTTTAGGCAATTGTTCTGAAAGCCTTCTGAGGCTGGAGCATGGCTACAGCAGAATTCAAGATTTAAAGGTCGGTTTTTCGGCCATAAATAAGTTAAATAGCTAGACAGAGATGTCTTCGGGAAAATCTCCACTTGACAAAGTGGAAACAGTTCATCTTCTCTCACACTTATACCGTGATTTAGAAAACACATTTACAGCACAAATCATTCCTCAGACGGTGCATCCAGACAAACAGACATCAGAAAGGGCACCGAGATAAATGGGTATGAGAGCTGGCCTCTCTTTTTGCTTCCTGAAGCATTTATTTCCCATAGGCATATCCACAGTATGAACTAAATGGCATCAGTCTGCAGTTCACCCCTCAGAGGTAAAGTCAGGCGGTGACTGACCTGAGTTTAGGCACCTTGAGTGACAGGTGGAACAAATATAGAAAGGATGTTGGAAGATGGTAAATAGACTCCATCCGTCCAATGGAGTCCAAATAGACTCCATTCCTTAGATAGATGGACTCGGAAACAAATCTGGCTAATCTGGGACTTCACTTGGGGACTCTGCTAGTTCTCTATTAAAGCTGCTGCTGAAGAATGTCCTGACTACAGTAAGTTTTACAAGCAATCCTTCGGGGTTTATTTCATTGCATGAACTGCCTCCGTGAGTTTTATGACAGACTATGACCAGGGTTCATTTCTTTGGCAGGTCTCCATCCTTGCATAAGAACCATTACTTTCTCCATATCGCTGCTGTGAGCATGGTGGTGTGAGGGTTCAGACTCTGTTTAGAGCTTACTCCGTGTTCCCACATTTCTAAATGTAAGACAAACTGCATTCCACAGACTTCTAAACATGCACAAACATGCAGACTGCCAACACTTATTTCTTTATTTCTACATATCCACCTGTTACATTACAGACTCAAATCCACTGACAAAATACAAACATGTGGTATTTGATATCGAGGAATTCCTAAAGACTGGAGTTAGCAAGTATTAAAGCCGACAATTCAAATTGTATATGTAGATGTGGTGAAATATGGAGGAATAGTATCTTTATGTTAATTTATAGCAACAGCGGGGCTTGTATAGTGCACCACCTATAAATAAGACCTCATAGTAAGCTATGCTGATCAATACCACTGTTACCAACTGTGCAGGCTAACCTCTTCCAAGACTAACCTTTATTACAACACCATTTTATTGTTATTTATTAAAGCATGACCCAGTTACGACCCATCCCTACCAATCCCATTTGTGCATCCCTTTACATTTTTTTAACTCCTCCTTACCTCTAAAGCTCACTAGAAGAAGCTTTCCTTCTGGTAATTTTCACTAATTTCTCCTTCTCTAAGTTGGGGGTGTTCCTCCTTTTTGCTCCTTTTTGAAGCATCTATAACATGTCACTAAAATCTACCTCTTGATAAAGGTTTCAGCTCATCAGCATGGCAAAGACCTTGGTTACCTTATCTTTCTTTCTATATACTTATTTCCACATATGTTGTTGTAATGGATAAAGAAGAGAAGAGGCTTATAAATTTGGAAGGGATTGGGGGGAGCATATCAAGGGGTAAAAAAAGTAGAGCGAGAAGGAGGAAATGGTGTAATTATATACTTGTTTATTTATTTATTTATTTTTATTTATCAGGATTTTTGAGACAGGATTTTTCTGTGTAGCCTTGGCTGTCCTGGAACTTGCTCTGTAGACCAGACTGACCTTTGCCTGCCTCTGCCTCCAGAGTGCTGGGATTAAAGGCATGAGCTACCACTGCCTGGGGTATTTTTTAATTAATTAATTGATTAATTAATCAATTAACTAACAGATAACATTAGTGAATGTAGTTCAGTAGAAATGCACTCAAAATTCAATGAGCAATTAACAATAAATAAATGTAGCATGGGCTAAAGGTCATGCATGGCCTAGCTCCCACTTCCCTTACTAGCTGTACTTTATACACAACCAGGACTTCAAATACAATTCAGCCATTTACTCCTAGTCTGTTCTCTCCTCACCTAGATGCATCTGTCTCTGTGGGCTGAATGTTGATAATCCCCACTAAACTCATATGTTGGAATTTAGTATTCAATGTGATGGTATTATAAATGTAGGGTCTTTGGGAAGTAATTGAGTTATAAGGATTTTGACTTCATGAATGAGATTGGTGTCCTTATAAAATAAGTTCCAACGAGCTTCTTGGCCTCTTCTGCATGTGAAGACATAGAGAGACTACAACAACCTTGAAGCACAGAGCACATTCTCACAAGGCATGAATTTGCTGGTACCTTCATCTTTTGTTTATATATCACCCAGTCTGAGGTTCTTTTGCCATAGCAAATGTACTGGAGACATCTAGATATCCCTTGAATTTTCAACATCAGTGTGAGGTTCTCTTGAAAGCTTTCCCTAACTTCAACAGAGTAATATCTGTCTATTGTCTATATTGGCCATCTCTACAGTCACATTTATGTGGCCATTTGTATGATCACAAGATAAATAGTTTTCCCCTTGCTAGACTGCCAGCATTGTAAAGGAGCAAATCTATTTAGTGTTTGTTGATTTATCTTTGAACCTGGAATCATATTTAACTAAACAGTACAGAGTCAGTAAATAACGGCTCAACCAATGAATTGCCCGAGGGAATTAAAATGGTCCTAACTCTAGTGAAGCATCATCATAGCTCAGAAAATTACTTTCTGAGTCCATTTACTCCCAGCATCAGCTCTCATTTCTATGATTCTCTTCCTCTTCAGAAGCCTGTATTTTTCCCCTGTGCATTATATTATTCAGAGTATTCTAAGAAAAACACTTCTAATGGAATGAGCATATATTACAAAGACCTTTTTTTTTTTTTTTTTTTTTTTTTTTAGATTACCTTAAATGACAGAATCTTGGTAGTCCAACAATAGCTGTCTGCATCCTGGAGAGGCTGAGAATCGGATAGTTGCTCAGTCTAAAAGGCTAGATAACTCAGCAAACTCAAACTGGGGGTGATGAACTAGAAGATTCCTGCAGAGTCATCAGTGACCTTTAGCTCAAATGGGAGAGCAGAAGAAACTGAGTTCCAGTGTCAGCGAGGGCGGCAGCGGCAGTAGTGGCAGCAGTGGCAGCTGAAGCAGCAACAGGGTAGATTCACTCATCAGCAAGGAGTCAACGAGTTAAGGCAAAAGCGTCATCCGTGTCCGTCAGACCCCGTTATATCTTGGCTGCCAGAGGGTGCTGCCTGCTCTACAGAGGGGTGCCCACCTCAGTTAACCTTCTCGTGAAATGTCCTCATAGACCTGCCCAGAGATAAGTCCGTTACTTGATTCCAGATGCACTCAAGCTGACTACCAACATTAGCCATCACAGCATCTGGGAAATATTAGCAGTGGAAAATATAGGAAATAAAATGAGCAGTTAGAGGACTTACCACACTGCCTCTTCTGTTAATAATTGATAGCCGTTTCTACTATCTTTCTGATTCAATGTTGTCTCCCAAAACTGTGTTGACATGAGAAACATGTCCTCAATGGACTATAGACAACTTGTTGCTCTATCCTAAGGACAATTTAATGAAAACCCATGCATGACAAAGCTTCATCTATTACGTTAGGAGACATAAGCTTAAAAGACCTCAATGCTGTTTGTTTTCATGGTATGGTGTGGGCTTCAGGGATTTAATTGTTGATTGAGTGTATTTGCAAACTCATGCTGTGTGAATGTGAACTTTGCTGATCATTGGTGCTGCTTCCCTCAGTATTGGGAGGTGAGGTCCGCTTCAGTCTGTTTAACACATGACACTGGTTGACATTTCATAAGAGTAAATGTGCGTTTTCTCTAAACATACACAATAGACTACAGTCACAAGAGCTTCCTAGACATAAATGTTGACTCTTATAATTTAACCATGTCCTTGTCTGAATTGATTGTACAGCCCTTGTGCACATTGGTAAAATAGTAAGTTCCAAGTAGCCAAGAAGTCAAAATGCTAAAATTAATACCCCAGTATGTGTGTGTATATATAATCTTTCATTAACAGAAATAATAGGGGCCAGCAAAGTGGACTTGTGAGCAGAGGCACTTGCTGCCAAGCTTCATGATCATGGTGGGAGGAAAGAATCCTACAAGTGGTCTTTTCACATCCATGTGTGTGCATTGTGGCACTTGTGTGAGCCCTCCACAAATAAATGAATGTAATAAAAAGTTTAAATTACTAATAGGATGAAGGAGATGGTTAGTCCAGTGAAGTACTTGATGTACAAACACAAAAGCCTGAGTTTGCATTTTCAGAACCCACGTTAGAAAGCCAAGCACAGAAGCACATTCCTGTAACTCCAGGCATAGGTAGGCAGGCAGATCCAAGAGCTCCCTCAGTCTAGACTAATTGATGGCCTTTGGGTTCAAAGAGAAATCCTGTTGCCAAAATAAAGAGCAGTCAAGGAAAGACAACTTACGCTGACCTGGGGCCTCCAAAGCAATGTGCACACATACTTAGCACCAATGACAATGATAATAATGATGAAAATACCACAGCACAAGTAACAATTGCCATTGAAATGATGAGCTAGTACACGCCCAAGCTGCTGTAGAGAATGTGTGTGAGTGTAAAGCAGGCAACAGCCAGGGCTCAGAACTGTGCTGGTTCTCTTTGGCTTTAGAGGTTAGCTACCAGTTAAACACAAGTGATATGAATGCCCTGACTACTTTAAAATTGCACAATTATTTTAGGAAGAAGTTTAGCAGTGAATATCTTTATTAAAATATTATCTATATTATATATGCATATATATATATATATAATCTTAAGAGCTTCATACGTAAGTACTGCTTACCTTTTAACCTATAATTTCTATAGTTTGGGTAGCTGGGACTTAAACCTAAGGGAAGATTGCCAGAGGATCATAGAGACATAAATACAAAGATACTTGTCATAAGATTTGCAAGAGCAGAGAGAAAAAAATGAGACAAATGTAGAGTAATTAATTATGAAAATCCCTATGATAAAACAAATATCAAATGCCAAAGCCACTCATATAAAAACTACTGCTTAGAAGAATAGGTAGCAACTTAGGAAAATATTGTGATATTAAATTAAAAATTATTTTAAAATTGTAATAATAACATTAGTCAATTATAATATGTAAATACATAAGATAGCAAAAAAGAAAACCCGAAGATATTGAGTGTTCATCTGTGCTTTCTTTAATAAATTATATTAATGTGCAGTAATGATTTTTAAATGTTATTTTAACATTAAAATAGGAAAGATTAACTTAAAAACATCTTTCCACCATCCCCACAAGCCTCAGAGTCAACTAAAAGCTGGCACACATAGCTAGAGACTCCCAGTACTGTAGCCATGGGGACTCTGCCAGAATCAAAGTGATGTTGTTAAATCAAAAAAAAAAAAAAAAGCCTGCTCCCTAACCAGAAGCGGAAGCTGAGGGGATCTTGGCTACCATCTTCTGTGCATAGAGCATCAAGCAAAACAGGTGCTCCTTCCTGAAAATTCAATTCTATAGGTTGATACAGGACAGTAGGAAAGAAACCGCAGCTGCCTTAGAAAGGAGATGGGGAGGGGAGGCAGCCCTGTCTTTGGCCTTGTGCTATGGGTTCATGAATCTGTTCTGAGGAATGAGTGGAAGCTGCTATGTGAACTCTACTGTTTATCATGTGTGGGTATGCTGCCTGCTAAATGCATCCAGCTGGTCGAGAGTTCATTGCTCAGCACAAGTTCAGCCAATCTCATTTAGCTATCTTGATGAAATTCATAATAGAAGGAACCTTGGATCTTATTACAGATGGAATTCAAACCCTTGATTTCCATCATCAATGTAGTCTGATCCCTGCACCTAACAGGAGCAAAGCAGATAAACTGCCCTTCGTCATGCCTGAATGGCACTTTCCTCAAGGGCATACTACATAGAGCTGTGTGATGCACAACAATGGGACCTTAAAGTCTGTCTCCTATTCTTCGTTTTTTAATCTGCTTACTGTTTAAATACTGGATGAAGTAATGGCAGTGTTCTTTCTCTAGAGGAAATTGAGCTGGGCAACCTTTGCAAAATCTCTTGAATAGGCTATTTCTAACTGGGCTTTCAAAACTGAAAGCATACTTACTCTTCTTAACATATGGAATGTTAAAGTTAATCATCACAGTTGTTTGCTAGAAGAATTAATTTGTTCAGCACATAGATTACATGTTTCGATAATATAGACAACAGGTAACTATGCCATGTGATAGATATGTTAGCATGACTGAGGCAGTCATTTCACAATATAATGCATATTAGATTATTACATTGTACACTTTAAATATATACAATTTTTATTTGTCAATTACACCTCAGTAAAGGGGAGAATAAAAGAAAAATTAGCCATTTCTTACAGAGCATCAAAGGTTATTATTATGAAAATTGCCATCACCTGTTGAGTCCCCTGCGCCTAACAAAGTCTAAATACTAAAGTAACTGGCAGGCTAATTACTTAATAAGCACACCATGGAGGTGCTGTCAGCCCAAGGGAAGAGGAATGTCACTGAGTACAACCTAGTCCTAACGTGAGAAAGAGTCCCATTTATCCTATCAAATGAAATTCGTTCGATGGGTTCAGCCCACAAGTTTTAGTATTTTGGACAGAGGGGAAACTGAAGAGATTTCAGGGAACAGAAAGCCCTAGAGAAGGTGCAGGTCATCAATGCCTATGGGCTAGATTGCCTCCTCGCTCCAGTGCCTTCCAGATGCTGGCGCGTCTTTTAGCAGTTGGTTCTGTACATGGAATTGAGTCCTCATTGCCTGTTTGTACCATCAAAGTGCATTCCTCTATATTTTTAAAATCAAAGTTCCACCAGCATATAACATGAACCATGCTGGTTCAGATGGTTAAGCTAACTTTTAATAATTTTTCAAAAACATGTATGCGAATGGAGAAGGTACAACATATTCCAGTGGGAAGGAAGCAACTACCATGAGATGCTAATGAGGGAAACAATCAGGGATTTACACAGTCACCAGTCGCTGAAGCTGATAAAAGTTTGAGAAACACTTAAGAATCCCTCTTTTAGGGTGGTAAGGGCACTCTATTTTGCCTACACCTACTAAATTATTCAGGGCATAGCAGTTCTGACCCAATTGTGGAGCCTTGTCCAGGTTAGAAATGAATCGCTCTGTTAACTTCAAAATTCTATTATGCTTTATGAGATGGATGCAATAATTAGCTCCCATTTTCTCTGATAACAATGTTAGACGCCAAGCTGCAACTTGAGAGGAACTTCTCACTGGAAAATCTTAAGAATTACACAGTTCATTTGCTGCACAGTGTAAAATATATCTTCTGGGAAGCATGCACAATAATCTTAATGTGACTAACTCAGAGCCATATATGGAGTTGTGGTATGTTAATTCCACTTGTATCCAGAGAGAATTCATTATTTTATTAATGAAATGGCATGTGCTAAACTCTTCAGTCCTAATTCAAGAACATTTTTCCTGAAAACATCTTGTTTAGGTAATATTTGGCTGATCCTACATTAGCAAGAGGGATGGAGTAAGCAATATCTTAATGCTATTTGGTTGGATGTGAAGGCGGCTGAAGAGACTTTTCCCTTTAGGACAATATAGTGCCCTAATTTCTCATCACTAGTAGTTCTTATGAGTGGAATCTTTTATATCTTATACATTATGTTTCAATTGCTTTTTTCTACTTTCTGTTTTATTTACATTATGATACAAATATTTATTATGATTGTTAGACAAGTAGGAGATTTAAGTTACAAGTCCACTACTAATAACATACGAGGGAAGACCTATGGGATGATTCTCTCAGTACAGGAACTAATAAAAACCATACATTTTGCAGCCTGTCAGGCTGAGTTTGAGTCATAACTTCATCTCTAACTGGGGTGATTCTGGGCTTCACATTCCTCATCATCACAATGAAAATTAAAATAATAGTAATAATAACTTTGCCTATGTAGGTTATTCAAAGACTAAACAAAATAATTCAATAAGAACATAACATGACATCATAAATACTATGAGGCAGGAAAAATTTAATTTTAAAAACAATAAGTTCCTTCTCTACAGTGTGAAGAAATATCAGAAAGAAAATAGTTATTTTTTCCTCCCTAGGGTCACCCTCATAGATTCCAGGGAGTTTCAACTGCACTAGGTCTCCACGTCACCCCCAAACAACCCCCAGTTCCTGTTATTGCCCCCTGTACTCTCTCCTTCCTTCCCCCCTCAACCTGATCCCTCCTGTTCCCATTCCTATCCAGCCCCAGACTGCCTGCAAAATCTACTCTATTTTCTCTTCCCTGGGAGATCCATGTACCCACCCACCTTGAGCCCTCCTTCTTCCTTAGTCCCTCTGGGCCTGTGGTTTGTAGCATGATTATCCTTTGTATTTTAGAAAACACCTTAAATAATCATTAGGCAGTTCTCTGTTCTCAGCCTTCAAGAGAGGGCACATCCTCTCCTCTACATAAACTGTACACACCCTGGCCCCTCAGCTTTCTCATCTTTCAAAAGTGCTACAAGAGCTTGGAGGTTTAGCCCAGTGGTGAAGCATTTGTCTAATAGTTGCAAGACCCTAGATTCAGTCTTCAGTGTGAGGATGGGACAAGAGTGTTATGTTAACCTAGGTGGCAACAGTTTACAAAATGTCAGGTTTCTTTGATGATATGATAGCTTCCATTCAAATGAAAATGTTTCCAGGAGCATAACCAGTAAAAATGACTAAAACAGAGGCTTCTGTCCTTACAGTAGAATTGAGTGCAGAGCAGAACTTCACCTGCCCCTGTTAGACCAAACTATAGGTTATTCTGTTAACAGTAGATGGCCATGTATGCAAACATGCTACTTGAAATGAAAAGTTAAGAAGGGAATTCTTAATTTTAGGAACATATTCATACATGTATAGAATGTATTTTGATCATATCTACCTCTTACCTTATGTCCGAATCTTCCCAGGAACCTCCCCCATCTCATCTTCCAACTTCAATGCCTCTTTTTATAATTGCTTACTTTTATTTATTTTTTCAATCCACTGAGTCCCATTAGTACTGCCCACATATGCATAGCTGTGAGGTGGTCCACCTGGGCACTGACAATCTTCCAGTGGCCACATTCCTAAAGAAAAGAGCCACCAACTGCCAAAAACTGCTCCGTTGAGGGTGGGACCTTGAAATCCTCCACACTTCTACTGGGGATTTTTAACTGGCTTGACTTGTGTAGGAAAACACTACCATCATGGAGTCATGTACAGAAGGCTACATTTCGTAGCAATCCTCACCTTTCTCTCAGCTCTCTCTCTCTCTCTCTCTCTCTCTCTCTCTCTCTCTCTCTCTCTCTCTCTCTCTCTCTCTCTCTCTCTGTCTCTCTCTCTCTCTCTCTCTGTCTCTCTCTCTCTCTCTCTCTCCTCTTGGTTTTTCGAGACAGGGTTTCTCTGTGTAGTTTTGGTGTCTGTCCTGAATCTTGAGCTGTAGATCAGGCTGGCCTCGAACTCACAGAGATCCGCCTGCCTCTGCCTCCCGAGTGATGGATGGGATTAAGGGCATGTACTACCGCCGCCCAGCCAGCTCTTGTATTTTTTCTGCTCCCTCTCCTGGGATGTTCCCTGCCCCTTGCGGGTTGGAGATGTTGATACAGAGGTCTCATCTATGGCTGAGCACTCGTACACTTTTATTTTCAGCACTTTGAACAGTAATCCATCTCAGTATTAACCACTACCCATTAGTGGTATTAACCACTATTCATGGCTGTAAGCTGCTTCTATGACCAAGGTTGGGAATAGCCATAGATGTACGGCTATAAACATAAGTACATCCATCGAAGGCAGTTTGACAACATGACCACTTAGAAAAAAGAGCATTAATAAGTTCTCCTTTAGAGCTTATGACTTCCCTGGCCTTGGGTTTTGACCATGTTTGCAAGAGCAGGCACAATTCCCTCCTGTGAGGCAGGCTTCAAATCCAAACAAGGGCACAGTTGGTTACCTTCATAAACACTCTTGCCATTATTTCACCAGTGGGAACATCTTGCCCGGCAGGTTGCTGTTGTAGCATGCAGGGCCTGGTGCTTGAGAAGACAATCAATGTCTTTTCTCCTCCAGCAGCCTGCAGAACACCTCCGAGCGCAGTGAAAGCTAGGCAGCAGGGAGTTTCCAGCCCAATGCAAGATTGAATTCTCTGTGTTCTGCAGCCAAATTGTGTGGTATCTTCAGCAATAGGGTTTTACCATCTAGGTATGGTAGGCAACCAAGAGAGCTGACAGTAGTCAGTACTGTTTGGGGTACCTCTGGGGTCTCTCTGGTCAATAACTGGCAGTGAGATTTTCATTTAATAACCTATATCTTGTTCATTAATGTGGAGAACTTCTTTCTATTCAAGCTCCTTAAAAAATGTATTTTATGTAAGCTTACAAAGTAGTGGGATTTCATAAGGCTCTTCAGGCATCCTTAGTTTGGGCTAACCCATTCCCTGCCCATTCTTTCTCCCATAGCCTCCTTACTCCCACTCGGGTTTCCATCCCCCACTTAAATGTTCAGGACCCAGGATTCAACCCTTGTTTTCCCATATCTCATATGTACCAGTGTAGTAGTATTTGCTTAGTGGCATCGTTTTGCTTGGTAGTAAAACAAAGTTTTAAAGAAATAAGACCAATTTTCTGATGGTAAAACTTATCAACCAAACTGTAGCTCATAAAAGAATGAAGACTCTGAGGATGCACTGTATTTTGGGGGATTGACAGTAAATAACATCATTATTCACAGTAGTTATCTTCCAAGTTAATACTATTAGTATTCATTATTAATGATAGCCAACAGTTGAACACCTACTTATATAATGCAGATATTTCTAAGCATTTCATACAGGCTCTGTATTCTCATGACAATCTCATGTAATTTGGGTTCTATAGGCTGTATTTCATATCTTGATATTTACAGTTTGAGTACTTAACTAGGTCACATAGCCTAGAAAACAGGGGTGCTGTGCTTGAATCTGTAGACTCTGGAAATTCAATGTGGCCTTAGAAATATCTCCACACTCACAGAGGAGTCCAGGAATCACACAGAGAACCCTATGGGATCATGCATGAGGTGGTGATATTTAAAACTATCCAAATACAAGTATACAATTTATTAGTTGGTGGTAGGTGAAAGATGTTAGCTGCTTTTTCATACTTGGTGTTTATTTGGGCTTCATTTTCAATATCTTAATAAACTAGTGTTAAAAAAACCTACTGTTTTTAATAAAGCCAATTAGTGTAAATTGTGAAAAATCTTTCGACCCTTTCAAAAAAAAAAAAAAAGCTGGACTGTGTTAGATGTCATCTGGCTGAGCTCAGGTTAGTTTCTCACAGCCAGTCCAAGAATAAGCTGGACAGCATCTTTTGGGGTGGGCTCTCTTTTTCCCTGTGAAAACAGAAACTGGTCCAGGTTGCAGCCCACGGACCAAGTTTTCCAAGGTTCTCTGCTTCACTTTGAGAATGTCCCCATCTTATGGAATCTCCGAGGCCCAGAAGGCCAGTCACGTGGAAACTGTCTTCTGCTTCTCAACAAAGGGGGTGAAGAGAGAGTCCTCGGAAAACGTAGCCCCTCAGAGAAGCCCCTGAAAATTGGGACCCAAACCCCCAGTTTCCAAAGCCCGTGTGCACATATTGGGCTAGGAATACGTGGGCTTGGCATGGGCTCCCTAGCACCTCACCTGGTTCAAGGAGAACAAGGGTTGCACAAATGGTTCCAGTTTGTCTTTGTGAAATCTCATCTCCTGTGTTTTCGGATTCCTTGACTTACCACCAGGAAGACTGCTTGCTAAATGAATGCACAGGATGTGGGAGGGAGCTGCTCCTTGCTGAGAGGTGGGGTGGGGTGGAGGGTTGGGGGGTGGGGTTGGTTACTGCTGGCTGAAGGAGTCCTGGTCCATTCAATGCCCAACCCCAGCTGCTTGCAAGAGGGGCTGATGCAGGTCGTGAGGCTGTCAGGGTGGATCACACAGCCGCTGGCAATGAATGGCTTTTCTCCTTCTCCAGCTCCATGCTACCGTGGTTTGCAATGAGTATTCTTTACCGTGACATTAGATTCACCAGAAGCATAATAGGACTCTAGCTTTGGAAGAGGCGAGGCTATCGAGATATAATCAGTCAATATCTGAAAAGGAAAGAAATAAGCTCAAGCCTTCAGGGCGATGAGGAAGAATGTTTTCATTTGTGATACGTCAGTTCACATTGTTTCTAACATGCAATCAGCCCATGCCTTTACGATCAGCCACCGTAATGCTTAGGGATGAGAATGGCTGATAGTCTGGCTCAGGACCCTGGCACAACTTTTAAAAAGTTGCTTAGGACATTAGTGAGCCGTGAAATCGATTTTGTGATGAATCGAGAGAAGAAAAGTCACCCGTTTTTAAAACACTGAATAAGAATGGGAAGGGATTCGAACACTCTGAATCTACATTTTAAATGCATTCTTTAATAAGTAACACACTCTATATCCACTCTATATATGTAAGCGATCTTGAATTGTGTTCCTTATATTTTGCTGTTTAGTGACAGTTTTTAATATGTTTTCATGATTGCTTAATAATCATTTAGAAAGAAAACTGTCGTGCTTCATTTCTTAAATTCATTTCCATACTTTACTTCCTTCCGAGAGTTATCTATAGGCCTGAACTTGTTAGTTTTTGAATACATATTTATCCATAGCCAATAATTACTATTTAGTCTTGAATTTCTTACAAATGGTATGGGATCAGATCATTTTTGCTCCTTGCTATTTGAGGATTGTTTGTAACACTACATATACATCAATTAACTTTTACTATACTACTGCATTTTGGCATAGGAATATATATAATTAGTATTTTATTTACTCTCCTATTGAAGAATACTCAGGTTGTCTTAAAAATAATGCTTCCTTATATCAACTTATTTTTAATAGACAAATAAATATTTTGCATAACTGTTATACTCAACAGTGTTCAAAGTATGATTACATTGTGAAATGGCTGAGTTGAGCTAGTAAACATGCACAATAAATTATCAGTTGCTTTTTTTTTTGACGGCTAATATTTGTGTCCATTATCTCTTATTGAGAACAATTAAGATCAAAGTGTTTCCAATCATTTTTTTTCACAACTATTACATAAGGTATATTTTATATGAACACTCCCTAAAATCTTGAGAGAATTCTATTGTCAAATTTAATCATGTATTTCATTGCAGACTGGCTGCATGTTCACATCATGTATAAGGAAACACTAGGATCCTTTCATGTTGGTTTTTGCTCTAAAATCAGCTTGCATATGAGGATAAACTTTCATATTTCATGGCTTTATGGATTTTAGAATTACAGTGAAGGCAGCTTAGATCTGCTGTTGAATTTATTGAATTCTCATTTACTTAACCCTTTTTATATTTTGTGTATAAAATATTTTCTGTCTTGTGGTCTTAAAAATATTGTTTTAGGGCCTCTCTAGCACTTTGCTTCTTCCTATTCTCATGTGGTTTTCATTTACCATGGTCTCCTATTCCTTGTTCTCCCTCTTTGTTGTTGATCCAGCTGGGATCTCCCACTCCCCCAAGCTCTCTTTCCCTCGACCCTCGCCCTTCAGTACCCCCACTCATGTACAGGCTGTTCATGTAGATCTCATTCCATTTCTCTGTTTCGTATGTTGAACCACCCTTGCATCCCTGGAATGAAGCCTACTTGATCATGGTGAATAATTGTTTTGATGTGTTCTTGGAGTCTGTTTGCCAGTATTTTATTGAATATTTTTGCATCAACGTTCATGAGGGAGATCAGTCTGTAGTTCTTTTTCTTTGTTGTATCCTTGTTTGGTTTAGGAATCAGGGTAATTGTAGCCTCATAAAAGGAGTTTGGTAGTGTTCCTTCTGTTTCTATTGTGTGGAACAATTTAGAGAGTATTGGTATTAACTCTTCTTTGAAGATCTGGTAGAATTCTGCGCTGAAACCATCTGGTCCTGGGCTTTTTTTGGTTTGGAGACTTTTAATGACTGTTTCTATTTCGTTAGGGGTTATTGGACTATTTAAATAGTTTATCTGGTCTTTATTTAACTTAGGTATGTGGTACCTATCCAGAAAGTTATCCATTTCTTTTAGGTTTTCCAGTTTTGTGGAATAGAGGTTTTTGAAGTATGACCTGATGATTCTCTGGATTTCCTCAATGTCTGTTGTTATGTCCCCCTTTTCATTTCTGATTTTGTTGATTTGGATGCTCTCTCTCTGTCTTTTGGTTAGTTTGGATAAGGGCTTGTCTATCTTGTTGATTTTCTCAAAGAACCAACTCTTTGTTTCATTAATTTTTTGTATCGTTCTCTTTGTTTCTATTTTATTGATTTCAGCTCTCACTTTGATAATTTCCTGACGTCTATTTTTCCTGGGAGACTTTGCTTCTTCTTGTTCTAGAGCTTTCAGGTGTGCTGTTAAGTCACTAGTGTGAGATTTCTCCAACTTCTTTATGTGGGCATTTAGTGCTATGAATTTCCCTCTTAGCACTGCTTTCATAGTGTCCCATAGGTTTGGATATGTGGTGTCTTCATTTTCGTTGATCTCTAGGAAGTCTTTAATGTCTTTCTTTATTTCTTCCTTAACCCATTGGTGATTCAGTTGGGTATTATTCAGTTTTCATGAGACTGTAGTTTTTCTGTAGTTTTTGTTGTTGTTGAAATCCAACTTTAGACCATGGTGGTCTGATAGAACACAGGAGGTTATTCCAATTGTTTTGTGGCCAAGTATATGGTCGATTTTAGAGAAGGTTCCATGGGGTGCTGAGAAGAAGGTATATTCTTTTTTGTTAGGATGGAATGTTCTGTAGATGTCGATTAAGTCCATTTGAGTCATGACATCAATTAAGTCCTTTATTTCTCTGTTAAGTTTTGATTTGGGAGATCTTTCCAGTGGTGAAAGTGGGGTGTTGAGGTCTCCCACTATTAATGTGTGGGGTTTTATATGTGATTTAAGCTTTAGTAATGTTTCTTTTACATATGTGGGTGCCCTTGTGTTTGGGGCATAAATGAAGACCACATGAGAATAGGAAGAAGCAAAGTGCTAGAGAGGCCCACAGAAATCCACAAAGATACCCCCACAACAGACTGCTGGCAATGGTCAAGATACAGCCCGAACTGACCTACTCTGCTGATGGGATGACCAAACACCCTAATTGTCGTGCTAGAAACCTCATCCAACTACTGAGGGATCTGGATGCAGAGATCCATAGCTAGGCCCCGGGTGGATCTCTGGGAGTCCAATTAGCGAGAATGAGGAGGGTTTATATGAGTGAGAATTGTTGAGACCAAGGTTGGATAAAGCACAGGGACAAATAGCCAAACGAATGGAAACACATGAACTATATGAACCAATGGCTGAGGGGTCACCAACTGGATCAGGCCCTCTGAATGGGTGAGACAGCTGATTGGCTTGATCTGTTTGGGAGGCATCCAGGCAGTGGGACCGGGTCCTGTGCTCATTGCATGAGTTGGCTGTTTGAAACCTGGGGCCTATGCAGGATCGCTTGGCTCAGCCTGGGAGGAGAGGACTGGACCTACCTGGACTGAGTCTACCAGGTTGATCTCAGTCCGCGCGGGGAAGGCTTTGCCCTGGAGGAGGTGGGAATGGGGGGTGGGCTAGGGGGAAGGTGAGGGGGGCGGGAGGCGGGAGAATAAGGGAATCAGTGGCTGATATGTAGAACTGAATTGTATTGCAAAATAAAAATTTAAAAAAAAAATATTGTTTTAGGCCGGGCGGTGGTGGCGCACGCCTTTAATCCCTGCACTCGGGAGGCAGAGGCAGGCGGATCTCTGTGAGTTTGAGGCCAGCCTGGTCTACAGATTGAGATCCAGGAAAGGCGCAAAGCTACACAGAGAAACCAAAAAAAAAAAAAAAAAATTGTTTTAAATTTTTTTCTTTCATTTGTGGCTTTACAGTTCCCACCTTGTTTTCTTATCCATAAATTATTTTTGTGCAAGTCATGGGTTTTTTGTTTGTTTGTTTGTTTGTCTCTCTGAGTATAATTGTTGATATAAAACTTATATCATCGTAGTTACTTATTTCTACTATTTGCAGAAGTCTGTTAGTGAGCTCAGTGTTTCACTGAAGATTTTAAACTTGGACAAATATCACAGTCTCTAAATTAGCTTACACTAACAGTGGGGATGATAACTACTAGATCACTAGATCACAATTTTCAACCTTATTCTCACTCATCAAGAGTACTCCAGCTCTTCCTGACCCTTCAATCTTCTTTCTATTCAAATATTTTCCTAAGCAAGGCAGGGATCTTAAAACCCCCTTAGACAGTTTCATTGAGTTTGTCCTGAAACTCTTATTTAATTCAGAGAAAATCAACATCTTAGTAATACTGTCTCCTTAATCCATCTCTCTGGATTCATTTATTTAAAAAAAAAAATTATGTCAGTAAAGTTTTCTCATTTTTTTTCCCACACAGGCATTTACAATGTTTTGCTAAACTTGTTTCTTAGCAAAACTTGTTTCTGAGTGCTTTATAATTTTTTTTTCTTATCTTGAAATGGCATTTTCAATGCTGCCTTTTAGATTTATTAGTGGTATTCAGAATCCTTTCCTGTGCTTGCTCTCTTAACATCTACTCACTTCTTGGGTTTTTTTTTCTTTGTTTGTTTTGTTGTTGTTGTTGTTGTTGTTTTTCCTGTTAGTTTTAACAAGCTATATCTGTTGGATTTTTTTTCTGAGCCAACAAATTATTTGTAGAAAATGGTTTTATTACTTCCTAACACATATACATATTTTTTGTTCATTTTAGCTAAAAACTCTATTGCAATATCAAAAGAAGAAGAAGAAGAGGAAGAGTGAAAATCTTTGTCTCCTTAATTTTTAAAAACTTTCCAAAATTCACCATCAACCAAGATGTTGGAGAGGACAGTAATCATTGGCAGATGTTCAGTTACAACAGAGGATTTTCTAGTTCAGCCAGTGACTGAATAGTACTTCTCCCTTACTCTTCTAATTTGGTGAAACACACTCACTCACTTTATTTAATTCAGCTGTCTTTACACTCCTGGGACAAATGACTTGATCATGCTGTATTGTCATTATCATAGATTACTAGACATGAGTTGTTAATATTGTGTCTTTCATTTTGTCATTTATATACATAGTAAGATTAGCCTGGAATTTTCTGTTCACATAGAGTTCTTATTTGTGTTAGCAAGCAAGTCCTGGAAAGTGTACTCTTGGTTTACTCCTTGAAAGGATTTATGTGTGGTTAGAATTGTTTTTCCTCGAAACCTGAAAAAAATTCATTGATTGACAATGCACTGTTTTCAATGAGGAATGATATTTTAACTATCCATCTAGACCTCTATTTCTTATTGAAATAGTTTTCATAAGTTGTATTTTCTATAAATCTACTCATTTGACTTGCTTTGAATTTCATATGCAATTTTTTTTGTTGGGGGGGGTGGGTGTTGAGACAGGATTTCTCTGTGTAGTTTTGGTGCCTGTCCTGGATCTCACTCTATAGACCAGGCTGGCCTCGAACTCACAGAGATCCTCCTAGCTCTGCTTTCCGAGTGCTGGGATTAAAGGCATGCGCCACCACCGCCCGGCTTATATGCAATTTTTAATGATCTTACTCACATCTTTAAGTTGGTAAATTCTGTCACAAATTTATCTGTATTACTTTGTATTTTAAAATGACTAATTGTTTTGTTGAGAGGCTTACTGCATTTGTTTTCTCTTTTATTAACTTATTCTGCTGGGTACCTATTTTTAACCATTTTTGGATTTGTTTTGTTGGGGTTTTTTTTTAAATATTAATTTAAGGAATCAGCAAATAATTTTTAAGCCTTCCTTCATTTTGTTAGAAACATCAGGGGTTTCTTTGTTTACCATTCTTTGTTGCAGCGAGGGCTCCCTGGATTTTTATTGCTGTTTTAATTATAGACTTTATAAATAAAGGTCTTTCAGTGGTAAAAGCTGCCAGTTTTTATTTTAAATAAAAAAGCAATCTATAGAATACTTTCATTCCATTTAATTTCAACAAATGCATAGTTTTCCCCAGCAGGTTGAGACATTATTCTTCTATCTTCTGGCATCTATTATTGAGCTGGGAATTGGCTGCTATTTCATTTATTACTCTTTTATGAGCTATATGTATTCTTCCTCTGGTCTTTATCAAGATCTGTTCACTGGTATATCAAAATTTTGCTTTAAAATTGCATAATATGTATTTATTTTTATATCTTTTACTTGAAGCATAATGGGGAGCTTCTGTAGTCTACCAAATCCTGTTCTCTACCCTAGAAGAGTTTTTCAAGTTAGATGCATGTTAGCTCTTCAGTGCTTTTCATCCTGTCTCCACAACCACACATTTTCACACTTGCTTTTTCTGTGCTGCTGTTCGGGGAAATTTAGTTCTATATTTTCATTCACTTTTCATGTCATTTGCTCTGTGATGAATACATCCACTGAGCTGTTGATTTCAACATTTACTTCTTTCCCCTTTGCACATTTAGCAATGCTATTTGGATGATTTTCAAGTATGTGAGTCCATTTTGATATGTTCTTGTTTCTTCTTTTCTATTTTACTTGATATTTAATTTTCATAATTATCTGTATTCTGCGTCTGTTAATGCTAGTATTTAAAGTCTTTGTGGGTACATATCTGCTGTCATCTGTCCTCCCAATGCTTGTGCATGCTGGCTAGCTTTCTTGCACATTCTTAATTTGTAGTATCCTGAGTTCTGTTTTTTGTTTGTTTCATTGTTGTTGGTTGGGTTTTTTGTTTTTTTGTTTTTTTGTTTTAAATCAATGCACTTCTCTCCAAACGCAGATATGAAAGTCAGAAGTTAAGACCAAATTAAAATTTTCAGGTACTCTGCAGGTTTTCAGGAATATGACACTCTCAGATGTGCCTTTTGATGTTACTGCTAAGGGCAGGCTTGCCTTCAGCTCTCACACTAATAGCGCTAGTAGAGGCATTTCCCTGGGCAGTTCCAGTGTTTACATCACTGCTCCTTTTGTTCAGAATTTAATTGCCATTTTGCTTTATTGATTTGACAGAGTTGTATAAGGGAAGCAAAAACACGTTGAAAAATATGTTTCAATGATTTTCATTTAAAAATCTGTTTTAACTTTAAAATCATATTTTGTTTAATCCCAGCACTCGGGAGGCAGAGGCAGGCAGATCTCTGTGAGTTCGAGGCCAGCCTGGACTACCAAATGAGTTCCAGGAAAGGCGCAAAGCTACACAGAGAAACCTTGTCTCGAAAAAAAAAAATCATATTTTGATGAGTGACATTTAAACTATCTCACAACCTACATTGACTCCAAGTGTTTCTACTTTACAGACCCACTAAAGCTTCATAGAATTTTATACCAAAGATGTTGTATTTTCTCCATCATCAGATGAGAAAGCTAATCTTAAATGAATTCTTGCTCTAAAAACACAATGAGTGTATGTCAGAACTGGGGGCTGGGAGGTAAAATGTGACATTCACACACTAGGACTTTCACACAAAGAATGTAATTGTATGTAATTCAATGTAATATTATTATCAAGTCAACATTTCTTTCTAAAAAATAAACTTTGTTTCAATCCATCCTATTTTATATGCTTTTTAATTTTATGCCTGTAATCTTTCAAAATTACTTACATTTTTAATTTTTTTTCACTTAATAATTTCTCAGGCATTGTAACATTTTACCAAATGAATCAATAGGTATTAGGAATTAATGACAGTTTAACTTTAAAAATTATTTTACACTATGATTTCAGAGGAACTGAGATAATAACAACAACAAAAGCTGAACCACTTCCTCCCAAAAATAAGCCAATGCTAAAGAGTGAACAATTTTGAAGTTTTCTATAGAGAAAGTTTTCAATTTTCAGTTTCTGTAGAGAGTCTTAACCATAACTTCTTTGGGGAATTTTTCAAGTCTGAAAAATAATACTTCATAATAAATGATTTCAAATCCATAGCACTATTTATGTGAGCCTAAGCATTGTCAAGCCTCAGAGGGCATATTCCATCTTGCAGACAGTGATACAGAAACACAGAAGTATTAAGTCGCTTCAGTGAAAGCACAGAAGGTCAGCTAAAGCTGAGTCACCAGCAGTACATCTCAGCATTAAGTCTCTTTGACAAAAGCACAAAAGGTCAACCATAGCTGAGTCACTAGCAGTTAAGTCTCAGAAGTATCTAAGAGAAAAACATCAGTTCCTGAACTTTTTCAATAACGGCACTCAGAAACTTATCAGAAGTGCAATTCTCAGGTCCCACTCATAACAAAGAAGGAGAAATTGACTGAGACCCAGTGATCTGTGATTGATAAAAGCTTTCAAGTGATTCCATATCCTAAAGTTTGAGAACTACCACCACGGGCAAAAAAAGGCAAGACATGATCTTCTTCCTGTCTCCCTGGACTGGTAACAAGCTGTGATACTTTTCAGAAAGGAGATAAAAAGCAGGACATAAACGGTGCAAGGTCCGTACATGACCACCACTCTAATTTCTGTAGAGATTATTTACAAGATGGATCTTCAACCTCAATGGCAAGTGAGGCAAGCCTACCATTATTGTTAAGTAATTTATTATTACCAATAAAACATTGACTTCTGTAAATTATTTACCTTATATAAATAACAATGATCTTAATGATACCCTTACCATAATGTCCCATCAATCTCATTCATATAGGTAGAGGGATAGATAGATGATAGATAGATAGATAGATAGATAGATAGATAGATAGATAGATAGACAGATAGACTTACAACTTGGCAACACTGTTGGGTTGAGTCACGTATGCTGTAACATATTGTAAGAAGTCATTAATATAGCATTTGGTATTGTTTGTAGAGAGTAGAGTTTCTCCAGTACCTTATTTCCCTACAATACTGCAGACTTGCAGATATATGTGAGTCACAGTGCAGGGACTTGAAAGGCTAAAAGTATAAAACAAATCTCTCAAAGAGAATGCCTTGATTTTAGCCTAGAAAATACACCTATAAAATAAATATAAAATAATAATAATGAATTTTTAAGGCTCTAAGTTTGTGGAGGTTTGTTACAGAAGCAATCCTTTCTCTCTCTGCAATTACACAGGGCGACATGGAGTCACTCCCTAACAGGTTTTATATGAGAAACTGTCATCTTGGTTTCTTATAATCTCAGAAAAGTTTCTTGTAAATTACCTAACTCCTCCTCCAAAAATATTTGAATTCCTCAAATCAATATTCCATCCTCAAGGAAGAAAATAACTATATATTGAAGCTCCTGAGATTCTGTTAAGTGATAATAGCCCTGTTCGAGAATCTCCCAGGCTCTCTTGGAATAGAGTGCTATGACCTCTTCCTTCCACAATGTTTTACCTTTAAAATATATGTAGATTGTTTATGGATTGAAGTTCTCTAGAAGCCATACAATAGGTGAGAAATGGGGGCAGAGAGCCTAGGGTTTAAAAGCGGTAACACATGAACTATAAGACTTTATGGCATTTTGCTTCTGGTTTTCATTTCTGCCTGGCCCATCCTGTTGACTCCTACCTAAGGCAAAGGTGATAAGTTGGTCACTAAATTAGAAGTGGAGGACCCTTTGCTCTTATGAGGCAGGCTTTCTTTCCATACTCAAAACTGTTGTGAGAGCTACACCAATTCTTGTGCTTGCTTAGGACTTCAAAGACATCCTCACCCTCCTTTCTTGGGGATGTAAAAACTAAAACTTAATTAATTTACTTTTAATTTGACAGTCCTTCCCTCCCCTTTAATTTTGGACACTCTATCCTGTGTTTTCTACAAGTATCATTATTTTGGATTCTAGTTATTCAAAATTTCCCTAAGTGGAAGAGAACCATGGGGTCGTGATGTGCTATCAGTTACTCAGTACCAATTATCATAATTTTTCTGAGTTTTCAGATCTGGTTCTTGAGCTTCAGAAATAATACTTCAGATTATAAAAAAATAAAATAGAACTACTGATGATACTTAATATTTTTTCACATGTAGATGTGATAGTATTTGAAATCCACTTCTGAAATTATAAAGTACAAATGGCAAATTTGGACCAATCTGATGATCTCTTGTGTCATGCAAAGAATTATATAATTTTCTGTCATTATGTAAAATAGTCCCTTACAAATTGCAGATACTGGTCTATTTCTACATTTTTTAGACACCCTTACTCCCTTTTTCAGGGAACAAATGAGTTTCACTTAAAACTTTCTGTTCTTCACATTTCTTTCTCAGAAAAGAAGAGAGAAATTTTATATTGTGAATATCGTTCAAGTTTTAGAGTTTAGCAATAATAGTTCTAACAAGGACCTGAGCTATTCATAAATGTGCTTAGTAGATACGATAGCCCATCACCCTGAGGCTATGTCTCCCCTCTTCGATAGACCATACAAACAGCCAGAGTTTCATGGAGTCCACTTCTTACTATTTGTTTCACACCTTATAAAGACTGAAAAATGGAAGTGATGTTCCTTCCTTTTCTCCTCTTTTCTCTAATGACACTATTTTGAAACCACTAAAACCTAACCACTGGAGGTATGTTTCTGAGGTAATCTGTAGGCTGATATTTTCTAGGAGATGAAGTTTTAGGGTCAAACATTTTAGTTCTATAGGAAAGGACCAAGACATTTACAGGGAGGTTTAGTCATATGACAGACCTTTCCTCAGAACCCGATGTGAGTCACAACTGAACCCTTAGGCTCACTGTCCCAATTTCTTACCTATTGTATGGCTTCTATCGTGCTTCCATCCATAAATGATCTAGACATATATTTTAAAGGCAAAATATTGTGGCGGAGGGTCATAGCACTCTCTTCCGAAATAGCCTGAGAGATTTTCAAACAGGGCTATTACTACTTAACAGAATCTTGGGAGCTTCAATATTATTTTGTTATTTTCTTCCTTGGGGAGGGAGTATTGATTTGAGGAATTCAAAATTTTTGGAGGAGGAGTTAGACAATTTACAAGAAACTTTTCTGAGATTAGAAGAAACCAAGATGACAGTTTCTTATATAAAGCCTGTTAGGGAGTGATTCATTGTGGCCCTGTGTAAATGTAGAGAGAGAAGGGATTGCTTCTGTAACAAACCAGCATCTCCTTAATCTAGGTTTTAATTTAATATCTTCCAAGTCTTTTTAGTAGACATTCTTAAATAAGAAGATAATAAAGTTTAAAAACAAAATAAAAATGAAGAGCTATAAATTGTACACCAAGTACAATAGTTTATGCATTACTGCTCTTAAACAACATAATCACATAATCTCATAAACCATTTTTCCCATATGCTAACCACGGATTCTATTACTGAACAATGCTCTCAACTCACAAAAGAAAATCCTACAAAACATACACAAGCTCCTGCTAGAAAATTTTCTATACCCAATCTAATATCTACCAGATTATTTAAAGAAATTCCATTTAGTGAAAATCCATTGTATTTTTCCTCAGTAAAATCAGTGTAACTGGACTATTGTATACCACACAAAAACAGGTGGGGCAGGTTATCACACTTCCAATCCCAACCATGCAGAAATCAGCAGGACAGATGGTGCTGTGTGTTCTGACTCAGGCAACTTTTCCAAGAGCTTAGGAAGCAGGAGTTGCTGGTTGGTAGGTTTCTTTTCTTTTATAGGAAAAGTAGACTTGTTATCATTCTCACAGAGGAGATCTCAATATATAGGGCCATTTCATTAGCTTTTTCTTCGGTTTACCAAGAATTCATGTTCAGAATAGTTTAGTGTTCATCTGCTCAACAACATCAAGATCCTTACCCTTTAGAGATACAATAAGATAAATGTATACACATAGTATTTCTTCTGCAATATACTGATTATATCTGGATACTCAATTAAGCTTCATCCTGAATAGCTCAGGTCACTATTAAAATAATGGTTGTTAAAACTGAAAATAAAAAAGACATCCACAAGATTCATTTTCCATTTCTTTCTAGCTAAAAAATAGAAGGTTTTTCCGGTCCGGCATGCACTAGATGGTGTCAGACAGGCAAGGAAGCCTTTATTCAAACTATTGAAATGGGTAGAAAAGACTAAACTTATCGTTACTGAAACAAAACACGGGAAGACATTGCAGGGGAGTGGACAGATTAATTTGTAGTATATGTGGGTACATTGCTTCCCATCAAAGTTAAGACCCTCCCTAACTGAAGAGACCGGGAGACAGGAAGGCTATCTCCTCCAATGTTTACCGTTCAAAAATATAGTTTACAGGTCCTTGTGGAAGATATTTCCTGGGTTATGAAACTGGCTAGAAGCTGGGGAAAAGATTTTTGTGCATCTCAAAGGGTCAAATAGAGCATTTGCCAAGAGACGTTTTGAAAGAATAGACTCTAAGGAAGGGAGGTCCGGGAGTTCACATCAAGGGTAAGCCTATCTACAATGGTTAGCTGTGCTCATGGAAAATTTAAAGCCATCTCGGACAGCAAATACAAACAAAGGGAAACAGATACAATGAAAAAATTCCTTTGGGGCAGTGTTCTAGAGAAAGAAAAGCACACAACCTCATCAAGAGAAGTTGCTGGAGGCTGAGGTGCGACTTTCCCAGGAAAGCTCTGACAGGACGCCTGGGCGCCAGAGCAGAGCTTAAGATGGCGAGAAGTTACAGGAAACCAGAGGTGAGGACTCTGGTGCCTGTGATTAAGGGTGTTAATTTGGCTTGAGAGGTAATTGGGCACTGGCACAGGGTGCTGAGAGAGGGAAATAATGCAATCAAAGACAGGCCTGAGGGAGATGGTTGTGACATCTGTGAGGGATTTGAGACCGCAGAGGCTGAGGCGGGAAGAGCAATAAGGAGGTCATTATCGTGCTGCCCGGATGGTTTGAGTGCTCCATGTCCCCACTCGCACCCACTCTGTCCCTTTCTCTTCACTGAAGCCCTTCTGTCTCTCTCCGTAATTATCTTTTTGCACTCCAGCCCTTATGGCCACCCGTTTAAAAATCAAGCTGTCCTTCGTGTCTCTTTGCAGTCTCTCTACAAGGTACACTTCAACCATGGGATTTGAGAGGTAATTAAATCATCAGGTCTTTGAGAGAGAAGATACGAAAAAATAGTTAAGATAGTGTTCTGAGTTGACCTGATCACAAAACCCAACTTGGAATGGTTTTTAAATGGTGGGGGCTTTTAAAAAAGTAAATTCTTACACTTGGTAAAGGAAAATCACGATGTCTTTGAGATCAAAGGAGGCCTTTCTTCTCTCTTCAGGTGGATTTTAACTGTGATGTTAGGGCGCCAGATGCCTACAGCGGCTCAAATCTTCCAGAAGTCAGTGGTTCTGGGATTTTGTCTTGCGAATCTAAAGAATGACACTCACATACCATGGAGGCTGAGTTTACTACAGATGCCTAGGTTGAAGCTGAAGAGAAAGAGAGAAGGGGAAGAGTTCCTATACAGTAGGAGGGGTCCCAGGAACCAGGGTACCACGCCACTCCTAGTCGGGGACTTTTGAAAGGCCGCGTGGTAGAAACTGAGGTGAGGCATGGGGAAGAAAACCTGCTCAGTCCAGTTTGCTTAACAAGGAGGTGTCTGGAACCTCCAGTCAACGCCTTGCGTATAGCTTCAGGCAAAGGTTAAGAGATGAGAAGAAACTGGAGCCAGAAATCTTTTCTGGAATTCCTGGACCCTAGCAAGGACATTCTCAGAATTGCGGCTGTGGAGTCCCTGCCCTACATGCTCAGTTTCTATCTCTTCTCATCCGTCACTTATCAACCCCACGGAATGAGACTATCCGAGGGTGTGCTGTAGCAATGAGGCTTTGAAGACCCCAGTGAGTGCTAGCATCTGGCACGCTAAAATGACACCTGGAGCTGGCAGCAGCGGAGGCTTCACGGGAGAACGGGGTCTTTGAGGAGGAGTTAAGCTGCTTTTTATCTGTTTTGGTCCTTGGGAGGATTGTTTGATTGGGTTTGCAACCGGCTAAGAGCAAATGTGGGCTGAATGATGCCGGCAGAAAACAGGGAAAGTCGAATTAAAGCTGGTCCCTGTCTGCCACCAGATGGGAGAAGAGGACCCTATGGAAGTGGAGGAGGAGGGAGATGAGCCACGCGGTGTCTGGAGGCGGGGTACATATATGAAGTATAAGTGAACCAGCAAAGCATGTGGGATAAGCCAGGGGCTAACCTTGACAATGAGGCCATGGACACACAGCCCCTGAAGTGCCTTTTTTAAGCTAAACTCCCACATCTTGGCCTTATGCTAGCGTAAAAAAAAAAAAAAAAGGATGGTAGTTTAGATATGAAATGAATCCTACGGCACCCTCAGGCTGCCAGGTTCATACGGCGGGCACCAATTGACTCAGCACGAAAAATCTCCTCCTAAACTTGGAACAAATGTGAAACGGAATCTTAAGGAGTAGGATTTAACCTGTGGGATGTTTTCAGTCAGCCCAATTTTCCCCATTAGGATGAACCATTAGAATATGATCTGGGATCTTCCGGAAAGCAGGTGGGAGGAACTTGAAGACGTGGGAGGAGGCGCTTGCAGTCAGGGATGAAACAAGTCGAATGTTTCAGGAGCATTTCCACTAAGGAATTGAGCACCCTGCTACCTCTGGCTGGCACTGTGCTACTGGTAGCTAAGCCAAAGGATAGGAAGAAAGTAATATCTACTTTAATTTGAAATTTGGAGATTATATTAAGTTGCACAGATGGTAGCCTCTCCCACTAACATCTATCACTTTCTGGAAACTTCTGGAAGAATCCTGTGCTTATTTGATCACACTTAGATCCTTTTTGTCAAAACGATTATCCTTCCTCTTCATCTAATTCTATTGTTGTTCTGTGGAGATTGAGTTTATTTTTTTTCAAAATGGTGTCTTTTGATCAAGACCCTTACTTGATTTTCAAGCAGAAACAAAAGAATAAGTAGTCTCTTCAGAGCTTTCTAATGTCAAAAGTCCTCACTCCCTAAGCACTTAGGGGAATTATTTATGCAAGGTTCATGTTCAGAGCTACGTGCCCAGCCCTAACAATAGTCCCATCATGCCCCACAGGGTAGGACCCTTAGGACATTTCATTTGCTTTTCAAATGCAATAGAAAAAAAATAGGAAGGTTTTACCCTATATTTTCTGTTTTTCATTGAAAATATTATTCTAAAAGAAAGAAAACTGCAGAAAGAAAACAAAAATGGGTAGAAGTCATGAAATGGCAGAGCAGAAAGTTTCAGCAGGACGATCAAACACAGACAAGTCCAGCAGCAAGCGCTGACGGGTCAGAAGGAAACGAAAGAAGAGGTGTTAGCAGGGGATGGAAGGAGTAGTGCGTGAGCCTTCCATGGACACCACGAGGACTTACCAGTTCTGCCCACTTAGAAGTAAGACTCCTGGCCCTCTCTTTAGAGCCCTGATAACAGCTAGCCCAGAAGACAGACTTCATGAAACCTAGCCATTTGTTCCTATGATTTTCTGTCTAAGTAAACATAATATGTACTTGTAATATTTTCAATAAGCTACCCTGTAACTTGATTTTAAGAAATACTTACTAAAGGCACAAGCAAAGTTATAGTGCAAATTCCAAATTTGAAGGACTTTTAAAATTAATAAATGTAGGTAACCTTCATGAAGGAAGAGAACTGACACAAATCACCAAGAAACAGTGTTCAAATTCTAACAAAAAATATAGGTGTGAATGAACAATGCTCAGAGAAAAGCTACCAGCCTCATCTGCCATCACATGATCATTTGTAAAGTTTAAATTACAGCTCAATTATTGAATAATAATATTCAAAACTGACAAGCATGTGGTCATACAAACGTTCTACTTCATGCCTGTTAAATGAAATGGGTGTATGTTAAGAAAAAGTTACTGGGTGATACGCCCTAAAATTTCAAGTTTGCAACTCAGTGCTTAAATTAAAGACTTATATCCTGTGAAATGATGCATGTGATAGAAACAATTAATAATGAAAAATAGGAATAACATAATTCCAAAAAATGTTGTTGCAATAAACTTGTAGGTCTATTGGAACAGGAAAACAATATATAATGTTGTTTAAATGATAAGACTTAAATAAATAAAATTTATCATTTAAGTAAATAAAATTTACAGTATGTGGATATCTACAGCTAGGACCTTAGTTGTCTATTTTAAAACACGCTTATCTTGGGGACCTATTTCTTCACAAATATAAACTTTGATATCCCAAAATTCTTTTTCTATTGCAATGGCATGTACTTTTCCCCACATTCAATTACCACATTGCCTAAAATCCATTATTTTTATGTTTTCACAGTAGGGGTGTGCCTAGGCCTGCTTCAGAGTTCATTCACTGCCAGATTACAATCCACTTTTAGTTGATCTAAAACTTATTTTTGAATAATCAATCATTGCTTTCTTCTATCTTTTACTCTTTGTTAATTTCTCTAGTACTGGGACAAAATAAGGTCTTAGTGACTTTATATAAAAAGAGATTTCAAAAGAAAAATATATAATATCGTGTACAGAAAACTTCAGGTCATTTTAGAATATTTGAAATTCTGAATAATTTATATTGTTGTTTGTGGCTGGCTGGCTGGTTTGTTGATTGGCTGGCTGGCTGGCTGGTTTGTTGGTTGGCTGGCTGGCTGGCTGGTTGGTTGGTTGGTTGGTTGGTTGATTGGTTGGTTGGTTGATTGTTGGGTTTTAGGACAGGGTCTCCCTGCATAGCCTAAGCTGGTCTCATCATTACTATGTTAAATGTAGTGGGCCTACTGAATGAAGATATTCATTCAAAATGAATATGGGGGAAAACTGTGCTATGACTATCTAGGTCAAAAAAATGCAGAATATTTCAATAATTAATTGTATCTATACATTTTTAAATCAACAATATTTCATTGTTACAATTACATTAATTGTAACCATTTGTTTTTAATTCTAAGAGGTTGACTTTGTAGAAGCAATAATTTGGGAGCCTGGCTGCCAGTTCACATCCTGAATGTTTCTGTTCTCTATGTAATCTTGAGAGAGTGATTTACCCTCTTGCCTCAAGTTCCCTCACCTTTAAATTGAGATGGACAGTCATACTGTACTATGTTGGAGCTCATTATAATTATTTTGTTCTAAATGAGTGTTCCAGAGTCTACTGAAAAGTCTATGACCTACCAATTTTTAATTAGAATTGTTTTTTTAAAATAGTAGTTCTATGGGGTTCTATAGGGTTCCAGAGTCTCATGAGACTATTGCTGTCTAACTATTAATTCGCTAACTCCCTTGGACTTGAAATTAGTTAGCTCATATTCTGATTGATTTTCTTGTACAGAAAGTTTTATAAAACATACCACTAGTGGCCATCTCACAAGCATGAAAACCAGGTAAGCACAAAAGCCAAGATTTAGCTATATGCCCTAAGTTCACAGAAAGAAACAGAACACCAGAATCCATACTCACGTCTTCCTCAAGACCTCCATATTAGCTTAGTCATTATAAAAAGATAATTTTCCTGGTAAGTATATTAAATTTATCTAAATCGTAACTAAAATTTGTACTATTCTTTAAATGTTTATCTAGATATTAGTAATAAGAGGTCAATTGATATTAATGTTATTTTTATTTCATGAGTCATATTTATGAAAAATATAATGGCTTTGGCATTGTGAAGAATCTCTATTCTCATGATGACTTTTTAAAAAACATTTTTGGGGCACCAGCAAGATGGCACCTAAGATAAAGGTGTTTGCCGCCAAGTCTAATGACTTGAATTCATTCCCCAGGACCCATATAAGTGGAAAGAGAAAACTGACTCCAGCAAATCCTCTGACTTCCACACCCATACCTTGGCATGTGGACATGTAAACACACACTTACACACACACACACACACACACACACACACACACACACACACATATACAGACACACACATACTCACATACACACACATATATACATACACATACACACACACACACACACACATACAGGCATACACACATTTTTTAAAAGAAGAAATTTTTTTCTACTTTCATTTCTTCTTTGAAGGAGGGAAATGTGCATACCATGACACATATGTGGAGGTCAGAAGATAAATTGTGTGGGTCAGTTCTTTCCTGCCTCCATACGAACTCAAGGAGTTCAAATCAAGCCTTCAGGCTTGGAGGCAAGTCTCTCTGCCCACTGAGCCATCTTACAGGTCTTTTCCATGATCAGTTTTATCAAAAGCATCATGGGAGGCCAAAAACAGTTCCTGGTGGGTTAAGGCAATATGGCAAAAATCTAGAAAGAGAGAGAGAAGAGAGAGAGAGAGAGAGAGAGAGAGAGAGAGAGAGAGAGAGAGAGAGAGAGAGAGAGAGAGAAAGAAAGAAAGAAAGAAAGAAAGAAAGAAAGAAAGAAAGAAAGAAAGAAAGAAAGAAAGAAAGAAAGAATCACAAGACCTAGTTATGAGCATGACCAAAGATTGCTTTGTTTCTTATTCTTTGCATATTAGTGCATCATTTGAAAAATAGTACAAACAAGAAACTTGGCCCTATGTTCAAATATTCTGGTGCTGGTAAACTGAATATCTCTTTGGTGAATTCACTTAGAAGTTCACAACGCAAGGCTTTGAAGCACTGATTCTTACTCCGGGAGAGGAAATGGGGAGCTTTCAGTCAGAATTTCCAAATAGGTGTGGGTGGACAGGTCTTCAGGACTCAGACACAAAGAAGAAGGAAAATGACTGCGAGATGATGGCTGGGCATCAAGGCAAAGAGGCTCACCGGAGACACAGCACGGCTCCAGGATATGACACATGTCCTAAGGAAGACAGCCTCAGAGAACTCTTCATTACTGGTAAAGGAACAGTGAAGGGTTGACAAAGCCTTGAAATTACCCTGTCCCTAATACAAATCACAAGCTCTTCATTAAGTGCATCAGAATATGTCCTGAGGAGGAGTTGTCAGTGTAGAGTGGCTTTTCTGCCACTCTCCTTGCTGAGGCCTTTCTAGGGCAGGTCGATGCTGTGATTAAGGTGATTAAGGTAATCAGGCAGGCTGATTCTGACTCTCGATTCAGTCAGTGTCGGCGGACCTGCTGGTAATCACCAGAGGAGTGCACTTCGGAGGAGCATTTCTCCCTGCAAATACTCTTGTGTTTGTTAAAGATAAAAGTAAGCTGGAGAAAAAGAACCAGGTTTGAAAGTTTTCTGTCTCTGTACAGTGTCACCTCTATAAACTGTATCCTTGAATAGCAACCCCTGACCACTCAGGAAGGACTAGGATTCTGGGGTCAGTGCTGTATTCTAATATGTACACTGTCCCCTCCCGTAATACTGTGATACATTGGTAAAGATTATGGTGGATTCCAGCTTCAAGCAGTCAAGGGTACTGAAGTCTTTGGATTCTATATAACCAAAGCCACCTTCTTGAGAAAATAAAATGGAGTCCAAATTGGACCTTAGCACCCATCCATGTAACACGCCAGGTAGGCTGAGAGCTACCTCTGTACCAAGGAAGGTGACCCTGGGTGTCTGTAGCCCAATAGGCTCTGCTAGGGCAAGCATAGCAAGAAAAAAGTGCTGCTTTCTAGTTTAGGGAACATTCTCAGCCTCGAGAACAGCCTTCAGGTTTGTTTTCAGATTCTTGGCATTCGTAGTGCAGTAAACTTCTGGTGTGCAAACATTTCCAAAACTCTGGAAAGTATAATCTTCCTCTTGACTTTCAGCGGCTGCAGCGGAAATTTTATTAGAGGAGATTTGGGCAGAAAGGTAAGAGCAGTCACAATAAAAGACTTTTTAATCTTCTAAGTAAATTTTCAAACTTACTGATCCCTGAGCTAATCCTGTAAAATGTTCTAATCTTGCCAAGTCACATTTGTGACAGAGAAGGGTGCTGATGGAGCTGCTCCACTGATCTTCTAAACAACCACAAGTATTCATTACATGGTCAGGTTGGTGTTGGGAGAGATCGTGACTCGCACTTCCTGCTTTACTTTCTGAATCTGACAGCCAGTGTAGAAGATGCCATACTTTTAGCTCAGAGGACCCAAGAAGCACTCTAACAGAGCATATAGGCAAGGAAGGAGCTGCATCTTTGGAGCAGGCAAGACCCAAAGTGCTAGAGGCAGGTGTCCTTGCCAAGAAGTAGATGCATTAGATGCCATAATGAGGTTGTCTGTGAAAATAGGGGCATGATTGTTTCACACATGTAAGAGTTCACCCTGGAGTTGCTGGAAATACTTCAGTTGATATTTAGATGAATAAGAAATGTGGTGTGAGGTATAGCTGTTTTGAAGATAAAGGTAACCAATCAATGAAATCTGATTGTAAATACTAATGTGATCTCACTTGCTGCAGACCTGTATGTAAATTGCAAGCTGGACAGCAGAGGTCTGAAATCCCTCCTTTTCAGGAGGCTGAGACAAGAGGGTTACAAATTCAAGGTTTGTTTGGGCTACAGTTGAGTTCAGGGCCAGCCTGGGAAACTTTATGAGATCCTGTCTCAAACACAAAAATGAGAAAGGTAGGAGATTAAAAACAGGGTGAATGATACAGCATGTGCAAGGCCTTGGGCTTCTGTGCCCAGGATGTTTATTGACGGGTAGGCAGGTGGGTATGTATGTAAATAGATGATAGATGAAAAGTAGATAGATAGATAGATAGATAGATAGATAGATAGATAGATAGATAATTTTATATGACATGGGAATCTTTAAAACAAATTTATTTTAAGCTTAGATTCCATAAATCATGGATAGCCATACAGATATATGATTAAACTATTTGGTAATAAATGGAGAGACGTAGTGGGGTCTCTCTGTTCTATTCTTGGCCTCTCTAAATTCCTTCCTAAAGGGTACAGACCAGGGCCTTCTTCTGAAACGAAAGCCTTATGATCCACTCTCAAACCAACTGGGTCAGAAAACTTCTTCACATCCATTTCTCTTCAACAAAGATGGGAGCAGATTAGAGTAACAACATTTCTCAGAGCAGTCCTGAGAATCAGATGAAGGATTTTACTTTACCTGGTTCACTGCACAGGGCCTTCCCAGAAAAGCAAGTGATTTGAAGCCTGTGGTTTATACACTGGTTACTACTACTTAAAGGAGAAGAGACGGAACCCTCAGCTTCAGAGAATAAGTAGAAGAGAAGTTGTGGTGTTTTGAACAAGAATGGCCCCCATAGGCTCATATATTTGAATGCTTCCTCACAGGAAGTTGAACTCTTTGACAGGATTAGAAGGATTAGGAGGTGTGGCCTTGGTGGAGGAAGTGAGTCACTGGGGGGGTGGGCATTGAGGTTTTCAAAAGCCCCCATCTATCCCAGTGTTTCTATCTCTCTTTCTCTTGGCCTGTGGATCAGGATGTAGCTCTCAGCTACTGCTCCAGCACCATGGGTGCTGCCATGCTCCCCATCATGATGAGAATGGACTAAACCTTTGATACTCAAAGCATGCCTCCAACATAATGCTTCATTTTGTAGGAGTTGCCTTGGTCATGGTGTCTCTCCACAGTAACATAACAATGACTAAGACAGAAGTTAACAAGCACAATGGATGAAGGAAGCCTTGCATATTTACTGCTGAAAGCATCTGGACTGACCTCTGGGCAGAGAGGTACATGAAGCTGCCCTAGATCAGAGAGTTGGTATAGGGAAAAAAATTAGCAGGCAAAGCCTGCCACCCTCTTACACTACCTAGAAATCCCCAGGCCTAGGGATGTATATTGTCAGAGCTCCTGGTGAGATGCCAGCACATATTGTGAAGGTTCATCGCCCAAGAGTCAGGGGGAAATGAAACTAAATGGCTTTCCAGAACCATGACTTCCCTAGACATATCTCTGTACCTGGTTTTGGCAGCATCTAGTATTCATACCAAAAGAGACCATTCCTCTGCAGTTTATTTCTTGGTCTGTCCATTGTTGACTGGAAAGTTGAATTCTTTTTCTCTTATGTGTTGTCTTCTTTTTCCTTATGTTTTGGCTATCTTTTGTCTACTTTCCATTCTAACCATCCCACACCCCAATTTCTTTTAGTAATTATCTTCATTCTCCCTTGCATGCAGACTTTATAAAACACTGAGACCAAGGATCTTCAGAACAGGAAATAAATCAATTCTGTTGGCCAATGTTACTTGTTGCTATTATCCATTGAAGCCAAGGATTGGGCATGTGATCCAAGCATGGCCAATTGATTTTCTTGCTCAGGACTTAGAGACTTGATTATTCACAGATGTAAGAGACAAAGTCCACTCTTTGGAGCAGCAGTATCAACAAGAGATTTTTGAAGCACTCCTAATCCTTGAGATTTTTGTAAATCACCATATTCTTTCTCAATGAATTCCAATTTTCACTTCTGTAAAGTCTTTGCTCTTTGTAGATGTTTTGAGTTGTGTTCTATAAATTTCATATATCAAAATCTTAGATCTGAGAATAGGATCTTATTTGGAAGTTGGTGATTTGAAGAAATCACTAAAGTTAAGGTGAGTCACTCTAGAATACAGTAAGCCCATAATCCACCATGCCTGCTGTCTCCTAAGAGTGATAACTAGGGTACACACGTGTGCACACACACACACACACACACACACAGAGAGAGAGAGAGAGAGAGAGAGAGAGAGAGAGAGAGAGAGAGAGAGAGAGAGCATATAAAGATGACATCAGAGGTTGGATGATGCCTCCCTAAGGCAAGGGATACAAACCTTGACAGCACACCAGCAAAAGCAAGACAAGGGCCATGAATTAGGTTTTCCTCACAACACTCAGGAGGAACTCACCCATATGGCACCTTGATCTCACACTTCTAGCCTCTAGAGCAGTGAGACAGATTTCTATTGTTTAAAGCACCCAATTCAGACAATTTGCCCTGGTATCTCTAGCCAATTTATATGATAAGCAAAATACTCTAAACAACTTTTAAAATAAATATTATTAGCTGGTTTAAGGTCCCAAATTCACCTGAAGTTACTGGGGTGAGAAAGGCCTCATAGACCTGAGAAGGGAAGGAAAGTCAGGTCAAGAGTTCTTCAGCTGGCGTTTCAGCATAGATCTGAGTGCCTCGTGATTTTGCAGTCATCTCTTGGTATACAGAATTTATTTCCCTTCTACATCTGTTTGTTTGTTCACTCGTTTAGCATAGAAGCATGGGTACTCCAGATGTATATGGGAGGCAATTCCCTCCCTCCACCATATAGGTCCTGGATCAAGCTTGGGTCATTAGGTTTGGCAGCAAGTACCTTGACCTGCTGAAACATCTCACTGGCCATCAAAAATACTACCACTACTAATTTTATTATTATTGTTGTTATTAATAATAATAATAATAATATTATACTAAAAAACAAAGCCTAGATAAGGAAAAACCCAAACACACGACCTACATAGTTTGAGAGTAAGAGGAAATATTGGATCTACAGCTAGTAAAGTAAACTCTGCTACATGTGGCAAGGTTTTTGCTCTTCCTTGGTGTCTAAAAATGATGGATTATATCCACTATCCTCTAGTTGATACCTTGATAGAATGTTAGCATCTGTTCTGAGTCAGATGTTAATACGGTGTGGGCAGGAGGCCCAGATTTGATCTGATTAAGGTAACTAACTTTGTCTGTTTAGAGCCCAAGGATTAAATGGTTCCTAATTAACTCTTATTCTTTCAGCAAATGTCTATTAAGAATGTGCTCTGAGCTGGATGGTGAGGTTGAATAAGACAGGCAGGTTTTCACTCCCACACTGTGGGGAGCAGCAAATGCTACATAAATTAATGGTCAGGTGTATTGTGGAGGAAGTAACATTTAATCTGCTAAGTGAAGATCAAGTGAGAATCACCAGGTCCAAAGCAGACAGGAAGTAGAGGGGGCAGCATCTGAGGGAGGAGCACAGCTGGTAGAGTGAACAGTTCTGGGAAAACCTAAGAGGAAAAAAAAGAGTACTTTGGCAGGATAAAAGCATTAAAAAGAAAGATAACATAAAAAAAAAGTCCCACTATGACAAAGAGCTAAGGCAACCAAGAAGACAGAATTAAGGAATTTGAACTATCAAACCCACGAGACCCATCCAAGATTTTATTCTGCAAAGTAACATTAACTAGATGTGATGCCCTTATGGTCATATCATTTGCTGTTAGGAGAATGAGCTGGAGACCATCAGCTAGACCCACGGAAACCAGTTCAAACCTGTTCTCCCCGGTAATTGAGGTAGAGATGATCGATGATCACAACAGTCCACATGACCATGACCCTGTCTCGGAAGGTGGTGTTTGCATGACAAGTAGATGAAACTACTGAGCTTGTCATTGTCTGTAGGTTGAATGGTGGGTGGAAACACCAGTTTCTCCAATGCCAAAGATCGTGGGTCACCTGACAGATTTACCCAGGCAGTAGCCTAAATTTATCGTGAAATTTAGTTGGGAACTTTATGGCTTCTGGCAGATACCCACACATGGCCTTTGATCTGAACCTTGCTTTCTTGGGCTGCAACAGATCTAGTGAGACCCCAGGTCCACATTTATCTCATCTGGTTTTTTCCAGACAATTCTTGGAACTAAGAAATATTAGATCTGGAAACACCCTGGTGTTTGCCTCAAGCTCAGCTTTCTCTTTCCCTAGAATATTTGTCTCCTAAATTGCTTTCTCCTTTTCATGAGGACAGGGGCACATAGCAAGTAGATTAACTGAGCAAACATCCACAGGTGGGGGGGGGGGGGAGAACAAAACCAAACAAACAAAAAACTCTAGGTGCAGTATAGCCTTCTTCAGAAGCTCTGACCTCCCCCAAAGCGAGCTCAGTCCTTTTCTACAAGCCTCCTCCTGTTGATGGGCACCCAAGGTTGACAAAATGTTTGTTGGACTTGAATTTTCTATTGAAATTTATTTGGTCCTAACATGTATTGGCTCTCTGCTTAGAATTCTAGGTACCTAGTAGGAACTCTTGCTTAGAGATTTGGGATTTATTACAATTCAGAGAGAGAGAAATTAAATCAAAACTGGCTCCACCAGTTGTTACAATAATCTAAACATTTTATTTTAAAATTCTTGGGGAACCTAAACTTTTAGCAGGACAAATTTTAAGGCTAACACTCTGCATTCTGAGTTTTTATTTATCTCTTGCAGTGCTAGGCATGGAACCCAGGGCATCATGTGTGCCAAGCAAGTGCTGTACCACGGAGGTGACATTCCAGCTCCACAATCTACATTCTGAAAGCATTTGGCTGAGCTATTTATTTTTAAGTAAGAATGACTCTGCTTGGAAGCATTTTAATGTCATTTGGAGAACAGTTAGACACACACACACACACACACACACACACACACACACACACACTTACAAAATAACCCATCTTGACTTCAAAATAATCCACCTCAATATTTTTCATTGAGCTAATATTCCGGTTTGGCTTAACCAAAAATAAGAATTCTAAAACAACATTCCATACATTCCACACATAATGGCCCCAGCAAACTAAACTTCAAGTTTTAAATTTTTCCATCCATCAGTGTTAATTCTTCATGGAGTGGACACTGAGTTCTTAATATAATGAAGCTCAAAGCTTCTGGCCATCTCTGAGATTACTAGTCTTATGTGGCTGATTTGACAGATTCCACTCCTGAGAACAGACACTAAAGATATTTCCAGTGACAGCCATTCAACTCCTTAAAGCCTTCAAAATGCAGAACGCTTAATCTCCAGCCCTTAGTTAAAATAATTATCAATTAAGATTCAAGGAAATTGCACTTGATAATCTTTTCTGTAGAGGACTTGAAAAATCACATATCAATTCAGAATTGCCTGTGTCTTAAGAGTCCACTGCTCATTGTTAAAGCTTTTGAATCTCCTTTTCTCAGTCTCATTCATTTAACCCTTATGTAACCCTTCCGTGGCTCTGACAGCACAAGACTCATGTCGGACCTCAGTGTACAGTCTCTGTGCTGATGAAGCATGACAACCAGGGCATTTTCTTCAGGACTTTGACCAACGGCTCCTCTTTACTGTCACTGAAATTGGAGCGACACCGCATTACAGACTCAAGAGTTTCAAAATATCCTTGATGGTTTTTTAGGAGAGAGAGAGAGGAGAGACAAAGTGAGAAAGAAAATGAGAAAGTAAGAAAAGAAAGAAAGGAAGGAAGGAAGAAAGGAAAGAAAGAAAGAAAGAAAGAAAGAAAGAAAGAAAGAAAGAAAGAAAGAAAGAAAGAAAGAAAGAAAGAAAGATGAAAGTGTAAATTTCCTCTCAAGAAGTGAGAAATGGCTCTTGGTTAGCTAGGACTCTGAATGTGACTTTGGGGAGCTGCCCTCATGGACTGGCAATGCTTGTCTTTGGTTCTGCCTCATCTTCATCTGCTCTTCTTTGCTCTCTCCATCCTTATTCACAGTCCATATGCCCAAACACACAATGCACTGCATCCTTCTAATCAGCAAGGACTCGCTCTAAGGCGGTGCTTTCTCCTTCCAGGATCTCGCTATCTCACCTACAGATCAAAAAGCACCCGTCCCCATTTCCAAAAACCTTTCATGGAACTTGACATTTAATCTGCTCATTATATTTTTTCTATTAAAGCATTAGTGAAAATTGTTTGAAAATTAGTTTTCAAGTTTTAGTTTTCATTGCCTTAATCCCAAACGGTGACACTCGAGCTGTGACGGAGGAAGAGGTACTGTGAGTCTGAGGGTCCCCTTGGCTCCTCGGTTCACGTCTTCCAGTTACGCTTCATTTCATGACTGACTTCACTCTCACACTTCATAAAATTACAAGACCTTAGAGCTGGGAAGGATTTAGAGATAAGTCAATGCTCTCATTTTAAAGATTAAGAAGCAGAAGCACATGAGATTTCAGAGAAGAGTCAGAGCAGCCGAGAAAGAAACCAGAAATCCCGGCTCCAGGTCGAGCGTTTGTTCCCTTATCTCACGGACACCCTGTTGATGAACTGTCCAGAAAAACATAGCGGCATACTAACTCTTTTTTTTAATTCTGGATTTCCATGTGGGTGGAGTAGATGAGGTTGGAAAGAATATTTCGAAACATCTATAAAGAATATATTTGATTTGAAAAAAATTAACAATGTTAAACTATGAGCATCCCAAACTGGGAAAATTAAAGCTACTGCTTGTACGACATAAACTACAAGTAATAACTTGAAGTGTGGCAGGTAACAATTTCATCCTTTGCTTCTCAGTGATTCTCAAAGATGGAAAATTGGGGTGGGGGGCAGCAAGGAAAATCTGGAAGAGCCAGGCTCCAAATTTTATCTAAAATAGATTAAGACTTTTGGCTATTTGTCCTTTCAAATTTTTATTTCTAGCTACGAGATATTTCCAACAAACAAAGCAGCACAGAAAACTATAACCATCACATACTACCCTTTGCAAAGCACACTATCTCATCACATTTGCTTAATATACACCTTTATTATTGAAATTTTAAAACAATGAAATTCCACCAGCAACATGCCTTTCTGCCTATCTCCTACCCTGACACGTCCCCAATCAACTATAAGTACATCTTGGTTTTTTTAAGCTACGCCATTTTATCACATATGCATGTGTCCATAAATAGTCATGTTACTATTGGTGCGTATTTTATGTAAATATCAATATAGAATTAATGTTAATTCATTTTTTTATTAAATATGCTCTGTGAGACTTAATCCAACTGATATTTGTAGTCTCATTGATTCACTTTAACTCCTGAGCTAAATTCATTGTGCAAGCAAACCCAACTTCTCTCTCTGGCTACCTAACAAAGAATGGACATATTGTTTTCACTTTCATGAGTAGAGCAACAATAAAAGCCTTTGTAAGTAGTCCTTTGTTCAACATTGTGCGAGATTTTCTAAGGTATACAGCTAGCAAAGAACTATAGAATTTTGAGATACATGTAAAGTCCTCATTGTCAATTAATAAGGTATTTTCTTTGTTTGAGTAAATATTTTTTATTTTCAATTTAATTATTGAAAAACAGGAAACATGACTGGGAAAATTTTAAGCAACTCATTACTGTTACTAATATTTTATTTAATTTTTTTCATGCAATAAATTTTGATCATAATCTTTCCCCTCCCCTAACTCCTCCCATAGCCTCACCACCACCGCCCTGCCCATCCAAATCCTCCAGGCTCAGGGAACTAGAAGAAGATTGGAAGAGCCAGAGGTGGTGAATGACTCCAAGGAAACAGCATCCTCTAGACACAGTAAGACTGATAGACATGTGAACTCACAGAGAGTGTGACAGCATGGCCTAGACCTGCGCAGATTCAAATCAGACAGAATGCCAGCACTGAGAAGGGAAGTAAACACGAAATTCTACCCCTAACCAAAAGTTATTCACAATTAATCCCTGGGAAACGGTATGCCCCATGCCCAAGAGCAGTTGGCCCACACAAAACAGATTCCAGAGTTTTTGTTGGTTTGGTTTGGATTGGATTTGTGTGTGTGTGTGTGTGTGTGTGTGTGTGTGTGTGTGTGCACTTTGCTTTGGTGGGTTTTGGTTTTGGTTTTGGTTTTTGTCTTATTGATTTTTGTTTGTTTTGATTTTCATTTTCATTTTGTTGTTGTTGTTGTTGTTGTTGTTGTTGTTTCTGGTTTTCCTGGTTTTGTTTTGTTTTCGAGAAAGAGAGAAAATGTTTTCTAAAGTGCTTGTACCTATTTATCTTCCTGAAAGCACTATCCAGGTTCTGTTTCCATATTTTTAAATGTCAGTTGATGATCTGTTGTTCTCATCTCTTGGGGTGAAATACATTTCATTTTAATGAATATTCTTAATGAATTAGAGTCGTTAAAATTCTCTTCAAATATTTAGGAAATCCTCACTTTGGGAAACAGCTTTTTCATGTTTCTTTATTTCAAACAGGTTCATTTCCTACTGAGCTATAGAATTTTTCATATATTCTGAATATTATTTTTTTGTCAGTTATATAGATGGAATATGCCTTATGTTGTTATGGGTTGCTTTTTTTGCTCTGTTTACAAAATATTTGTCACACTGGCTTCAAATTTAAATTAAATCAAATTAATTACCATTCTTCTTGTTTTCTTTTTTTAAGGAAAAATTTTCAAGTTTCATTTTATTTTACATTTTTAATTAAAATAGAATCTCATCCCTCTCCCTGCTTCCCTTTCTTTCCTCCAACCCCTCCCATGTCCTTAAAGTTGATAGCCTTTTTTCTTTGATTACTGTATATATATATATATATATATATATATATATATATATATATATATATATATGTTTGTGTGTGTGTGTGTGTGTGTGTGATATGTGTGTGTGTGAATAATATATATTGTGTATAATATTTATTGTGTATATATAAATATATATGAATCCAAAAATACATAAGTACAACTTGCTGAATCTATGTTTGTTGCTTGTATTTACATGGGTTCAGGGCTGACCACTTGATTTTGAGTGACCATTAAAGGGGCCCATCCCTGGGAGAGGTTAATTTCCCCTCTCCCAGCCATTTTTAATTGCCTGTAGTTCTTTGTCTAGGAATGGTACACTGTGAAATCTCCCCTCTTCCACATTATCGTGTTCTGTACTGTTTATGCAGCCAGGTTTAGCAGACACTGTTTCACCAGAGGCATCCTGGTCCTCTGGCTTCTGTAATCTCTTCGGCCCTCTTCCTCGGTGTTCCTTGAGCCACTCCAGACCCGAATTCCTCCCCATCTCTCTTTCTCTCCCTGTGTTAACAGCTCTGCTTGACTAGGTCAGTTTACCCTTGCTGGTGCAAGTAGCCTTCCTTCTTTTTGGTAACCCTTTTGTGTACTCCACTCTCTATTTCTTTCTATAAAAAATGATTTAGAAAATTCTCAGCCCAATTTACTTTTGTGTGACACTTTTGGTTAACTTTCAAAGTTCTGTAAAAGAGAATTTCCTTATAAATTAGTACAGAATTGCCACTCTTTAAAAGTTAAGTTTTAGCTGGGCATGATGGTGCACACCTTTAACCCACCACTCGGGAGGAAGATGCAGTCAGATCTCTGTAAGTCTGATGCCAGCCTGGTCTGCATAGCAAGTTCCAGGACAGCTATGGCTACATAGAAATACCCTATCTCAAAAAGAAAAAAAATAATTAATTTTACAGTTCAAGTAAAATTAAGTTTTGAAATCCTTACATATCTTCTGTCCCCAATAAAGCCCTTTTGGGTACTTAATTATAATTTTACAATTGTTCTAATAAAGACATTGCAATTCTTTCATTAAATTTATCTTCAGCTACATTTACGATGTTTTATAGAAGTACAAAAATACACCACTGGTTTTGAATGCTGCCATTGGATCTAAGAAGTCTAGTCAGCTATTAGCAGAAGACATCCTAATAGTTTATGAATTTTCTATATTTCCGTGTTGACATCATCATAATGGTTATTTTATTCTTTCTGATCTTTTCTCACTTAAAATAATTTGTCTTGCTGCACTGGCTAAAATCTTGGTACAGTATTTAAATGAAGTAATGATTGTGTATATCACTTACAAAGGGCTTGAATGGAGCATTGAAAGTTTCCCCATCAATTATAATATTGTCTTTCAGTCCTTAGTTGTTATTCTATATTAGATCAAGGAATTCTTCACTTCTTCCACTTCTTTCCATTTTAATTTGAATTTATGAATTACTTTGTTTCTTGCCTTGAATGGGTACTGAATTTTATCAAGTAGTTTTTCTGAATCTGTTGAGATAATTATGTTTTTCATCTTCAATCTTCTCATATGGTGAATAAAATTAATAAATTTGTCTAATGTTTAACCATCTTGCCATTTCCAAAATGAATTCCACTTGATCACACTATATATTTTAATACATTGTTGGATTTGCTTTGTTAATATTTTATCTATGATTTTGCATCATTTTCATGATTGAAATTAGCCAGCATGATTTTCTCTGTGGTACCTCAGTTCTAAAAACTTTAGTTTTACATTTTTGTTAACCATATGGAATCAGTTGCAGAGACTTCTCTTCTATTCCCTAGACAATCTTATATCAAAAGTAATGTGAGACTATCAAAGTGCAGCATGTATCTGGAAAATCTACTGCCTCACAGGTGAAATTCTCTTCTATTTGTATTTTCATTAATCATTTTTTATAAATTTAGAAATTTTCTAAGCTATTATTCTTGCAATTATTACTTTCATATTCCATATAGTTTCTGAACACACACACACAACACACACACACACACACACACACCATTCTCAGCTGTGACTTGTAATCCCTAACCTAACTTACCTAGTCCTTTCTCTGTTTTCATGAGTCTCACTAACCACCTTATTATGTCTTCTTTAAGAGCGAATGTTAGGTTTTGCTGACATTTACCACTTTCTTTTTCTCGTTTTCGTGAAATTTGACTCATTTCCTTCCATTCTGTTCCTTTCATTTTATTTAGGCTAATTACCTATTAATCTCTAGATTTGAGAGTTCTCAAAAAAAAAAAAAAGTCAAGGATTACAAAAGCAAACTACAAACTCCTATGCCTAAGCAACGGCAAGGACATAGGCTTTCAGGAAGAGCTCGTGAGTTTTCTTGTCGTCTCTATTCCGTGGTATCTCCTGATCTCCTGAGGCTGCCCAGGAGGGTGCTGAAGACAGCAACCACAGTTGACTCCCTTTGCTTGCTGGGACCCAGAAGGCCTCTTTTGCCCCACATAGTTCTTAAATCCCAAGCACCCCTTCGAGGACCGGTGTGATTTACCTGTGACAGTTCGTCTCTCCTCCTCATTATTCACAATTCCAAATCTCATTTCAGTTGGTAGGCAAGAAAAGAATTGCATTTCTTCCTTTGGGCTGATATGCAATGACTGCCATTGTTACTGATACATTTTTTTTCTCTTCTCTACGTGTTTATAGACAGAGGTTATGTCCATTACACTAGCTTATCATTTTGGTGGAACAAGGAAGTCTGGGGTTATTTTGTTGTTTTTGTTCTTTAACGTAGATTTTAAAACACGTGGATCAAATATGAGATAATACAAACATCTGTCCTATTAATGATTTTATAGAGAGCACAGATGGCAGGGGCTTCATGAAGCCTACACTGTAACTAGACTGTAGATGCCAAAGCTGAGGATTGGAAGGGTAGGAAATCAGTGTCCCCACAAGAACACATTTATTCAAGAGTATAGCTGGAATTTGCCTCAGTTCTATCACACCCCAGAAGAGATGTGATTGTTTCCCAAGACTTTAGGGGTTTTGTTTGTTTGTTTGTTTGTTTATTGACTTTTCTACTGTTCAGTATCTTCTCTTCCCAGTATGAGCCTGCTCATTCCCAGAGTGTTTGCAAATCCTTAAGGGCAAATATATCTGTCTGGATGAGAGTGAGGTAAGAAGGACTGTGGTCCATTTTGGAAGGCAGGTTCCAAGCATGAAGAAGTGGCTGAATGTCGCCTGAGGACAGAGAGGAAGCAGATGAACTGCCTCTCACAGTTCTGCACAGTGCCTCCTCATGCTGGCAGAGCTCCTGTGTCCCTGGGATCTGCAGAGCGTGGCCAGCCAAATGAAAGAGGAAGTTTGCAATTAATTAAAAATAAATGAAAACAAAATCTTCCCCCGGCGGCTTGCTTCTCATCTCGGTTGTAATCCACAGTCAACATGGGGCAGCCACGTGGGTATTTACCAAATGGAAAAGGTATGGGACTGTGTCGAAGAGCCCACAGACTGTCGCTCCGGACCACACTAATAATTCTTTTAAATCCTCTCATTCCACCTAGTCAGGAGACACGGCAGCGTTTTAAATCTGAGTGACCCATATAAATTACCTTTCTACTCATCCGGCTGTGAAATTAACAGTCTAGGAAGACAGGTCCTGTCAAGCTGGTATTGCTGAGCTGCAGGGGGGATCTAGAATACTGCGGGTACAGATAGGACACCCCCACTGGAGAGAAAACTGGAAGCCTGCGCTTCTACTAGCCCAGGCGACTTCGATCTAGGAGCCTTGGTCTGTCCAGTGTGGGATAGCAAGGGAAAGGTGTTCCCCGAGAAGGCATGAACTGGGTGACACAATCTATTGAGTAAATGAGAAATGGCGATGGTCCTGGAACCCCTAGTCAGGGGTCTGGGAGAGACAAATTCCTCGGTAGGCTAAACTACTAGAATGCAAAGGATAAAACCACATAGTAACTTCCCATTGTGAGTGATACTTGAACTCAGTAGTTTCTTAGGGTAAAATATTTAAACTTTCTTGGTCAATGTTCTCTAAAAATTAAAATACCCTTGTAATGAAGCTGTGTTAGTGAACGACATTTGGCATATTGTTTTGTGTTCTATGAAGATGTGCTTTGGAAGCAAGAGAACCAGCTTTGTGCTCCTAAACACCTGGAATTTCTTTTACAGCCTCTACCATCCCTACAATGGCAGTGCAAGTCGTTCCTTTCCTGTTTTACGTGTGGACACCAAGCTTGACTTTAAGGAGAGTTTGAAATTAAAGTCTTTTTACCAAGAAAAAAATCCCAGTTTCATCAGTAAATTCTTCCATATTATGTGATGAAAGAAAACAGAGGAAGAAAATCACCCTTGTTCTCCACTACACACACACACACACACACACACACACACACACACACACACACACAGAAATCTAGAGTAAGGTAGAGAGAGCTGTGACCATGTCTTCTGTGAACTACCCTGTGTGAGTTGGTCAAATGTCAGCGTACTGGTGTGTAGAAGACCAGAGCTTTAACTGTATTCAGTATCAGCACCCCAGAGAGGCACAAAAACTCTCAATTGCCACCACTTACTATTTTGTTGATGTTATCAGTGTGAAGAATCACACTGGTGACCTCCATTTATCAATGTATTGTATTTTCCTCAGAAATATTTGAGCTAAGTTTTCTTTCTACCATTTGTAACGCAAAGAGGTCACATAAAAGATGACTGCCTTTGAGCCAACCTTGGAATTTGAACTCTAAAGTGTCCCAATGTCTTTTTTGCTTTCTTTTTTTCAATTTGTCTCTGTTTTTAAGTTTTATTTTATTTACTGAATAATGAAAATGAAAGTTGAGGGTTTTTATTGGATTTTATTGGATACAAAGGTCCACGACTGAATTACTTCTTACCCATTGTCTGCAAAAGCCCATGGAGAAGAAAAGAGACTAGGCTTCAAACAAACAATCAAAACCCATTATAGTCCCCCTTCTTTTTCCAAAGCTCTGACTTCTACAAGGCAAACAAGAACTATCACGGTTTGTTCTGCAAACCTTAGAGATCATGAACCGTGCCATGGTAGCAAAAGCCTTGGGTTCAAAGAGTTACTTCTTGCAAATGGACATTAATGGCAGAGTCGGGGCTAGACACAGGACACACAAATGCCAGATCAGTGTTCTTTATTCTGTATCCACACTTAGGAAAGCATTTTCAAGATGAGGAAATTGTTTTCTTCATCTTTCATCTGGCTCAATGATCCTCAATTCCGAATGCTCTGGGAAAAATTGCAAGACTTGAAATGCTTTCTCCCCTCCTAAAACGGCCATTGTGTTTGTAGCTGGAGCTTTCTGTTCCATGAAGAAGCAAACCAAAGCTATTAGTGAAATTGCTTCTAACTTTTCTTACAGGGACAAGGCACCATTTCAAAGAACTATGTTTTGTCCTTTCTACTCCAACAATAAAGTTTCAATGAGTCTCTGATGTTAATTTTCTTTAGTTTCTAACTTCCCTAAAGAGTTTGCATTAAATATATGTGTGTGCGCATGTGTAAATATTTATTTAAAATATATCATTTTTAAGTGAAAAAAGAGGGCTGGGATATAACTCAGTAGTGGAATGCTTACTTAGCATGTGGGAGGAAACACGTAAAATAATTAAAAATAATTGAAGCAATTTTTTCTATGAAGCTAGCTATACATGAATCAATAAGTAAACATTGACATATGAAGAATTTTTAAGCCTTTGCTTAAAATATAATTAAAATGTATCTACTTTTATTTGAATTTCTACTAGAAGGCTTAGAAACAAGCATTTGAGCACCTAATGATATTTTCTCTCTGCTCCAAATCCATTCTTTACTCAGCTTCCCGGAGCTGGAAGTCTGAAAATGCATTTCTGCTTTACCAGCTGAATCCCATTTGGTTTTGCCAATATGAGAGGAACTGGAGACAGGGGGAAAGACAAGAGAAGCCTATGCCATTTCTATTTCATGTTGGCCCTCCCCTCCGACTTCATTAGGCGTGCTTTACGGTATGGTGACCCTTCTTCACTGGAGTTCAGACCACCAGTCTCAGCTTAGCAGAGACCTCCCTCCAAGTATCCAGGGTTATCTGATAACCTCTGCTCCAGGTTATCTGAATTTCAGCATCACAGAGCTCTACTCTGAGTGAAGAACCTGAAACAAACCCAACACTCCTCAGAAATCTGCAAAAATTCTGCCCTCCCCACCTTGTATCCACACTCTTACAGTGGTGGTGTACCTAGGGATTTGATTTTTTTCAGTCCACCAGCTTCTGTGCAACCAATTTCCAACATTCAGTAAGCCTGTGAAAAATTAGTCAGTGTTTTCTGATTATACCTTGATATAGAATTAAAAATGAGAGCGTTCATGGAGAAACAGGTGGGATTGCTGACCCAAGAGGAGGAAGTTTGAATGAGGAACACTAAAGCAGAAAGCTCATTACTGTTACCCTGAGTCAGGTAGGAAAATGAGAGAGTCTTTGATAAACACAGCTGCTTTTAGTGTGGGGACTGTCATATGCAGCAAACAGTTACACCAAGTGCAGAAGTCTTACAACCGAGCCCAGACTGGGACGACATGACAGAGTAGAACTTCCTCAGCCCCAAGAAACTTTGGACAGCCAAATGCTTGACAAGATAGTATAGAGAAAAATCTATTTAATATTCTCAAAACCAGAATAGTCAGTGTTTTTGCCCACAGTTGGACGTGAATTAAAAGGTAAAGAAAGGATGTGTGCTGGGGCACAGTAGATAGTAGGCTTAGTCTGATAGGCCAAAAGCAACTGGAGACCAATTAGATTGCCTGCAGGATCAAATTGATTACCCAAATATTGATCTCTAAGATGTCTGGAAAAATGACGCAAGTGATCATTGACTAACTTGCAGCTTCCTGTCAGATACACCAAAGGCAGTGTGAAAGGCAAGGTGCTGTTCTTAAGAATCTAATAATGCAGGCTGATGCTCTGATTGTTTTTTCTGTTGTTATGGCGTTATAGTCAAGTGCTTTGGGGAGATGAACAGGCTGATGTGCAATATAAAAACCTGGAAATGAAGCACAGCTCTTCAAAAAACAGTTCTTCCAATATTCTAATCTAAAGCCTCTCTGGGCTTATCACGCTCAGTATTACGTTGTATGTACTTGGGAACGTCTAAGGGTGCTTCAGTCTCTCGCCAAGTTTGGAATACAACAGAAAAGTAAGAATGGAATCCCAGGGTCGAACTAGAACTTTTACAAGTTCCATGGCACAACCTGGATTGACCTTTTCTTCTGAGAAAATAGATTATAATTTAAAAATTTCCCCAATACAGTAAAGTCCTGCGCCAGCAATGTGTCAGCGCTAGGAAAAGAGAATGGGACATTCTCCTCCATTCCCAGCTCCTTTCTCCTATCCCCATGAGGTCCTCTCCTGCTGCACTCCCTAGAAACAGTTTCTGTGCCTCAGGGAGCATTTGCACTCGACATTAAGCAACATTTCTGCTCCCACAAAACCTCTGAGGACATTTTCATTTCCATATTCAGCCAGAAAAACAGCAGAGAAAGAAAGACAATCAAACGAGACAAAAGCGTTGAAGTTTAGCTCAGACCCAGGGCCCTAAGGAAAGATTTCTGTGGTATTTCATCCAGCTTTTCTGCCCAAGCAACATTTACAAGTGCAAACAGAACAAGATTCCATCTCAAGAATCCATATTAGAATCTGTAGCTGAACAGCTGCTTGCTAATGTGCTGTGTGATGAAGAGGCCTCCAAGCTTGTTTGTGTCCTTCAGAGAGCAGATTCTGTTCTATCTCTCTAATTGCCAGGGCATATGAGGGCTCTTTGCATTTAAAAAAAAAATGTCCAGGGAGGGGAGCTGGAGCATGCAGGAGCACCAGGCAGGCGTGTGGAAGGCAGAGGACATTATGGGGCTGTTTTTGCCTTTTACCATGGTTCCTGGGATCGAACTCAAATTATCAGGCTCACGATGCAAAGCAGGAAAGCATTTTCACCCGGGTCATCTCAGCAGCCCGGGGTTCTTCCCGGCCTGTGACTTGTTTTTAAACAGCTGCTATCATATGGGTTTGAAGCTTGACTTTCCCTTAAGCTTGCTCAGATAACACCTCTAGAGACCTGGAGTCAAGAAGTCCCGCTATCTGTTTAAACACCACTAATAGCAAAGCAAGGGAGCTGAATTCACTCCTCCACAGACTTGCTGAGAACATAGATGACGAGTTGCATTTCTTCATTTCAGCAAAAGCAGGGACTTCAAAGAAAATTACTGTTTTCCTAAAAGTTCTTGCCAAAATATTAGTTGAGAAAACAAGTGTTCTCTGGACACCCACACGTCCATAAACTCAGAGCTGATATTATACAAAGATGCCAGCCAAAACTGATCACTTCATTTAATAGAGATATCGTAAAGAGAATTACAAACACAAGCTTGTTACTAATAAAAATTGGTATTGCCGGGTGGTGGTGGCGCATGCCTTTAATCCCAGCACTCGGGAGGCAGAGGCAGGTGGATCTTTGTGAGTTCGAGGCCAGCCTGGTCTACAGAGCGAGATCCAGGAAAAGGCGCAAAGCTACACAGAGAAACCCTGTCTCAAAAAAACAAAAACAAAAACAAAATTGGTATAGACCATAGTATTTTATTCCCACAGGAGTGCTGAACTTAAGTTCTGAAGGGTTAAGTGACATTCCAAACTGTCCACATTTGATAGGTGGCAGGTTGAGGGGTAGACTGAAACATGACAGGGTCGTGCTCTTTCTGTGGTGCCGTCTGGTAGGTAAAAAGACTATCCTACAGCACTGGCAACTTCCATCCTGCAGAGCAGAACTGAATCCTTACTTTCACTCCTGTGACTCTTCCCCATCCTTTAGACGTACTCGGGTTCTACCACCACCAGTAATTCTTAATTATACACCGGCTGTGCTTTCTCTACCCTCTGAAATCCTTGACATGTATTTCTTGTCTGAGTTGGCAATTTCCCTGTCACAGACAAACCATCACTTTACTAAGTAAGTATTGCATTTCTTTGTAGTTGTTCAGCTGCTGAGCTCACCGAGACATAGTAAAAATCAAAACTGCTACTCACTAGCCGGATGATTGGTTGAAGGCTTTATTCGATGTCATTTTGAATGCCCCCACAAGCCGTCTTGTAGTTGGAGGAGCCTAGATTTTTGTTTTGTCATCTGAGTATTCCAATTTAGCAGTCACTTTTGCACGACTATTTCCTTGAGTTGCATGTGCAGGACAACACAAGGATGATATTCAAAACAGCTAAAATCGTTATGTGGGGATCCCAAGCAATCAGAATGAAGCAGGACACCAGAAGATCAACATTGGTCTTCTAGTTGGTGGACTGATAAAGGTGGTCAAAGGGACAGGGAAGCACTGCCATGGTAAACAGATCAGAGCAAGGTTTCTCTACCAACTACTTCTAAGCCAAGTATTTGGTAGGTTAATAACTGATATATGTGGGTGGACTCGGCAGACCCCTTCTCATTTGTACCAGGATGGGGCTATCATCTCTAAACACAGTGATTGCCACCAAGTAAAACTCATCAGCTACTAGGCATGATCTTAAGAGGATTGTGTCCCTGCTCTTTTGTATAGAATTTTTTTTTAATGCAGAATCTGTTTCTTCTCCCGACTTTGTATAACTAGGATTCATCTATATTTTAGAATCAGTGAAACAAAAGCTAGCAGGATTTTGCTTCTAAACTGAAGCTCAAAGTAAATTCTGTGAGGAAGACTTCACAGCCCCTGAGTTTTGAACAGCGATATTTGTCACTTCTTATGCTGAAAGACCCCCGAAGGCAGTCTTCCCTCAGGAGAGACCCTCGCCCAAGGAGCACACCGAGACCACGAATCAGATGCAAACAGCAAGAGGCTTTATTCCGGAACACGGGTACCCGGGGCGACACAGTCTCTCAAGAAGCTCAAGTGACTGGCGCGCCCACGGGCTGGAGCAGAGGGTTTTTATAGGGTCGGACAGCCGAAGCTCGAGTACAGAAGCAAGAAGCCTGGTTACCGGGTTCTGATTGGGTGATGCAAATGAGGCCAGCTCTGATTGGATGAGGCCAGGTTCAAACCCAGGTCAGCTCGTGGTTTCTCCCCGAGCTTCTGTCTAGGGTACAGGGGGTTTTCCCAACCTTTTTCTGACCTTTTAGTTCCTCGCTCTGGGGCTAGGTGGCTGACTGAACTCCTCGGTACCTCTCAGGCCTTTTTTCCAAAAGCAACTGAGCTAAGCTATGTTAGGCAGGGAGGCTGGGTGTCTTTCATTCCCCCATTTTCTTATTGCGGGAATGGAATCCTCCATTCATGGGGAAGATTGGTGATGTGGCTCGAGTTCCATCTGGTTAAGCCTTTGGTATTGCTGGGTTAATACCAAAGTCTGAACAGTAGAGACGCGTTCCCTGATAAATTGGACAAGTCTACTCAGGATACAGGGCCCAAACGTCAGGAGGAGTAATAGAATCAGAAGGGGGCCCAGAAGGGTAGTATAGTGGTGAGCCAGGGGGACCTTCTGAACCATCCTTCAAACCATCCCTGTTGCTCTTTAAAGAATTTTGTCTCTGTTCTAATCGTTATCATCCCAGTATGATCCGCATAGAAGCAACATTCCTCTTTAAGGGCGGCATATAATCCTCCCTCCTGTATGAATAGAATGTCGAGTCCCCTTCTGTTCTGGAGCACTACTTCAGAGAGGGAGGTCAGGGATTTTTCTAAGGCGCTTACTGATTCCTCTAGGTCCCGAATGTCCTGATTCATGGCCGCTTGGAGCTGTCTGAATTGTTGGGTTTCCATTAGGGCGGTGGTGCCTGTCCCTACCCCGGCTGCTATTCCTCCCATAGTCAGCCCCCCCCCCAATAATAGGGCCAGAGTGAGAGACGCCGGCCCTCTCTTATACCGATAGGGTCTCATCTCAAAGTGTGGGTAAATCTCCTCTGGTATATGGTAAACAATCTTTGGATATAACTCGATGAGCACATAAAAATCAGAGGTAGCATTGAGGGCTGAGGCTGAAACGCAGGGGGTGAGCCCAGTATTACATGCCCAATAGGTACCATTAGGGCCGGTGACATAACCAGAGACAGCGCTTATGGATAGGGTGCGGTTACACAGGTGTTGGTGGGTGCGGGGGACGCTCCCTAGACATAGTCCTTGTCCTGACACCTCTGAGATTGTGAGCTTATGTTGGGCTGTCCCTAGACATTGGCTCGGAGGGGGACTGTGAGTGCTAGTATAATTACCCTGGGTTGCTATCCCCTCGCAGTAGGGAGGCTGGGAAACCAGACACAGCCAACACTCCTGCGCTCTATTTGGGCAGGTCACATTTAAGGCCTGGCAAGCCCCCGCTAGCAGACCCAAGAGCCGGCCTCCGGCTCCCGGCCGGGGCGGCCTGGCAGTGGCCGGAGTTATACCTGGGCTGGTAATCAAACCGGATCGAGGGGCAATCTTCGGGGCTGCCGGAACAGGCAAGGAGGGGCGCTTCGGATCAGAGAGAACCTGATTGGGGCCTACGGGGGCAGAGGCCTCCTCAATCTTAAGTTTGATGGTGAATCTTATGCCCCGATCATATCCGTTTTCGTATAACCTGAGCCCCCAAGTGCGCCCCCGTTGCCAGTTTCTATCAGCCTTCCCCGGGCCAGTGAAAGTTATGTTTAGGGGGAGTGAGAGCCTGGGCTTGAATTGGCTGACCTCGGTGGACCCATCTGAGCAAGACCCCCCGCCTGTAACCTTCCTGAAACCTCTATTGGTCTGGATCAGGTCCCAGCTTGAGCTAGGACTCCAATATGCTGCACCAGTGGTCTCGCAGCCCCATTGGGCACAGAAGAAATCTCCTTCCCCCCCCCCCCCCCGCATTTCTTGGCGAGGGCCCAGCCCCTCCCATCCCCCGGACAGACATAAAAGTCCGACAGGGCGAATCTACATCTTGCTTGAGGGTGACGGCATCCCGGATCCGGCCAATGCACCCCCCCCCGGGTGGGTGGAGGAGTTTAAGGCATCTGCCAGACCGTTTCCCCAGTTTGTGAGATGACCTTATTTTCCTGCTGGGTCGGTCTCCCCGGCAGCCTTCATGTGAGAGGTGTGGATCCATGCAGCAATCCCGTCGACCCTGAGTGCAGTGGGGGTGGTCAGCAAGACAGCGCAGGGCCCCCTCCACCGTAACCCCAGACTCCCGGTCTGGTGGCGCCGGACCCAAACGGAGTCCCCAATCTGGAAAGGATGAGGGACCACCGGCCTGTCCAGCTGCTCTCGGTAGGCCCCAGCCAAGGGCTTCCAGATCTCCTTCTGCACCAGCTTGAGGGAGGGCTGGTGGCAAAAGATGAGATATCAGGATGGAGAAACCTCATGACTAGAGATGGGGCCCCATATAGAATTTCAAAAGGGGTTAGGCCGTGCGGCCCAGGAGTATCCCGGGCTCGGTAAAGAGCCAAGGGAAGTAGGAGCACCCAATCTCTAGTGCCAGTTGCAAGCGTTAATTTGGTTAAAGTTTCCTTAATTGTCCTATTAGCTCGCTCTACCTGTCCTGAACTCTGGGGGCGGTATTTCCAATTAACCCCCAATAATTTGGCCATTTTCTGACTTACCAGAGAGACGAAGGCAGGCCCATTGTCCGACCCCAATATATGAGGCATCCCATATCTGGGGAAGATCTCTTCCAACAGTTTCTTTGTTACCATATTAGCCGTTTCATTCTTGGTTGGAAATGCCTCAATCTATCCACCAAGGCCAGGAGGTACCGGTACCCATAGAGTCCGGGTTTAATTTCTGTGAAGTCTATTTCCCAATGTACACCTGGGCGATGCCCTCGTTGACGAGCCCCTTTGTTTAGATGAATCTTTCCTGCTTTGACCTGAGCACAGGCTGGGCAGGTGGAAGTTACCTGCTGAAGCACCCGGTCCTGGTTTAATAGCACAGTCCCAGTATTTTCATTGTATTCTTGCTCAAATGGGTCAGCGCATGAAGGAACCTCAGCATATATCGGGTATGGGAGGTTGGCATGACCATCCGGTTCCCTAGCATATAGGCTTGCCCCTGAGAGTCCCATTCCGCCCCCATTTTCTTTGCTAGCTCATGGTCTTCGGGGCTGTATGGCATGGGCTCTCTCCCGGGCGGAGGAGGCTCCGGAGTGTCCTGTATAGCCATTAACTGGCTGCTCCCTGTGGGCTGAGATGCCACTGTCCGGGCGATCAAATCCGCCAGCTGGTTTCCCTTGGCTATTTTGGAGTTGTCTCTTTGGTGCCCTGGGCAGTGGACAATACTAAGCTGGAGTGAGAGAAACAGGGCCTTCAGGAGGTCCAGGATTTCTTTTTTGTTCTTGATCTTCTCATCTGCGGATGTTAGCAGGCCTCTCCGCCGGTAGATTTCATCATGGACATGTGCAGTGGCAAAGGCGTATCTGCTATCTGTATACACGGTGAGCTTCTTACCTTCTGCCATCCGAAGGGCCTGGGTGAGGGCGATCAGTTCCGCTCGCTGGGCCGAAGTCCCAGGCGGGAGGGCCGAGGCCCATACCACTTCGGACTCAGTGGTGACAGCTGCCCCAGCCCTGCGTTCTCCTCCTTCCAGGAAGCTGCTCCCATCTGTATACCAGACGATGTCTGAGTTCTTAAGCGGCTGATCCGTCAGGTCAGGGCGGGTGCCATGTGCCTCGGCCAAAATCTGGAAGGGAGACTATGGGTCCGAACGTGACCCGGTCTGAGTCCAGGAGTAAGGCCTGGTAATAAGTCATCCTGGCGTTGGAAAGCCATCTGTCTGGCGGTTGTCGGACCAAGGCCTCCACGGCATGGGAGGCCAGTACAGTCAGGGGCTGGCCTAGGGTCAGTTTCCCGGCATCCTTGAGTAAAACTGCAATGGCTGCCACCATGCGGAGGCATGGTGGCCATCCGGTGGCCACCGAGCCCAATTTTTTTTTTTTTTTTGACAAGTACGCCACAGGTCTCCTCCAAGGTCCCAGTTTTTGCACCAGTACCCCTTTAGCATAACCCGAGTTCTCATCTACAAACAGTTCAAACGGCTTGGTAATATCTGGCAGATCCAGAGCCGGGGCCTCAAGTAAGGCCTGTTTGATCCGTTGGAATGCCTCCTTCTGTTCCTCTCCCCATTGGAACATTACCCCTGGTCTAGTGAGGGGGTATAGGGGGGCAGCCAATTCAGCGAACCCGGGGATCCATAAGCGGCAGTACCCAGCCGTACCCAGGAATTCCCGTACTTGGCGGGGGCTACTAGGAGGGGGAATGGAGAGTATTGTCTCTTTCCTTGCCTCCGTCAACCATCTCTGCCCCCCAGTCAGGGTGTAGCCCAGGTAAGTAACCTTGTCTCGGCAAATTTGTGCCTTTTTGGCCGAGGCTCTGTAGCCCTTCTGTCCAAGCCTAGCCAGTAAAGCCCGAGTGCCTTCTAGGCACTCAGTCTGACTCCTGGCTCTTAGATCCTGGACCAGCCTGTAGTCCCCTGTCCCCGGTTTCTTAACGGGCAAGAGAGGGGTATTCGCGTGCCAACCCCAGGCCCCCCGTCTCTGCCCAGGCTCGGGGAAACTCTCTCAGCCAGTTCTGTAACTCCTTAAGTGACTTTTCCGGGGATTCTGATTCAAACAAGCAGTACTCTTCCTCTAAATTGAAGGCCAGGATTTGCAGAGGGCCCCCTCTGGGGCCCGTGACCCTCAGTCCTTTCTCATCAAAATAGATTTGCGCCTTTAATTTGGTTGGTAGGACCCGTCCTAACAGCGGATGGGGCATTCAGGTATGTGCAGAAAGGAATGAGTTACTTGCCCTGAAGCCAGTTGAACTTTTCTCTCGATAGTCCAATAATATCTCTTGTTTCCAGTTGCCCCCTGCACCAGTGCAGAATGCCGGCTAAGAGGCACTCCGGCATGAGTTAGGACTGAATGTTCGGCACCAGTATCAACCAGGAAGGTCACAGCTGTCCCCCGATCTTGAGGGTTATCCTAGGCTCAGGGGGGGGCTCCTGGCCTCGACCCCTCTAGTCCCCCAGACTAAGGAGGTCCACGGTCTTGGGCTTGGGCCGGCGGGGTCCTTGTGGCTTCTTGGGGCATTCTCGGGCCCAGTGTCCCTTCTCCTTGCAGCAAGCACATTGATCTTTATCTAGGGGTGGCCTCCTTCGTTCTCCCGACCTGTCTCCCTCTCTCCGCTGTCTCTGAGATACGACGGCGGTCAGAATTTTCTTTATCTCCCTATGCTGTCTCCTATCCTCTTCCTCTTGTTTCTGCCATCTCTTTTCCTCACGCTCTTCAGGAGTTTCTCTCTTATTGAATACCTTCTCTGCCTCCTTCATTAGGTCTGGCAACTCTAACGCCTGTAAACCTTCCAACCGCTGCAATTTGGCTCTGATGTCTGGACTAGACTGATATATAAATGACAGGATAATACCTGGAGCCTGACCTGGATCTTCCGGGTCATACGGAGTATACATCCTATAAGCTTCCTTCAATCTTTCTAGAAATGCAGCGGGTGTCTCTTCCTTTCCCTGTATCACATTCCTCACCTGAGCCAAATTGGTAGGCCTTCTAGCGGCCGCTCGGAGACCCGCTAAGAGCAACTGGCGATAGAGACGTAGATGCTCCCTACCTTCAGGTGTATTGAAGTCCCGGTTAGGGCGAATCAAGGGAAAAGCTGCATCGATGATGCTCGGGAGTTGAGTTGGCCTCCCGTCGCCGCCCGGAACCTGCTTCCGGGCCTCCAGGAAAACTCTCTGCTTTTCCTCTACTGTTAAGAGGGTCTGCAGGAGCTGCTGACAACCGTCCCAAGTCGGCCTGTCTGAAGCAGAGAAAGGCCAATACTGGAGTTGTTGGTTCGGCCCTTCTCCGAGTGGGTAATCTTGGGACTCAGTAGGGGGTCCCTCCCGGCAGCCGCGGAGGCGGCTGGCAATGGGGGACGACATCTCATCTTCCTTGTCTTCATCTGAGGTCCTGCTGGTTGAGGAAACCTTAGCATCTGCCAACGGCCGGATCGCGGCCGCTAATGCGGCCGCCGCCACCGCCGCCGCTGCTGCCGCCGCTGCCGCCGTCGCTGCCGCCGCTGCTGCCGCCGCCGCCGTCGCCGCCGCCGTCGCGGGTCCAGCCTGACAGGGAGGGGGCTCCTCCACCAGGAGATCTACGAGAGGGGAGCTAGGGTCCGGGGGAAGGACAGGGAGCCTGGGAGTCTCCGTGTGAGGGAGCACAGGGAAAAGGGAAGAGCCCGGGTTGAGGGGCGCCGAGGGCCCAGAGACTGGAGGGGGCTGTGGAAGGAAAGGCCCGACCCATGGAAATGGATCCTCGACCAGAGATCTCCAGATGGCGATATACGGGGCCTGGTCGGGGTGTCCATGGGGATTAGGGGCAAAGACTTTGCCCTCCAACTGTGAGATAAGAGAGAGATTAAAGGATCCTTCTTGCGGCCAGCCAACATTCATCATGACCCATTCGGCCTTGCAGAGAGTGATCCATCTTTTCTTTTTAACAATGACACCTTCATTGTTTCCTCGGGCCTTAACATCGGACCAGTGATCCGTGGTTAGGCTCAATGGGGTGGTGACGGCCTGCCCCATGGTGGTCTCTAGATAAAGAAGTGTTAGGCAAGTAACAATAACCAAAAAGACAAGACCGACGACAGAAATTCGCGCTGCGCGGCTTCGGCGTAAAACCGAAAGCAGAAATTACCTGAACCTGTTACCTGAACCTGAAAACGGAGGAACCTCGATCTCCGTAGACGGGGAAACGGAGGAACCTCGATCTCCGTTCTCTTACCAGCACCACGTATCTTTCTGATACGGGAGTGGCCCCGAAAAACCGTGACCTGAACCTGAATTACACGGAGGAACCTCGATCTCCGTAACCGTACCTGAACCTGAATTACACGGAGGAACCTCGATCTCCGTAGCCGTACCTGAACCTGAATTACACGGAGGAACCTCGATCTCCGTAGCCGTACCTGAACCTGAATTACACGGAGGAACCTCGATCTCCGTAGCCGTACCTGAACCTGAATTACATGGAGGAACCTCGATCTCCGTAACCGTACCTGAACCTGAATTACACGGAGGAACCTCGATCTCCGTAGCCGTACCTGAACCTGAATTACGACCCCTGGAACGTCTTCCAGGGGACTTCCCGTGACCCGTGGAACGTCTTCCAGGGTTTCGGTGGGCGAAGTCGGAGCTCGTCAGCTCCTTCAGCCCCCACCGACTCAGCTACCTGAAACCTGAAACCTGAATACATGGACTAGGCGCCTGACAGAAGACAAATAGACAGACTGAGACAAGACATACAGTGGCCGGCCAGCTTACCTCCTGACAGTGGGTCGGTGGTTCCGAGGTGGGGAGTCTCTTTTCCCGGCCAATGCACCAAATGAAAGACCCCCGAAGGCAGTCTTCCCTCAGGAGAGACCCTCGCCCAAGGAGCACACCGAGACCACGAATCAGATGCAAACAGCAAGAGGCTTTATTCCGGAACACGGGTACCCGGGGCGACACAGTCTCTCAAGAAGCTCAAGTGACTGGCGCGCCCACGGGCTGGAGCAGAGGGTTTTTATAGGGTCGGGCAGCCGAAGCTCGGGTACAGAAGCAAGAAGCCTGGTTACCGGGTTCTGATTGGGTGATGCAAATGAGGCCAGCTCTGATTGGATGAGGCCAGGTTCAAACCCAGGTCAGCTCGTGGTTTCTCCCCGAGCTTCTGTCTAGGGTACAGGGGGTTTTCCCAACCTTTTTCTGACCTTTTAGTTCCTCGCTCTGGGGCTAGGTGGCTGACTGAACTCCTCGGTACCTCTCAGGCCTTTTTTCCAAAAGCAACTGAGCTAAGCTATGTTAGGCAGGGAGGCTGGGTGTCTTTCAATGCTTTCTTTGACCGTGATAACATTATTATGAATACTTACTGTTGATTTACATTCCACTTAGTTCCAAGAAGAATACTTAAGAAAAATGGGAAAAGATACAATGCAATAAGATAAAATACACTTGCTGTAAATATTATGAGTTTGATAAAGTGAAAGAAATAACTGTACAGTCAGGAGTGACGTTAGTGTACATAAAGTCCTTCTGTGAAGCCTGATAAATTTGGAATGAATGAACTATGGATTTAGGCTCTAATCTTTCTAGCAGATAAAATGCAGAGGGAAACAAACATCCCCTATAAAATATTCAGAAACCAGAGATACAAACAAGTCAACTGCTCACAGAAACCAACTGACTCATTCTCTTGAGACTATCAACAGTGAGAGAATCTGCTTAAAGCAAAACTCTTCTACACGCTGTATTTTTCAGTCAGAAACTTGATGTAAAAAGCTAGCAAGCAAACAAAAAACTTTATCAGAGTTTTTATGTGTGTGTGTGTGTGTGTGTGTGTGTGTGTGTTGAACTCTATTTATTCAAACCTCTCTTCTAGCAAGTTCCAGGAGATGTAAACTCCTCTTGAGATGTGAGGGTAATCTTGCTGAGACATTATACACCATTGATCAACGAGGTTGATTGGGACGATCTGGGGAGCTGAGCAGATGTCGGTGTCTTCCATCACCACTCTATGTGCATCCTTCCTGAAGCTGCACACTGGGACGAAGAGAGCTGCTCTCTTGTCAAGGGTACAGGAGTAAGCCGTGCTCCCTACTGGAACTTCAAAGCAAGCTCTAACTCAGGAAAAGGCTTCATCTTGACATTTTGAATACTGGGTGTGATTGTCAGCTTATGGTTGATGCAATAAAGTAACCAAAAAAAATCAACTGAAGAGGGGAAATATTGGTCTGGGCTCGCAGTATCAGAGGACTCAGCACATGGCCAGCCGGCCTCCCATATTTGGGATCCTTAGCAAGGCAGGACATGATGGTAGACATGCACGGAGAAACAAAGCTACTCACCTCATGGTTACACATGGTTACTAGAGAGCAAAGCAATGGGGACCGGGAAGGGAGGGGCTGGGGTGCCAATATCTCCTTCAATGTCATCCCCCAATGGCCTAACTTGCTTTCACTAGCCTCCATCTCCTAAAGGTTCCACGATTTCTCAGTAGTGCTGTCATCAGATTCTCTTTAGCTTATTGGTTTTAGAGGATCTTGAAGATCTAAACTATGAAAGGGAGCTAGCTACACAGTCTGACCAAAATGTCCCTATTAAAGCTAGACAATCCCTAAGAACTGTCAGAACCCAAAGGAGATAAACATGCTTTTACATGAAATGCACTTGGTGGTTGGATTTTTAAAAGAAAACAATTGTCAAAATGTCAAGGCCAAACTCAAACCTTGTAAACATGCCATAGCATCAACTATCTTGGACCTGAAATTCCATTTTGAACAACTATCTGTAAGTCTATTTAATTTGAAATTCAATTTAGGCAGCTCTTAATTCTAAACAATTCCACTATGAGAGCGCCTTTGATAGTATACATTTGGGACATGTTCCTTTGTGTTTCTGGGGGAAATAAATATGTTTTTGTGCATTTTTGATAGATTGATATAATCGGCTTTAGTGATTCAGAGGCAGTATTCATTTCAGAGGCATTTACCAAAAATGCATATTAATAAGCAAAGAGTAGTTCTCTCCCTCCTTTTCCCCAAGCAGTTTCTCAGAGGAAATAAGAAGATGAGATTTCTTCTGATTGTTCTTTCTCACTTTCTTTCCCTGTCCCCAAGCACTGAATCAAGCTATCAGTTATTTCTCTCATCATTATAACTAAATACACAACAGAAAGCTACTCAAGGAGGAAATTATTTCTTCCGGTTCATGGTTTATAGAGTTTAGCACAGCATGGTAGTGGGCAACTCTCTGGCAGAAGGAACACAGAGTGGCTTGTTCACATCTCGACAGAAGAGGAAGCAGAGAGCACTCAGTCAGACCCTGGGCTGAACTGTAGCAAATAAGGCAGGTTCCCCTCTTCTGTTTCCTAAAGGTCCCATAACCTCCCAAAACAGTGCTACCAGCTAGAGTCCCAGTCTTCAAACACACGAGCCCATGGAGAACATTTCACATCCCTATCACAACAAGAGGACTATACAGATTGCAATCCTATGGGAAGATTTTGGCTTACAGTATCACCATCATCATACCCAAGATCTCAGCACCCACAACAATTCAGTGACAGGCATCGCCACAGCAGAAGGCACTAATACAAAGCCATGGTAAGAAAGAGGGCAAACCTGTATCTTTCTTGGGTCATTTTGCTCCTCTATCTGCCACATCATCAAGCCTTCTATGACTCAATGGATTTTTTATGGTAACTTTCCCAACACTCAATAAGGTTGAATTAGTTGTTTTTTCAACTCCTTCTAATATTTAGATCATATAACTAGTACTTCTTTGTTTATTTGAATTGCTTTGAAAATGCACTGGACTTGAGGAAGCACACAAAGTAATTGAGCTTAAGGAAGTCAATTTTTAACTTACCTAAGCCACTAATCATATTTCCTTTAAGTAAGCCCATGAGCCAAACTCTCCTGCCTCATTAATCCTGAAGTAGACCATCAACTCCAAAGGGAGAAATGCTTAATGTATTTAAAATGTTGAGTACTTTCAACAGTTCTTTCTCACACAAAATTATATTTAAATTTACCTTAGAAAATTTCTGGCTTTGGTGTTTCCCCATCCATGCTGGTACTCTTCATGGGTACACAGAAACCCTTAGGAAGCAATAGTAAAGAGGAAACTTTGGAAGGAAAGGGGGGAACAGGAGGAGGGACAGAGGGAAATAGGGCAGGAGGGACAGGGGAAAGTTGATATGCATGAGGAAATGAAAAGAGCTAAGTTAGTTATTTGTATTGGTGCAACTTGAAACTTCATCTCTTTTAATCTACTATTTTTTTATTACTCAAGATTCCTTTTACCCTGCCTTTAACAATAAGATAAGATATTGCATTTTCTAGCAAATAGCGATGTCATTATTTATTATCTCCAGATAGCTGTTCACTGGTGACACTTGATTTCATTCTTTACTGGTCTCCTATTCTGATTATTATATTTTATTATTCTGCTCACTGTAATAAAATCTCAACTTTAGCTGCAAACATACCCCAAATGAGACCAATGTTGTCAAATGTTAACAGCGGCTTCAAGGCATGACTTCAGTATTTAACTTCTTATGCTAATTCTTAATTTGGTCCCAAAGCTTTAGGCAGAAATTACTCATTTGTAACTCCTGCCTCAAAAGGGCATGGTTCCTTACTGTTTTGTCAATTTCTCCATGCTGTTCTTTAAAAAAAGAAAAGTTTCATCAAAATCAGATATCATAGGATAAATGTAAGATATATATATATAAGCATAGGATAATGAAGTTTTCTCAGGCTTGAAACAGAATCATAGATGTGTGATTATATGATTGGTTTTCATACTATTGGTAATACAGTCGTATTGCTACTCATTGAATTATGTCCCTAGTCCTTTATCTTGAAATCCTAAGCTCCAGTGTAGTGATACTTGCAGAGGAGGCCTGCAAGGTAACCACAGTGAGTTAAGATCACAAGGGTCTTAGATGTTTCACCTCCAAAAACATAAAATTAATTATTCTATTTAAGCCACCTAGTCCATGGTACTTTGTCATATCAGCCCAGACAGAATAGTATACACCAAAAGTTTGACTTTGAAATCTGAATTGTAGTTAGTCTATGATTAATGAGATGATTATGAATGCACATTAGAGCTTTTAAGATTGAGCAAGTGCTTTCTAGTGATTTTCATTCTTAACCATTACAACTGTCACATGTGACATGTTTGCATTCTCATCTCTTTCTTTTCATAAACTTGATCAGGCAGGATGATTAAAATAATAGCACGACATGAATTGTGCCAGGTTAACCACTGAGTCAAGTCAGAAACTGAACTTCCCCTTGGATTCACAGTTTGATTCTTTGGACCCACCCAAACTTCTCTTCTCTAAGTCATAGATTTCTCAACAGGGTATCAAATGCTGAGGGACCAGAGCTATTCACTGACATCTCCACTTGGCTTTAATAATTTTTCTATCGAAGTTCATGCAACAATGCATTACAGTCTTTATGTGTTGGAATTATCTCTCTTTAACCAAAAACCAAGTCTTGTTTCACACACACACACACACACACACACACACACACACACACACTTCCTTTTTTCCATTGTTTTGGTTTTATTTTTGTTTAGTTGACTGGTTGCTTTGTAGTTTTGGGAATTGAACTCAGAACCTCTTTCATGTTAAGTAAACCCCCCTCTCATATTGCTCAACCACTTTCATGGCCCTCTCAATACTATTTCCTAGAACCTGGTATGGAGCCAGGCACAAATGGGACTACCATGGCTTGTCTTAGTTATTGAGGAAGGAAAATGGGGTATCCTAAGGCTTACCATAGAAGATTGTCAAGAGGAACCAATAGGAGAGGACAGCAGGTTTAGAAATGGAATGCTAATGCTAGTCGGGATTATTATTATTTCACTGTCCAGAAAAGCCATCTCTTTGGAAAGTAGCTGTGATAATTTCTCAAACACATTCTACTTCTAAGTTTGTGTAAGACTAAATCACTGTCATTTAGCTAGGTCTACATTTTTATGGCTTATTTGACATAAGGCTACAGACTATTCATGAATCTCTTAGAGGGAGAAAAGTAACCAACAGATATTTTAGAGATGCTGTGTGATCAGACCACAGGTAAGCCAAGATGAAAACAGACAGCAATGTCTCAGAAAAATAAATGTTTATAGCCCACTTATAAAAATAATTTTCTAAAGCCAGGTGTGATCGTGTATTCTTGTGGTCTCAGGACTGTAGAAACTGAGGCAAAAAATTACCGTGACAATTCAAGGAGAGCCAAAGCTGCACAGCAGCACTTTGTCTAAAAACTACAACCAAAATCAAACCCTTCTTTTCTATTCAGTTTCAATTATAATCTCCAGATTAAATACGTTACTATATATGCTTAGGAATATAATGAAAGCAATGAGATATCATGGGAAAAGTATTTATTGATATTGAGGTCAAATTAATTTATAAAATCAACAAAAATAGTACACACACACACACACACACACACACACACACTCCAGTCATTACTAATCCCAGTGTCTGAGGATGGCTCATGAGGACAAGGGATGTAATGGGGAATTGAATCCATAGTAACAACGTTTAGAATCAGCCTGTGAGACTGAGGCTGTGGAACTCTTTGTCTGGAATCCAGAAACACAGTTGCTGTTGTTTGCTCTGCAGCTTGTTAGGAAAATTAAAAGAGGAAGGGATGGTCCCAGCTAAGTACCTCTTTATGCAGGTTTTGAAGTACTGGTTCCGACCTGCTTCTTTCATGAGTCTCTGTTTACAAAGTGAGAGAAAGTGCAATCTGAAATTCTGTACTTGTAACTGAATATCATGTCTCAAAATGATGCCGCTCCTCAACAATCCTTGCTAAAGAATTTCTGTCTTCTTCCCCTGAGACAGGGTATCAGGTGTCCAAGGCTGACCATGAACTCTCTTCTTCTATGTAACTTGAACTTTGGATCCTTTTCCCTTCGTTTCCCAAGTCCTAGGATGTAGGTGTGTACCCCTAGATCTTGTTTGTGTGTTGCTGGGAATTGAACACGTCATGCGTGCTAAACAAGTGCTCTACCAGCTGGGATACATCCCTAGTTCCTCTTTCTTCCAGATTTTACAATGAATATCCTCCTGCTTTCACAGGTTGAGCAAACACAGTTTACCCCTTCATTGTTATCTTAAGCTGATTTTGCTTCGCATATTAAGCTGGGCTTCCTGTGGGAGGGTGCTTGAAAAAGAGATGAGAAAATATGCTTTTTAGCAGTACCTACAAATGTGTTACATAATACATTGATTTTTGTCACCTACATTTACCAAAATCTATTTATGCCATTAACTATTTTTCTGACCCCACTGGTATCACTTTTTATTGTTGACCCTTCATGCATGACTTGTGTATGACTGGTCTTTCCACTCCATCTTGCCCAAACTTACTTTTGCTATTTCATTTTTAATGTTTTTCAGTTGATCCACCAGCAACATAAAAATGAAAGAAGTGTTGGAGAGACAGAGTAAATTAAGCCTAATTTACTTTTTGAGTCATAAGACTTTTGAGTTGTATACCTGCATATTAAAACTATACTTCTTTGGTTAGTTCCATCGTCTTAATTATCTTCTTTGTCTAGAATATCATGTCTCTGCTATTTCTTTTCCTTCAGCATTGTACAGACAATTATTACTGATGACCTTATAAACGTATCTCTCATTTTGTTTTCCAACACTAGCTTAGTCGATTAGAACAAGAAAATGCATGTAAAAACTAAATCAGCTGCAACTGTGCTTTGCAGATCCCTAAAATATGAAGATTTGGACTTTAATATCTCTTCCTCTAAAGAGCTGTGTGTCCAAGCACAACCAAAAATCAGCTCATTGGAGGTAATCACACTTAATAGCTTGGATTTTAGAACTAGAGAGGGTTGTGAGGAGAGGGAAAGGGGCTTTACTGCTATTAAAAAAAATCCTCTGGTTCCCATAGTACCTATAGGTCTAAGACATTATGCTAAGACTTCTTCCCAGTAAAAGAGAAATAAAAATGAAGAAAACTCTAAGACAGGTGTTCTGAAACTAAGTGTGCTGTGCTTAAAAATTGCCCTGAAAGTTTGCTCAACATGAGGATTCTCAAATCCTGCATTAAGACACTCTTTGAAGAGATCTTCAAGAAATCCAGATTTCTGGAGAGTTTATCAAATACCTACACATGATTTTAATGCAGGAGTTTCCTATCTTACACTTGACTTCATGGCCCAGAAGTATGCATGACAAGTTAGAAAAATTGCTAAAAACAATAAAACCCAGGATGGGAAAACTGTGAAAAATGAACACATGAGTGACGTCAGCTTCATACTTGCTGCAGATTAGAGAAAAATACAGAGCAAAGATAGTAAAACAATCAGAGTCATTAATTTATCAGATTTCTGCTTAATGAATTATATCTTTATGAAATGGCTTAAAATATTCGTGTTAAAGGTAGTGGTACTTCAAGGTAGTAAAATGCTGCTAACAATGAAAAAGTATTAAACAACAAAAACTATTAATAAAATAGCTTAAACAAGAGTTTATACGGCAATTACTAAGAAATATGTAATACTAAGCCTTTCATGGGAATTGTCATTTCATAATCATTTTAAGGACATACCATGGAGGCTAATCACAGGAATACATGCTATGTTGAATTTTAAGTCAACACATGTGTGAACTATAAATGATCCAAGGAGATACATGAATTTATGTAACATGAAAATAGGAAAGTCATGGCACAGTGATAAGCTAACTCTAACTTTTTAATAAAGTGACAGGGTTTATCAAAGATTGTCAAAGAGATTACTGAAATACAAAGAGCACTTTGTATTCGATTGTTGAGATTACATACTTCTTGTGAACACATGAACTGAGATATTCATACGCTAAACCAGAATGAAGCAAATTTTGTATGTCAACGCAAAGAATTAGAGGATGGAAATTTTTTTAAGATTTATTTTTTTATTGTGTGTGTGTGTGTGTGTGTGTCTATATGGAGTCATGTGTACATAATAGCAGTGCTCAAGGAAGCCAAAGAGAATACAGATTCCCTTAGAACTGCGGCTGCTGGTGGTTGTGAGCCACTAGATGTGGGTGCTGAAAACCATGCTGGGTTCCTCTGGAAGAACAGTAAGTGATCTACATTTTCGAGCCATCTATCCAGTCCAAAGAATGAAACTTTTTAAAAATAAAACAACATTATACATTAAAAATAAAAGAGAATAATGACTTTCATGTAGATTAGATTAAGACTTAAAATTCTTAGTAATTCTTTAGTTTTTATTTGAAACTTAGAAGTATTTCTCAAAGAGTCTAGGTAAATTTTAGAAGACAAAGGAAGCTTAAATTTCACTGTTTTTCTAAGGTTTGTGTGTGTGTGTGTGTGTGTGTGTGTGTGTATGTGTGTGTGTGTTGTAGTTAACAAATGCTGGTCAAGTTTCCTTTGCCACCAAGAAGAATGCTCGTGTCCCATTTTTAGTAATCTAGGAAGCTCAGATTTAATCTAATTAAAGTCTTTGCTAGACATTTTCCTTCCTATTTCAAACTTTCTTTTTATTTGTTCTTTGTCTTTCACATCATGCATCTTGATCCCATTCATTTCCCATCCCTTTGTATCTGCCCTCTGCCCTGGCAACACCTCCCTCCAATAAAATCAAATTTAAGAGAAAAAAAAAAGAAAAAAGAAAGGAAAAATCATCATGGAAGCTGTTAGTGTGCCTTCCAAGACTTCCTACAATCAGTAATGGATGATGATTTTAGTTATCCCAACACAGACCACCAACAAAAATCTGATAGAATCCCTGTAAGAATAACCTCTCTGATGGCCCAAATCCAACATTAAATTTTATATGAGATAAACATCTGTCAAGATTCTAAGATCTTTCAAATTGACTGTCATCAGAGGTGGCTGAACTGTTTGGTAATTTATTTTAACCTAAAATCCCAACTATGTATGTATGAATCTGCACTGACATCAAGACCCCTAGGAAGACAAGTTATTTTCAGCCGATTGACATTTAGCCACTTGGAGAGAAACTGGCACATTCATTCCAAAATAATTAATTTTGCTGAAAACACTCAGAGGTCTGTTTTTCCCAAGGCAGCCCCGTGGGCTGTGTGCATCTCTGCCAAGGCATACTTCACTGGACACCATCATTACCTTGCCGTCTGGCAACAGGTGGTCATTAATATGAAATGTTAAACTAACACTGAAATGAAATCCCTGAGTAATCAGCCAGTCTGGGGAAATACAGAAGGTTTGAGAGGAGAGAAACTGATCCTTTTTCTAAACAAACAAACCTTCCTTCCAAACTTTAGCAAGAGCCTAAAATGACAGTCTAGAATAAAGGAGGTCCAGACTTTTGTGTTTTGTAGAAATTGATCCACTTGAGAGGGTGATGGGTACAATCAGTACCCTTCGAGCTAAAGGTAGCGTGAGTACCGTGATAGCCCACCTCCATCCCAGGAGCCACAGAAGCTAGACCGCAAGATTACATTTCAGTCTGTCCCTGCTCAAAAGAACCCTTCTGAACAAAGCTTCAGAGAGAAGCTGGGAGAGTGGAAGTCAAGCTCCTCCCACCTCCACCCTCAATGGCCCAGACAAGCTGCCATGAGTTGGCAATCCAGCTTCTATGCATATTGATCTGTGAGCCTGGACCCCTCAGGCAGAAGGACTCCACACTCACTATGGCTGCGGTGCAAATCAAAAGCAGGGTGTATCCCAAAGAATGTTACATTCTGCTCTAGCATCTTACGCTTGCTTTGGTCAGCAGTTTATATAAGAAATAGCTCGGGCCAGGCGGCGCTGGCACACACCTTTAATCCCAGCACTCGGGAGGCAGAGCCAGGCGGATCTCTGTGAGTTCGAGGCCAGCCTGGTCTACAGAGTGAAATCCACAACAGGCACCAAAGCTACACAGATAAACCCTGTCTCAAAAAAGAAGAAGAAAGAAGAAGAAGAAGAAGAAGAAGAAGAAGAAGAAGAAGAAGAAGAAGAAGAAGAAGAAGAAGAAGAAAGAAAGAAAGAAAGAAAGAAAGAAAGAAAGAAAGAAAGAAAGAAAGAAAGAAAGAGCGAGCTTGGTATTGGGGAGAGGGCTCCTTTGGTAAAGTTACTTAAAAAAAATGTCTAGCACAGCTGGAGCACTCTGAGGAGTGTACCCTGCACCTCATCTGGGCAACACAGTGTAGATCTGGCTCTGTTGGTCCATTCTGGTAGCTTTTGATTCCACACTCAGGTCACAGGTAGGTTACACTAACCTCTCATGCTATCATCTCTCTGTGACACTCTGAGGCCATTTTGAGATTCACACACAGGCACCTCAAATCCAGGGCAATTCTCATAATGTTGAGTGGTGAGTAAAGGCAAAACTCAAGTTCAGTCTTAATCATCCCTCAAAGAACACAAATAAAATCATTTTCAAAGAGAGATCTGTCACTATCAATGAGCTTTTAGCATAATGTATCTCTTAAAGCAACTTAGACCTGCAGAATGACATCAATTGACATACCGATGTGGATGAGGAAAATTTCACAAGGTCCTACCCTTGGATGAAGAGCTGCAGGCAAGTGATGGCTGCTGAGAGGAGATTCAGATTCAATGCCAAGCAGTCAGTCCAAAACACATGTACATATGAGCAATACTACATGAACTCAGTGCAGAGTGGGGCTTGTGGGCATGTATGTGCAACACTAAAGATTAAAGAAGAATTTGAAAGGAAGCTAGGAACATAAGGAGGAATCAAAGGGGGGATAAAGAGGAGTCTATGGAAACCTCCAAAACTAAACAAATGTTCAATTCAGAAGAAGCAAGAAGACATGAATGTGGGGAAGGATTTTGCAGGCAGGAGACAGGGTTGACCTGGGGAGGAGGGAGGTAAGAAACAGCAATCATGAGAATGATTAGAATGCATTATCTACGTATATCAGTTTATCAAAGAAGAAATTGGATTAAAAACAGTGTAGTCTGAACAAAATAGGACAGTGGGCTAGACAGGGTGGCAAGGCCAACATAGAAAGGCCATAAATTGGAAAAACCAGTGAACTACATAGACCATCTCGAAACCACTAATTAATTAATTAATTAACTAATAGAATCATTGGATAAATTGGTCAACTTCTCAAACTGACTGCTTTAAAATATTCTCACTTGGGATATTCCATTTAACTGGATTTCTCCTAAAATTATCAAAGCCTTGGAAATCACCCATACAAAAACATACAGTCAGAAGCTAAATGGCCTTCATTTTTGACAGATCCAATCAGTAAGGGGTGTGTGTGTGTGTGTGTGTGTGTGTGTGTGTGTGTGTGTGTGTATTTTCCCTCATGGCGTTTTGACAGAGATTGGATGGCGCTCCCCCATCCCTCTCCTCCCTCCTCTCCTTGCTCTTCAACCCACTTACGTCTTTCTAGCCCCAATATTTCCCTTTCCACTTCCGGATCCCATGTGTTCTCTTGCCCTCCCTGCTTCCCTCCCTTCACGCCTCTCACCTCATCTCATGCCCCTTTCTAACGTCCCAGCTCTACACACGTTCACTCTTACATGAATACACACCCCTAAGACGGAAATGCTAAGAGCCCCATCAGAGAAAAACACACAGTGTTTGTCACTTTGGGCTTGAGTTTCCTCCTTTAGATGGTATTTTTTCAGTTCCATCCATTTTCCTGCAAATCTCCTTTTATTTCTTTACACCGTAGAATAAAATGCCATTGTATGTAGGCATCGCATTTCTATTCACTCATCTGTTGATAGACATCTAGACAGAATCCATTTCCTTGATATTGTGAATAGAGCAGCAATAAATATGGATGAGCAAGTGAGTCAGGATATAGACTGCTTTGGGTATATACCCAGCAATGATATAGCTGGATCATACAGTAGTTTTAATTTCAGCCTTTGAGAAACCACCATGCTGGTTTTTATAATGGCTGCATAGCATAGCTCTCCCATGAACAGTGAAAAAGCTTCCTCTTCTCATATGTGCATGTTTCACCATAACTTTGAACACTACATACACCAGTGAGCCAGACTACCTGTATATTTATCATGTATCCAATAAAGCACAAATTAAAACTGGAGAAACACTGCCAAGCAGCCTGCACTAATGCAGACTGGCTGAAACAATGAAGGACAGACAGATGCTGATGTCCTTGAAGCCTGTGTACATTTGTATCCATTGAGCCCTAATAAGTAAACTATTCCACTCTTCCCTTATGCAATGTCTTGTGGATTTATGCTCTTGGCTTTGCCACATCCCTTTGATGTAAATGAGGCAGAAGACGCAGACTGTTGTCTCACCCGGATACTGGCGCTCATTTGTATTAGGCTTGTCTCATGAGAGAACTTTGCCGAGATCACACACTTTAGAGGAAAGTTTCTCTTTTTAATTTCCTTCCTTCTCAAACAAATCTTTAACTGTCAGAAGTATCAAAATGGAAGTAGTCTCTTACAAAAGCATTTCTGAGCACCAGCGCGTCCCCGTGACTTCGGATGTCATTGGAGCCAGCTGCCGATAGTAACTCAGATAACAACGCATTTCAAACAGCTAATCTGGGGAGGCTTTCTAAAAATATTAATAACAAAATCCAAGTGATTGAATTCTCTACATGAGCACAACACAAGCTCATGGGCTGCGTGCGTCATTGGGCTCTGGTTGCTAGGAAATCCATGAATAGAACTTAATATGCATTCAGCAACAGGCTGCCGACGCCATCCATCTCCATGGATGCTCCCTCAATTGCCTTTGAAATGACATTAAGATAACTTTGAAGCATTCACGACAAGTCAGAGTCAGTGAACACAAAGGAAACAAACCATTTTTGGACATCCATCCGCACTTCCTGTATAGCCCTTTGAAGTGTTCATAGTCGTGTGGACTTTGTTCAGGTAGAAAGGGATTGGGGGTGAAGACTGTAATTGAAAGGGCCGATGAGTCACAAAGCAGGATGCAGAAGTATGAGCTTTAGAAACAGGTGCATGCAAAGTCAGTAATGTCCCAGCTCAGTGATGCCAACTGTTCATTTTGGGTTTTTTGTTTGGGGAAGTGATGGTGGTGGTGATGATGGCATGTGTGTGTGTGCGCGCGCGCGCGTGCGTGCACTCCTACATGTGTGTGATATGTGTGGTCACAGGAGTTCATGAACACATGTGTTCGCAAGCATGCATGTAGAAACCAGAAGTCAATTGTAGGTGTTTTCCTCAGTCATGCTCAGAAGATTTTAGAGAATTTTTGAGTCCGGGTCTCACTGAACCAAGATCTCACTAACTCATCACAGCTGGCTAGCCAGCAAACTCCAAAGATCCATCTATCTCTTCTTTCCCAGCTCCAGGCTCAAAGATGTGCACTCTGGTGTTCAGCTTGGATATTGGTCCTGAGGATGCGAACGCAGGTCTTCATGCCTGCACAGCAACCACTTACTGACTGAAACCATCTCCCCAGTCCAATCATCACTAGCTTTTCTGAGATCTACTCTTCTCTCTTATGAGAGTAATATCAGCCATTAAACACCATGTATCCAAAGGTTCTGATATATAACAGCACATTGATATCGCAATAACAGGAAGAGTTAGGGAGCACACGTAGAATTACAACAGCAGGTATGGTCAAACAAAAACTGCAGCTGGGTTGCTGCCGCTATGGCAACTGCTATCACAGTTACTGAAAGTAAACAGCCCTACAGGAAGGGAATCATCTTAAAACTCATCCAGGGATGCAAGTTTTAAAGCTTTGTATCTGTCTTAAGAATAATGACAAACACAGTGTGCTTCTGTGAGATTGTTTACAAACAGCTCCAGAAGCTGCCAGCTTCACTAGATCTAGAAAGCTCCTAGAGGTCACTGAGTCAGAGAGATGGGGAAACGCTGGTCCAAAGCCACAGGCTGATGGGGTAGTGGAGTCAGCCCTCTTGCTTCCTCTTAAGGGCCACTTTCAGGCTCTTCCATGGGCTTCCTATCAGCATATGTGTTCTTCGTGTGACAAAATGAACTACTCCAGGGCAGAAATCCCCAGGTGGAAACAAAGAAAAGGAGAATTAGAGGGTATCCAGAGGAAGTTACAAGGATTTTCTGATGAATAGGAAAAGACGTTGAATGATGGTTAAAGTGTTGAAAACACTAAACAGGATCTGTCAAAATTACATGCTCCCATGGCTGTAAACTGTGAGAAATAACAGAGTTCAGGCCTGTACGTTTGTGCCCAGCTCATGAAGTTCAGGTTGGCTTCCAATCCCACCACTGAAAATAAGAAATTTTGAAAAATATCCCTTTTTTAAAATATGCATGATTAGTCAAGGAGTTTCGTTTGCTTGATGTTTTTATTTTTTCACTTGCAGATGAGGTAAATGCATGAGACATATCGAACAATGGAGAAGGACATCAAAAAAGATTTGATCTACTGGACACTGTTTTCTGGTTCAAGGGTGGCAATTTCTGCAGCAAATTTAAAAATATTCACCCGCTCTTGTTATATTTGTCCAGGAAATAAAAGATCACAAGTGACATCTAGATAGCTAGTTTTGTTTTTCTTCGGTGGCTTGGATTGAAAATGTTCAATTTAAACAGGAAATTACAATGTGAAGGAGTGAAGTCCCACTGAGAGAGGCCTGGACTCGGTCTTGCTTCTGGCCTCTGCCTGCTGGGTAGCTGACTGGCAGGCATGCTGCTTTGTGAGCTTCGGTTCCTCATCTGAGAAATGAGAAAATCAAACCTGCCTTTCCGACCGTCTGAGACGGCTGATGAGCACTACAGGTTAGAAAACTGACTTTCATGAAGTTCCCTGGAGCTGCTGGGCTCACACACTAGGACAAGGAAGGGCCAAAGTCAAGTCCAGTCTGGTCACAGCATGGGTGATGCCCACCAACTACGCCAGTGACTTTTTTTTTTTTCCGAGGTGGGGTCACCTGAAAGGCTTCAGTTAGGAGAAGTGAAAAGAATTTTCCAGGTTATAACTATCGTTTGTATTTACTGAATTTCCATATGCAGTTTTGTTCCAGGAATTTGCCCTGCCCTGGGAAGGTGGCTCAGCAGGTGGGGAGCCTGCTGCACAGTAGGAGGAGCTCAGAACTCCACCAAAGGCCTGTGTAGCAGCGCAAGCCTGTAACTTCAGCAGAAGCAGGAGGTCCCAGGAGCCCTTGGAGGAGCCAGGCTAGGCCAAACCTAAGTTCAGGTTCAATGAGAGGCCTATGTCTGACGGGGGTAGGAGGAGTGGATTTAAGGACATCAAAGTGTCAGCCTCTGGCATGTGCAGGTGCACCCTCACAGGTGAGTGAACCCACACACACGCACACACAGTTTTTAATTAAAATTTTCTTTTGAGTGTTTGTTTTTTAAAGGTATTTATTTATTTATTTATTTGTGTGTGTGTGTGTGTGTGTGTGTGTGTGTGTTTGTGTGTGTGTGTATGTGTGTACATCTGTTTCTGGTTGTCCACAGAGGCCAGAGGAGAGTGTTGGTTTTATGTATGTATATAATATATATACTTATTAATATATGTGTGTATATGTGCATATATATGTAGATAGTAGATAGATAGATAGATAGATAGATAGATAGATAGATAGATAGATATCTGAAGCTAGAGATTAGGTATTGCGAAATGCCCAATGTGGGTCCTCTGAAAGAGCAGCAGGCACTCTGAATTGCTAGGCTTTCTCTCCAGTCTTTATATATTTTAATTTTTAAAAAGAAAATAACAAGTCAGGGAGAGAGACCATTGGGTAAAATACCTAGCCACGCAAGCCTGTGGACCTGAGTTCAGTCCCTGGAACCTGGGTAAACACCAGATGCAGTGGTATGTCTCTATAATCCCAGCATGCCTACAATGAGGTAGAAGACAGAGAACAATTTCCCAGAAATTCAAAGGCCAGTTTGCCTAGAGTCCACAGTACAATAGTAGATTCAGCTCGAGCCTTGGTTGAGGCTGCCTCAGCAAGGGAGAAGGCGAGAACATAATGACCTTCGCCAATGCACCTTAACATTCAATCTACGGTACCCTGCACCACACTTGTATGCACGCACACACGCGCGTGCACACGCGCACACACACACACACACACACACACACACACACACACACACGTAAATTAAAACTCTAGGGGAAAAAAAGAAATTAGTCTTAACTAGAAATCCTCCTGCATCTCAACATGAAGACTTCCCTCCATGGTGCTGCTACTCCAGGCTACTGTAGTAGCAGCCTCGGTGCCAGTAGGCACGCCTCGTGTTTTCACAGTTCGGTGCACTGGACAGGAGCCACCGAAGCTGTTGAGGACTGTCAAAATGTGTGCTGGTTGAGCATGCTGCTAGTTATCTATTATAATATTCATTCATTTTAAATTCAAAGAGCCACACGGGGAGCCTGGCTACTGTATCAAAAAGTCCGTGCATCCAGGAAACTAACTTAGGGGGGAATGTCCTGGGACTGCTCACAATTAAGACATGTTAAGGACAAACCTTTCAGCTTCAAGTAAAGAGCACTATTTACTAAAAAGAAGGGAAAGCCACGGTTGTTTCCCTTCAGACTAGGAAACAAGCAGATCATGTGTCTTTCTTTATGATTTGACTTTTGATGGTGTTATTTTTCCTGAAACAGATGAGACGCATTTTTCTACAGGCAGGTGAGAGTCAGAGCAGAGGATGTCTGTGTTTTCTGCACAGCAGTATGCCTCCACTGAAACTGGCGTTGTTTGTCTTCGTGTTATTTTATATTCATCTTGTCTATAAACAAGTAGCTCTATTCGTCCTTTGACTAGGCTGACAGCCTGATTCCGTGTGCTCACATTGCATGGCTGTTTTGCTTGTTTGTTTATCTTCTCAGCAGCCCCATATCTTCTCAGGGGCTATATTTTTCTTCCCCCTCCCTTGGATGGTTCAGATACCTTAAGGCTCTCTCTGTACTGGGGAGCTGTCCCCACTCCAGCAGAGGAAGGCACTACGGTATGGGGCAGCCCCGAGAGAACCCAGGCTCATCTAAGAAAAAAGTGTTCAATTCAAATGCCCGCCTCTAATGGGATATTGTCACCACTGGGTTCTTCACCAGTGGCTGAATAAACACAAAATCAGATTTCATTTTATTTTTGCTTGATTTCAGAGCAACCAGTGCATCCGTAGTTCAATTCTTTCCCCATGGGCATACCCTCCCCATCCACTGGCTCCCAATGCAGCAGATCACCTGATGCCAAAGGCACGAAAATCATCTCTCATATTGTCACCAGATGAGTGCCTGAACAATGCATCGTTTAAACAAAGTCTAAGTCTCGCAGCTTCAAAATGCCGACATTTTTTTTCTCCTAGCAGTTCCACACTGAGTCTTTATTAATTCATTCAGTCCCACTACGATTAGACATTAAAATCAAAATAATCAGACCTAGATTATTCTCTTTATTGGAATAAAAGGAAGGGTTTTTGAATCAAACCTGCAAAATATAATGTAGGGCCCAGACAGGACAAAGCCTTGCTGAGTGAAATCGTGAAGAACGCTCACTTAGCTTCACCCACCAGAACCTTGACTTTGACTATGATGAATCAGCCAGCAAGCTCAGGTTGTCTCTACTCCATATGCACCAATACCATACTTAATGTGTGATGACTCTGACACACATTCTGAATGGTCACAAGAACCTACCTGGACAAGATTAAGTCTACACACTCACAGAGCTGAGATTTATTTATTAAATAAATAATTATTTCAGGATTGTATCCACTTTAGGAGCCAAGAAAAATATAAAGAGTGACGCTGTGAGGAATTCAGTCTTCCAATTGGGTAATCCAAGAGTTCTTTCTGAGGAAGCAAGGTCTAGATAAGAATGGCGCCCACAGGCTCAAATATGTTTGGTTATCAGGAAGTGGCACTATTTGATTAGGACTAGGATGTGTGGCCTTGTTGGAGGAATTGTGCCACTTGGGGTGGGCTTTGAGGTTTCAAAAGCCCAAGCCAGGCCCAGGGTTGCTGTCTTTCTGTTGCCTGCAGATCTAGACATAGAACTCTCAGCTAAGGCGCCCGCACCATGTCTGCCTGCATGCTGCCACGCTTCCCGTCATGAGGATAACGGACTAAACCTCTGAACCTGGAAGCCAGCCCAGTTAAATGCTTTACTTTATAAGAGCTGCTGTGGTCAGGGTGACTCTTCACAGCAATAGAACACTGGCTAAGACATGGTGCAAGTCACGTGGTTTCTTGAGGGACACAAGCAAGAACCAAAAGCCTGAGTCCTAAAAGAGACAGTTCTGGTGAAGGACAGGTGACAGCTGTGGCAGGAAAAAGGACAGACAAACCACCAACCATGACAGTGATGAGCTGGAGAGATGACAGGATCAAGACCATTAGAAATCCAATGGTTATATGAAAGACTGAGAGAATGGCAGTGAGCAGGAAGTGGTGACTTCTTAACACTGGAGAAGGTTCCAGGCCTCTTTGTGTGGTGTGTCTGTGAAGCCAAGTTGCTGGCTTCCCACAGGCAGATCTCCCTTGCCTGGCAACCAATACCTACATACCTGTTATCATTCACTCACATCCTTTCTAGAATAAGCTTGCTTCTGCACAGCTTCACAGTCTGCATTTTCTTGCTTTCTCTCAGGTCTCTGCTCAGATTTCACATAATTAAAGAGGCTTTCTCTAAAATGGCACCTTTTCTCTTAGTCCCCCTGACTTTTTGTGTATGTTTAGGATTCATACACCCTTTTATTGGTAGCAATAAACACTACACACAGACACAATATGCATTTTGCTATTGATCTCTTTTTTGTATGCCTCCCACAATAGACTACCAGCTCCAGGCCCTTTGTCTGTGTCGGCCATCTTGTCTTGGAAATGGCAGCTAATACAGTACAACAGCTGTGTCTTGTCTTTTACACCTGAGAACTGGGACCCTGCTGCAGGGAAGGCTCTTTCTCATGAGCATCTTCTATGGTAGAAATTCCATTGTCGAGAAAATTCATACTTTGCTTGAACTCTAAATTCAAAATGGACTCACTCTACACACACACTACAGATATATAAATCAGTGAGAAGTGGAAGCTTCTGGTGTAGATGCAATAAGATCCCAAGGGGAAGCAAGCTAGCTATCCCTCATGTATTATACTATGATTTTCTCAAATGTATGTGTCTTAGTTGCTTTTCTATTGCTGTGGTAAGACACCATGACCAAAACAAATTATAGAAGAGTTTATTCTCGTATTACAGTTTCAGCAGGCTAGAACCTGTGACCATTGGGCTACGGCCATGGCAGCAGGCAGGTAGGTATAGTGTTGGTGCAGTTGCCGAGAGTTCATATCTTGAGACAAAAGCATGAGGCAGATAAAAAGAAACTCAGAATGATGTGTCTTTGAAACCTCCTAGCCCACTTGCAATGACACAGCTCCTCCAACAAGGCCACATCTCCTAACCCTTCCCAAACAGTTCTACCAACTGGAGACCAAGTATCCAAAAAGGATGGGCCTATGGGGCCCCTCTCATTCAAACCACACATTAGGCATAATGCGGACCATGACATTCCCAGCACACAGTTCTAAAGAAGCCTAACTAAGGTGCATCCATGAGGGGGAAAAAATGGCTAGTAAGGCCAGTACAATGGGAGTTGAAAGGCAGGGGTCTCCATTTTGTCAAAGCAAGCTTTGGCAAAGTTAACTCTGTAAATAAGCATTTCCCAGTGTATAAAGCTGCTCACAGGCACCTTCCCTAACTTCTCCAGTCCATGCAGGACTTCAGGAGCTTTCAGAACTGCTGTTTTACAAGAATTCTCTCCAAGATTGCAGCATCTCGGGAACACGGAACCATACCAAGCATTTCTCCTGAAGCCATGCTGGCAAAGTAAACAGTAGACACAGTGCTTTCTGGGCATCCTCTGATAGTTAACAAGACATCTTTTTGTCCCACTTCTGTTTCTGTAATTCATAAGCAACAAGTTTTTACCACTCCCATTTGCTTATCTATTTACAATGATATCATGTTTTACACATATATGTTCATTTTGCTTAAACAAGGTGAATTTATTTTGCTGCAATTGTAGAAAAATGTTAACATGGGGAGCATAGAATTTCCCATCTGGTAGCAAATCTCACAGCAAAGAGCCTTTTCGGAAGCATAGTTAATCCATTAAGGAGATGTGTTTCACAACTCCACTCTTATCTGATGGCAGCAAAAACATGCTTTTGCAAAATGTGGCTCAGACGCAAGAGTGAAATTCACAGCTTAAAATCTTAAACATGGGAGAGGTTGTGAATATTTTTTAAGTGAGAGAGAATCGCCTAATTATAGAACACCTCTTTAGCAGCCTTGAACCATGAACCCCTATATTTGTAAGCATCATCTCTGCAGATAATTCCTTGCTGGAAGGTTGGTAAATAGGGTTCTGTTGGAGAAGAATGATTTGAAAAACAAATAGGACAATCCAAGGAAGATGAGCGCTTCCTTCCTTCCTTCCCATCTCACAGTTTAACTCTTCCTCTTCTCTTCTCAAGTTTCTATGCCTTTTCCGTATTTCTCACTCTCAGTTGCATCAGCTTCTTAGTTCATTCACATACACACAAAAAAAAAAAAAAAGGAAAGAGAAGAGATAGTGGGAGGAGAAAGAGGAAAGAAAATACAAGAAGAAGGGAGAGAAAAGAACAGAAACTGGGAATTTCCTCTGCCAGCATCACCACTAACTTTACCAGCAAATCTACTAAGCTGCCATTTCTGAGACCCATCTCTCCCTGCCTACACCATGACTATGGATAAACAGGCAGCCATGCGTAGCCATGGTAACCCTTTTCTTATCTGTTAATGGACAGTGCTTACTGGAGAGTGCAGTTCTTTCTCTTACAGGTCTCACTAGGTGTGCTATCTCTACTAATCAGTCTATCATCATGCCACCAAACACAGGACCTCCTGCTCATGTCTCCTACTGCCCCTGCCTGAATCGCCTGCCTCTTTCATATTACAATGTTACATAGTATTGTCTGTTTATGCTCGATTCACTTTTTTCCTTGAATCCTTCTGCCAGGCATCTGAAGAGGTGAATCAATCATTGATGACATCTCTGGTGCCTAACAGTGTACAGATCCATGGGTGAGTTCTTACACATCATCTTCCTTGGCTTATCATCCCAATGATAAGGTTGGATGCAACATTTTCTGAAACACCTTCTACACTTATCACTGTCCCTTGGGTCTTCTATCTGCCTCATTCCAGTCACGTTATTTTTCTGTGTTCATTTTTTTCTTGTCTTTGAAGCATTCAAGTAACTCCAGAGTTCAGTCCACAGATTGCTTCGCTTTCCATTCTCACTCTGAATGAATCTAATGAGTTTAAAATGCCCAATACACATGTATTTAAAGATTCTCAAGTATATACATATTCTCCTGTGTATTAGACTCATCTATCCACCTATGATATCATACCCCACGATGGCATTTCACAGTCAACAAGTTAAAAACTTCATTTTTTTAATTAATGGCTTATTAGTTGCTGTTGACAAGTAAAACTGTAAATATTGACTATGTGCAATATGATGTTCTGAAATTGCTCTACATTGTGGAACTGTGGTGGTATTGTGTTCCCCAAAATATTGTGTACCCTAATAAACTTATCTGGGGTCAGAGAACAGAAAAGCCACTAGATACTTAGGCTAGAAAATGTTGGCACTCACGCCTTTAATCCTAGCATTCCAGAGGCAGAAATTCTTCTGGGATCTCTGTGAGTTCAAGGCCACATTGGAAACAGCTAGGCATGGTGACACATGCCTTTAATCTCAGAAAGCAAGCCTTTAAATCTCAGGGAGTGGTGGTAGAAAGCAGAAAGGTAAATAAGGCGTGAGGACCGAAAACTAGAAGCATTTGGCTGGTTAAGCATTCAGGCTTCGAGCAGCAGTTCAGCTGAGAGCCATTGGGATGAGGACACAGAAGCTTCCAGTCTGAGGAAACAGGACCAGCTGAGAGGAACTGGCAAGGTGAGATAGCTGTGGCTTGTTCTGGTACTCTGACCTTCCAGCATTTACCCCAATAACTGGCCTCTGGGTTTGATTTTATTAATAAGAACTTTTAAGATTCATGCTACATGGAACCACTCATTCAAGCTAGATAATATGTGCATTATCTCCATATGATCATTTTTTGCAGAGAAAACACTATAGAGACCTCAAAATGATTTTCAAGTATACAATATGCTGTTATTAGGATAGCCACCATGCTTTACAATAGATATAAAATTCATTCCAAAATGGAATTATTGACTTTTGCCCTCTAAAGCTGCTCCCTTCAATGTTTTTTTCTGCTAGAAAATAGAAAATCAATTGCTGTAGTTGCTCAGACCAAAATACAGAGTGGAGACTGATTCTGATCACAGTCTTTTCCTTAGTCATTCATCCCCATATCTAGAACAGTGCCTGGTGCATGGTGAGTGAAACATAGATAATAAAGAAAAAGTGGTGCTATAGAGTTACAGATGAAGACCATTTGAAATAAGCAACACCTATGATTTTTAAGTGGGGGGAAGAGCAGTGGAAATACAAAATTTTAAAAAAAAATCGTCTTAAAGGACTAGCAGTAATGCCGCCGGAAAAAAATAGGAGAAAATGGTCTCACAGGGGAACAACAGAACTGACAGACATAAATATCATGTGGGAAAGTGTGGTACTTACCTAAAGCCATGTCATGGAGGGACAGGTCAGACGGGAAACAGTTTGGAAGGGAATCCTCAAAAACAAAGGAAGCCGTAAAGATTCTTCAGAAGGAAAAGAGAATTGCATGGCACCTTGGGGGTATATGAATGTTCTTGAAGACACAAAATGGATGAATGATGGGAGATGAAGAGACAGTGTGGATATTTGAGTCTATGGCAGTAGCATGCTTTCCACAGTACTGCAGAAGACCTGCGCTAAGCTGTGATACTGAGATTGGCCAGTAGAGGGCACATACTCTTTTAACCTTCACAATTCTTCCCCCAACACCCCCGCGTCCTTTAGTAGAGCTGGAGGAAGTGCACCCTAAGCCCATAGCCCTCTCAGGGGCTGAGGACCAGTAGGCAAGAGAACACCCCAGACAAGAACACCCTCTGTGCCCGCTCATTCCCTTTGTTCAGTGATCCTATGTGGAAACAAAGTAGCCGATTGATTCGCCATCTTGGCATTATATTTTGATGGGATTCCACCACAATGGGCCTCGCTGAGGATAATAGAAGCTGAATTTAAAAGACTGGAGGTGAGATAAGATTTCACTGGTGTTAAATTTTCCTATACTCAAACTTGCTTCCAAGAGAGAAATGAATATTCTCATTCATTCTCTCTCTCTCTCTCTCTCTCTCTCTCTCTCTCTCTCTCTCTCTCTCTCTCTCTCTCTCTCTGTGTGGTCCTGAGCCCCTAATTCTTACTTGCCCTTTTAATTTTGTACTTGTCTGTATATACTATTGCATAAAATAAATTTTGAAACAGAAGGTCGCAAAATTATTCATAAACCTACTAGTCATGAGAAGATTGCTTTGAGTTTCTAACTATTAACTTCTACGTAAACTTTCAGTAGTTTATTAGTTCAAAGAATGGGGTTTCCTGCTCTGTGCTTCATGATTCATATTTCCATGGCTCTGTCAATTATTCATTATTGCAAGCTTATAAGAGGGCATGAAGTTAACAATAACAATTACATTAATGATAGAGTGAGTTATTAAAATTTACTTTAATAGCCACTGTATTTGTGATGATAATTATGGTTATGACTAACTATGATTACAGCAGTCATTGTAATCATAATAAGCTCAAGGATAGTTTAATGCTAATTACTTCATCATAAAGAAATTAGGATATAGAACTTAAGTGAATGTAGTTAGACAGAAGCCTGGTTGTGGGTATTGGTTACTGAATATTAACCTTCTCCATGAAATCAAAGACATTTTTTAATAAAACCAGAATTGGTTCAGATGCTATGATCCACAGGGGAAAAAAAGTGGGTGTCATTCTTAATTTTAAAAGCCTTAAATGAAAATTAATTTGAAATATAGGAAATATGCTGAAATGACTGTGGTGTTTTCTTTAATTCCAAATGATCAAAGCAATGGGATTTTCGAAGCACTAACGAAGAACCTGTCAAGCCATTATGATCGTATGGGAACACCCACAAGCAGAACTTCCTGTGGACATTACTATGGAAAAGTTTTCTGTAATGCTCTCCTGTTTTCATCTGCAGAAGACAGACCTTCCTGTTAACCATGATGGTGCAGTGCATGTGCCTAATAACTACAAAATGAACAGGTGTGGTTTGACCATTTATAAATCTTACAAAACTCAATGCAATTGCCCGCTAACTGTCTATCATCAATTCTCCCCCACCATATTTCTCTTCATGTCCCAAAGGCATGTTGTTTTGCAAGATTCCTTGAAGAATATGGTAAAGCCAGCAATCTGGAGCGAGTTCACCTTCAGACACGCAAGGTAGGAGAAGGCAAGCTGAGCCAACATGGTCTTTGTGAGGGAGAATAAAATGTCAAGTACTGCATTTTATAATCAACGCAAGATACGCTCATTTTTACAGTTACAGATGGAAATTTCATTTAATGATGGCTCGTTGTGGAGTCCAGCCAAGGGTTTGTAAATACCGAGAGGATATCAGTATGTGAGATGTCCCCACTAATGAAGCAGTCACATACAAATCTCCCAAAACACCATCAGAGCTGGTTTCTAATAAAATATCTAATGAAGATGACACCAAGTCACTCTCTTTGAGCCAACATCCATTGTGCCTAATAACTACATAATGAAAACCTTGAGTGGTGAAGCTTTCCAAGGGGGTTACAAACAAGAGAAATTCTTCACAGGAAAGACCTGGGCAGAAAAGAAGGGGAAAAGGGAATATCCTGGGTGAAATGAGGTTAACATGTGAACATCAGAAACCTCAATTCAGCCGGGCGGTGGTGGCGCACGCCTTTAATCCCAGCACTCGGGAGGCAGAGGCAGGCGGATCTCTGTGAGTTCGAGGCCAGCCTGGTCTACAGAGTGAGATCCAGGAAAGGCGCAAAGCTACACAGAGAAACCCTGTCTCGAAAAAACCAAAAAAAAAAAGAAAAGAAAAGAAAAAAAAGAAAAAAAGAAACCTCAATTCCCAACCTGGAATAGAAATGTCAGCCAAGAATTTTTCAGTTTTGTTGATTCTCCACTCTCAGGCTCTTGGGGCCTCCGAAGTGCTCTGACCAGCAGGGGACGCCGTTCTTTCATGCAAGGTGTGGTACCCCTCCCCACTACTCCAACCCCAACCCCAGCAAAAAACAATCCACACAGGAAAAAAATGGCTTTCCACCCAAGTTGTACGTGTGGTTTTGCACTTCAAACAAAGAAAAGGATCTCTTACAGTGGTACAGTTAATTTGAATATTTTAGTGGTGACTCCCAAGTCTATCCTTTTTAAGGAAGTAAGATTATTGGGGTGAAGTAGAAATGGTGGCTGCTTCTGTCTGAAACAGAAGCGCAAGGCGCCATTTCCTCTCCTGTGACTCCATAGCTGCTCTCGAAGCGTCTGGAAAGCATGCATTTCAATAAAGGGAGGAATTCTCCTCCTGAGAATAAATGAAACCAAACGTACGAGTTGAGTGGCCTAAAAACAAATGAAGAGAAAACAACAGCCAAGTCATTCAGAACGCTGGCGAAGGAGAAATTGATATCGAAGGGAATTGTTTTGTTTTGTTTTTTGTTTTTTCGAGACAGGGTTTCTCTGTGTAGTTTTGGTGCCTGACCTGGATCTCGCTCTGTAGACCAGGCTGGCCTTGAACTCGCAGAGATCCACCTGGCTCTGCCTCCCGAGTGCTGGGATTAAAGGCCTGTGCCACCACCACCCAGCTCAAAGGAAAAATTTTTAAAAGAAGATAAAATTGGTCAAAAAGAGGCACTGGGGGGAACAGGATGCAACAGAAAGAGAAGAAAAGGACTTGTTCCCTTGAAAAGAAGAGCTGTAAAAATGTAAGCAGGATAAAATTAGATAAATGCCCTTTCTTTCCCAGCACAGAGCATGCCAAGCGTACCCTGAGAATGCCACACCTGCAGAGATCCCTAGGCTGACACAAAGCTGAACGACCCCGGCTCCTCGTTCCAGGCACTGAAGAAACCAAGAGAAGAGATAAGCTACATACAAACTAAATGTAAAGGAGAAAGATAATAACTCAGATGTGATGGAGAATGGCTGTAATATTACTACCAGGGAGACTGAAGCAAGAGAACTGACAAGTTCAAAGCCAGCCTGAGACCATAAGGAGAGTCTGTCTCAGAAGGGAGAGAAAAAGCTCTTTTTTTTTTTTTTTAAAGAAGTAATAAGTGTCATGAGGAAATAGTTATAAGGTATATAAGTGACAAGAAGAGAGGGGCCATCACCCCTCTGTTGATGGATGAATCAAGGAAGACTTCATAAAAGGAACAGGCTTTCAGTTCAGCCACTGAAGGATGACTAGGATGTCAATAAGAGGATTTTGACATTTCTTATAAAGAGGAGAATGACGTGAGTCCAGGTTCAGAGTTAGAGATGTAATTTGTTTTTCAGCTGAGTGTCTGAGGCAGGAAGAATGAGATGAAAGAGGACTGAGAGGTCCTGAGAATCTAAATCCCAGGGCCTCAGCAAGACAGACGAAGAAGCATAAGCCTCATTCTTCAGTCAAGCATTCTTAATTTAGCTTTGCACATAATTTTCAAAGAGCCAGTGAACCTGTTACGCATTTCTGTGATTGCGTACTTTTCTCAAAAAAGAGAGACTTTCATTTCATCAGCTTGCAGCCTGAGCTTTACTCAGCTCGGAAAATCTGCCTACTCAAAACTCCTCTTATCTGAAATGCTGACCCTAACGCACAAACACAAACTCCTGTCCTCTAGGGGCAGTGGTGACCAGAGTCACAGTACTGTGGTGCTGGGTACCACTTCACTCAAGTCAGCTCAGTCAAAACCAAATGTGTGCAGGTTACTTGTAACCAAAGAATGTGGATTCAGGAATTCTATTCCCATTAGTACAACGAGGCAGAGAGGAAGTATTGAAATGTTTGTACAAATGCATGACATTACATGAATTTATTATTCCCTACATGCAATTATAAATAATTGCAGAGCTGAAGAGATGGTGCAGCATCTAAAGTGCTTGCTGCACATGCATGAGTTCAGATCCCCAGCATGTACTTGAAAATTCTGGTATGATAGCACATGCCTGTAATCTAGTGCTGGGAAAAAAAGATGGGAGGATCCCTGGAACTTGCTGGCCAGCCATTCTAGCTTAGTCAGTGAGCTCCAGGTTCAGTGAGAGACCCTGCCTGGTAGAGAGCTATAGAGGAAGACATCTGATACAGACCTCTGACTTTTACATGTGCACACTAGTGTACATCTCTCTCTCTCTCTCTCTCTCTCTCTCTCTCTCTCTCTCTCTCTCTCTCTCTCTCTCACACACACACACACACACACACACACACACACACACATTACTTCAGAAGCACCAGAGTGGCCCATCAGCTCTTGTTTCTCTACGATCAATTGTCAGTATTAAATCCACACTACACACAATCATTTTACCTGTGCAAAATGTCAAATAGTCATTCCTATGACCAGTATCCTGACTCAGGTTCTATAAGGCATCTAAAGGTCCTCTCTCCAATTATTACTCATTATTCGCAAATATATTTTCCAATTCATAAGATTAAATTGTGTGTGTTGACCAATTACCTTAGTGGATCCATTTTGGGTGAAAAGGTCTAGACTTTCCAGTCCTACATACAAAACACAGGTCTACCGTTTCCACCTTGTCTTCCAGAGATACTCAAAATCACAAGGCTTGCAAACACTGTGCTTTCACAACTTTAGGGATCTACCCATACTCCTATCTACACTGGAAATGCTGTTTGTTTTCTTGATCTAGTCATTCAACTTACATCTCATCTTTATTGCCCTTTTCAGGTCCATCTAGGCGAAATCATCATTTCCCCTTGTATATCCTTGTAGCAAGAGATCTTATGATTAGACCCCATTACAGCCATTACTTACCTGTGCCTTCTCTCAACTCCTTTATTTTTTATATTTAAGCCATGAACATAGATACTTGATAAATATGTGAAGGTTCTACAGAAGGTATTGATAGGTAAGAATTAATGAGGATAGCAAGCCTGGAGGCTGAGATAGAAGGGCCATTAGTTCTTAGCCAGCCTGTGTGGCATATAGGGAGTGCCAGGCCAGCCCGAGCTACAGAGTGCAAACAAAACGTGTCTCCAACAAAAGAGGCAAAAAGACGACGACGATTTGGTGGAATCGTGTGGCTAGTCTGAAAGCAGAGCAAGATGGATGGCTTGGTCACCAGTGTCCTGGTCTGGAGAAGTCCACGAAAGAATGGAGGGCTCATTGAGCCCAGCAATGAGGGCAATTGCTCTGATACGTTGATATTAACAATGTGCAGAGTGGCTGGAGAAGTGAGAACACGGATGTATGAGGGGACGGAAAAGACAACAGAGCAGGAGAAATGGGGGATTGTTGGGCACAGGATCACAGGCTCTGGGGTAGTGAGGACAGGAATCCCATTAGACCTAGAGAAGAAGGCAGCATTGTCAAGAAAGAGGAAAGCGTCTTCCTGGGGATACAAAATGGGTATGGATTCAGCAATTACTTTGTAAGAAAAATGAGATCTATTAAATCCAGGAAGGGATCAAACAGAAAGAATGGGTCCCGGGTGTAATCCATTATCACTCGGTGGTACAAAGAGTTATTTCCACTGCCCTTTATTAAGAACTTTCCCCCAAGCCAAGTTCATATAATATCGAGTCAAGGCAAAGGTAGAATAACCATAATTTTATAAAGTGGGAGCAGGCATTAGGACATAAGGACAGCGAAGATCACTGGAACTGTATCTGTTTCACGTCCAGGGTGCCCATATAATTACATTTAGTTACACATGGGTAGGCTGTGGAAACAGCTGGGTGGACCTTAATTTAATTTAACTAATTGATTTATTGGTTTCATTAATTGCTGTCAAAGGATACAAATACTGTCCCCAGGGGCCACAGTTTAGTTGGTCATCACTACAGCTTCTAAAAAAGTAATTGGATTTCTTAGTTTAGCCCTTAAGGTGAGCTATCAAAGAGCAAGCAAGATTTAACAATATAGTGCCACTTCGAATGAAGACAGAGGGTTGCCTACTGGTCCAGACAGTGTCTCGTGGCTGCTCAGTTTTATTCATGACAAAGTCTTTTTCCATCAGTCTTCTCTAATTCCTTTTCATCACAGCAAATTACTTTTATTTCAACCTCAAACTCTCTCTCTCTCTCTCTCTCTCTCTCTCTCTCTCTCTCTCTCTCTCTCTCTCATCCTTTTCTTTTGATTTAATTTTTCACTTTTAAACTTGACTTTCCCATATTGAAGGTACCACTTCTTTGTATATAAATAGGATATTGATTGATAAATAACTGATAGTTACTAATTCAGAACCACACATTGACTTGTTTTTCATTGTTAAATTTCAGCCTTTGCAAATACTAAAGCCCAGAGCTTTGAGCAGCTGGTATCCCTTGTCACTTTGGGCAAAATTAATAATTTCTCAATTTCACATAGTGAAAAGAAAAAAAAGAACTCTGAATTCTATATGTCTTATCATTTGATCTTTTGTCTCTGCATATAAGATGGAATTACGGTGAAAAACAAGTTATAAGTAAAATCTTTTTTTTTTTTTTTTTTTGGTTTTTCGAGACAGCGTTTCTCTGTGTAGCTTTGCGCCTTTCCTGGAACTCGCTTTGGAGACCAGGCTGGCCTCGAACTCACAGAGATCTGCCTGCCTCTGCCTCCCAAGTGCTGGGATTAAAGGCGTGCGCCACCACCACCCGGCTATAAGTAAAATCTTTTAAATGCCTTATTCAATAACACACCAAGGCACAAACAAAATCAGGGAGAATAAAATTTAATTTTATTCCTTTCTCCCACCTCTCTCCCATTATTTTTCCTCCTTAAGTTTGGCATCCTGAGGATTCTAAAAGACCTGTATCATCCAGGAGAACTTAGCAGAGTGAGTGTTGGTGGCCAATGTGCCCAGCACAGCGTGGCCAGTAGATGAGAAACTGTGATGTAGGGCAGTGCAGGTAGGGGGCGCTGCAGAGTACGTCCTGCAGATCAAAGGAAGTAGTTGCTTGTTACTTCACACAAGGGAAACATTGCTTGGAGACACTTTCTAGTATTTGGTAGAATAGGCATTTTATAGATGCTCAATCCTACATCATTCAAATCAATAAAGGTAACCAATAAAAGGAGGAGGATGGACATTAATGGGCCCTCATTTATATGCAAACAGAACTCTGGGAAATTCAGAAGTTAGAAAATATATTCTTTTGTTTTCTTTTTCTCTTTTTCTTTTTTCTCTTTTTAAAGCACTCCAAACTTTTTAGTGTAGTTACTCTGTTGTGTAGAATTAAAAGGAAGATTTTTCATATTTATTCTTTTCCTCATAATTTTTCCTTTTATTGAGAATAGATTTTTTTCTTCCATAGCATATCCTAATTATGATTTCCCTTGCCTCTACTCCTCCCATTTCCTCCCCATCTCTCCTCCCATTTGGATCCACTTCCCTTTGGTCTCTCATTTGAAAAAAAAAAAATCAAGCTTCAAAGGGATAATAATAAAATAAAATATAATAAAATAAAACAAAAATTAACACACTGTAATTGAATAAAACAAAGAAACAGAAGGAAAGAAGCCCAAGAGAAAGCAAAAGAAACAGAGATTCACTAATTCACACTCAGAAATCTCATAAAAATACTAAACTGGAAGCCATAATATATATGCAAAAAAAAATCTTGTAGGGTAAAAAGAGAAAATTTAAAAATGTAAGTGAAATTAAAATAAAATAAAAAGATAAGTTAAAAAAAAAAAAAGGAGAAGCCCTGATACAACATTGTGAGACAAGGAATCTCCAAAGGGGCCTTTGAGTTGAGTTTAGAAGAAACATATTCTTGAAAGTTCAGCAGTGTAGTAAAATTGGACTTCCTTTCCTAATGTATGCTCTCTCATTTGTTATACCCCCTGTATAATTATGCATGGTCCCCTACAAAATGTATATTTCCTTTCAAATTTTTTAAGTTATGATTCCAGAATTAATTTAGGATCCCATCTGTGCTGAGATCATTGAGAGGTATTATCTTAAGTGGGAAAGATAAATACAGCAATGTGCACCCTGATTTAACCCAGAAATAAAAATCCTGAAGGCACCAGGATGATTCCAGTGTTCCAATGTCAACTCAGAATAGAAGAGAGAAAAGAGATGCTCTGGTGTCCAAAGGATACTAGAACCAGAAACAAGCAAGATCCACTACATTCCTGATTCTCAGCTATGTGGTTCAATACTACCTCCCAGAGCATTTTCCACTTCAGTAATTTCTTTATGTGCATACTCTGGTACCTTGGCTATTAAACTGTACTGTTGTTATAATCATAGGGAGCTACCAAAATACTAGAGTTAAGTCTTCATAAAATAATAATATTACATTAACTGCCCATAAAATATAGTTTGAATACTGTATTGATATTCACATTGAATCACAGCCTAATTTTCCATTCTACATTTTCTTAAGATCCTTAATATGATCCTAGACTTCATGACTGTGATTTGGTTTTGACTATACATGTACACATGTAAATATAGCAAGTGTTGATGATATATCTTATATAATGAACCAAATGAGCTCAATGTATTTAGCTACAACCAAAGAGCCTTTGAAAACTACCTGCATGGTTTCAGTAAGTGAATTTCCATATCAACCTCACTGTCAACAACATGATGACTTTGGGTTGAGGCGGAGAGTCTAATGGACTTATAAGGAAATGTCTGCTTGAAATAGCAGTGTGCTGGGCTATCAGGTGGCTTTGGTGTTTGACCCTCTGGGACAATCAGTCCTTTTTTAACATAAATATGAAAATTTGCTTATAGGCTCTCAGAACTGAAAGAGATCTTTAAAAAAAATCATCTCTAATAACTTGACTCCCTCCAACAAAGCCCACTTCTACCCCTACAAAGGAACACACACACACACACACACACACACACACACACACACACACACACACACCGCCTAGTGACACTATCACCCGTCCTTATGCTGGAACCCAGAGATGCTGCAAACACCTACCCCTAAGGTCCTCCCCAGTTTTGTTTCACATTCATTGAAGGGAAAGCTGGCCTTTCTGCCATGTGGCTCTTTTTGTTTCACATGGGAACATCAGGGACACTGGAATAAAGCAGAATTGCTCTGCAGGCAAAACTGAGGCTGCACCCCATCATCAACAAACAAATAAACAAAAACAAAAACCTAGCTGCCCATTTTACATGCTGCAGATTTCCCCAGAAAATGGACCTGACCAAACTGGTATTGACTAAGGATCAGTCAACAATGTCAAACCATGAATTGCCTCTAATGAGAAGTCTAACTTCTGCTTATACTTCAAACCACAGCTTAACTAGCTCATCTCCCATGATAACTAACATTAATAATTAATATCATTTCCCTCTGTGTCCTAGGCAGTATGTATAAATCTCTACTGTCACTAAGAGTCTGCCTTCAAGTGGGACGATGTAGTCTGTCGAGGGAAGTGACTCTATCTTATCATTTTTATATATTCGGTGTCTGGAATAGAATAGCTATTTAACAAATGTCTGAATGTAGAAGAAAATGTCAAAGAAAACACGAAGAAGATAGCATACTCTTTCTTACTGAACATCAGGAGGCATCAGGGAAGGAATGTAAAAGCATATGAAATCTTGTCTCCCCTTTCTTTGACTAGAGAATCCTATGAATACAACCAGACAGCCCTAACCAGCATTGTGAATTCATTTCTGAAAGCACGGCAAGTTTGTAGTGCTCCTGCCCCTCTGCTAACTCTGGCAAATATTATTTCAGTTGTGGACTGTTTGTTCTGGTAAGTCTCAATGCCGCACGCTCCCCCCACTCAAAAGGTTAGCCAGTTGCATACCTCCAATATGTACAACAACTGTAGGAAAGTGCCTGCATTGTCTCTGGTTAGCAAGCCTGTCCAGTACAGGCCATTTTGTAGAAAGTCGTTTTAATAACGTCATTTTAGAGCAGATTGATTTTGCAGGCGCTCTCTGCACTCTTTGCTGTGTCCCGCCACCCAGCACTCTGTACTGTAGTCTTCAGAAGGGAACACTAGAGGGATCAGCCTCATATTTTTCAGAGGTTTTTGTGTCAGCCAGGCCAAGTACAATTAAGGCTGTTCCCAGAAGAAGGAACGGATAATGTTGGCAACCAGGCTGTACCACCCAGAACCACAAAATGAAAAAGCTGCAAATGTAACCAGCATGGTTTTCTCAGCCTTTATAACCCAGAAAACCTACGTGGCATTTTCTACTGCAAGAGGCAGAACTTTGGGAAACTATCTTTAAAAAACTGACCAGAAGTCTCTCGGAGCTCTGGAGAAAGCCAGCAACCAAGGTTGGGGGGTTGAGGGGAATGAAGAAATAAATAAGCAAGCTTAATTAATTGTTGCTTAATAGTGCTGCCAACTCTCTCTCTCTCTCTCTCTCTCTCTCTCTCTCTCTCTCTCTCTCTCTCTCTCTCTCTCTCTCTCTTACTTCCAAAGGACAAAAGCAAGCAAAGTTCAGATTTTTTCCCATCTGGTAAGCACATTCAGATTTCAGACTAAAAACCCCCAAAAGGACCAGGGCTGATGATGAGAAAAAAAAAAGAAAAACAAAAATTCCTCCTTTTCAAACTAGGGTGGAAAAATAATTCAGTAACTCTTGGTCTGGACATTCTGCTCTTCATCTTTGCCTAGCCTGTGGACATAAACACACATTTAAATGGACAAAAGGGTGTCATGCTGGTGTTTATAACAGATGAAAGGGAACTAATCAAGCTGGTGATCCAAGTCTGTCAGAACTAACAAGGTAAGTGAATCAGATAAAATTAATGAAGGGGGGAAAAGCGCTCTCTTGTCTATAATGTCAGGCAACATGGTAGCTTTAATTTGTCGATTTCACGGAGACCTTCTGGACTCCTGAGCTTATTTGGTTCGTGAGTTACCTCTCTTGCTGATCCTCTCATCCCTCTGGTCCCTGTGGTCTGTCCTAATTAATATAAAAACCACGCTGCTCTAATAATTTGATCATACCATTTCTCTTCAAATCCTCACAGTAGCTTTTAATTGAGCTAAAACCTAGAATTCAATTTAAAAATGATACCCAGGCTCTGAGTCTGTGCTTCAAACGTGCTCGAGCCTCTGACCTCAACCCTGGCCTCTCTGCTCCACAGCCAGACCTGTCACTTCAGGCAGTCAATCTGCCTGACGCCAATAACATCTCGACAGACATGAGCTCCCCCACCACACACTCCGTTAACTGTACCTTCCTCTCCTCTGATAAAGAAACCTTCATCCAGAAGGCAGTGACAGTGGCCCTGGTTTGTGTTGGCTACGCTGGGTCATTGTGTGCTCGATTTGGTGTGCAACAGATCTTGTCTTGTTCCTTCTAAACTCCATTTTCCCCCCATTTCTCTGTAAGTCCACAGTCACTAACACAACTCTGGGGGCTCCATAAAAGTGGTCAACTGTTTCCCTGGAGGAAATCCGACAATGAGCTCAAGTAATTGTCAAGAATGACGTAGAGATAGAGAAATCTGAGGAAAATAAGTGGGGATCCCTTTAACCTCTCCGGTCCTCCCCTCTTCTGTAAAATACACAGAGTTACCCCTGGCTTTTCTCTGTGGTGGAACTTTCCAGCAATGCCTTTCCATAAAAGGGATGGGCCTTGTTTCAGAGCCAAGGATCTGCCTCCCACTATTTGGCCTGGATAGTGGAGGGATATTTTTTTCTTCTTCCTCTTTTTTTTTAAACGTTAAGACAACGTGGAAGGGTCTGGAATGGTGCCTGCAGTCCCAGCCATCCTCCAAATTACTCAGTGTTTCAGGGCCCTGAGCCAGTAGCCTCCTCCCAGCCACCTCTGCCACGTTAGCTTAAAGTAATGTGGGGGGGCTGTGGGTTCAGAATAGGGTCTCCTTGCTACGAAACCTTCCCGTGAGATCTGCAGTAATTCCAACAAAAAGCAGCACATCTTCTAATCCCACTCCCAACTGCAGAAATGTAAAGGGCGAATCTGCTTCCACTGTGCTGGAAGCAGGACTCTAAGAAGACAGGCTGTAGCCTCGCCATCTACTCAAGCACCCAGGAATGCTTCTGTATGTACAGGGCTGCCAGCCATCAAAGGGGAGGCCTGAGGAGGAAGATCTTTCACAAAGTTCCTCCAGAGAGAAGCTCCTTCTGTCAGTCACTGTACCTCATGGAGTTCCCCTTTTCTAATCGTCTCCAAGAAGCTGCCAGGTATTTTCAGACCTGCCTTGGCCTTCCAAGTCTTCACACATCTGAATCCGGTCACTTTTTTTCTTTCCTTTTGACAGGGATGTGCTTGTCCACAGCTCTGGTCAGCTGGTCTGTAGATGTCAGCATGGTAGGTTCTGCTTACCATCATCACAGGCTCCTCCAACCAGAGAGAAAAACTGAGATCAGGTCCTTCTCAGTGGGCTCAAGTTCCTGAAGAAGAAAAAGATGGAGAGGAGTCAGCTCTCCCAGTGAAGTGCCTTGTTTCACAAGCATAAGTACCTGAGCTCAGTCCCCTGAACTTAGGCCTGGTGCAGTACACTTGGGATCTCAGTATTGGGAAACTGATATCTGGGGCTTATGGCCAGCTGGCCTTCGTGAGTTCCATGCCAGCAAGCCAGTGAGAAAAACTGCCCCATATAATAGGAGCAGGAAAAAGTGAGGCTTTGGAGACCGAGTTCTGTCTTGAACAAGAAAATAAATGTCTGATTCCAGACAGTCTGACATACAGACTAATGTGTGGATCCAACCAGTTCTACTAACACCTAGAGAGAGCTGCTCTTAGATAGAACACACACACACACACACACACACACACACACACACACACAATTATATATACACATACGTGCACACACACATGCACACTCACACAATTATATACACACACACATGCACATACACACATACACACTCACGCACATACACACACACTCACACACCATGGAGGAAAATTGGGGCTTGAATCTTGCTTAGGTCTAACGCTTATATATCATACATGCTATTTCATGCCATGGAACCTTAGTAATTTCTTCTATAAAATAGGGTAGAACTGATATTCAGCCTCTCTCCTTCACCAAAGCCTGCACCATTTTCTAGTATTTTTAATACCGGTATTGACTTAACAACCTAATCTATTATCAAATTAGACTTCCCTTACCCATAAAACCGAGATGATCATAATGGCCCGACTGTAAGGAAGAGTTGGGACGGATAAGTGACTCTGTTTACGTCAGGAATCAGAGATGCGTACGTCGGTAGCGGACACTCAACGGAGGTTTATGTCTTTCCTTCCTGTATTTTGAGCTTAGGTAAGTAGAAGTGGCTGCCACGAGGGTTTCGAAACACCATTCTAATTTTTCATTCAAACTATTTTATTTTAAATCAGTGGCAGTACACCTGTAGCCATCTAACATCTAACCAAGTATAAAAAAAGAATTAGAATAATAAAATATGTATCATTTGAATTGTCCATAGTGTTTATTAAGAATGTTACTAATCACATTTCCTTAAAACCCACAACCACAGATTGAAGGATTTCAACCAGTCACAGCTCTTTCTGGCCCCACGCTTATACACACAACACACAGGAGATATTTATTTCCCCACATGACAGGTTAGTTTTATTATTTTCCTTCATCAAAGGAGTCAGGAGGGAAGAACATCAGCAAAATGACGCTGCCAGTTCTTCCCATTTTCACTGTCACAGATCTCTATCTGGCCATGGCCACAATGCTAAGACACACATTTTCTTTGGCAAAATGTGGTCATTTTGCTACTTAGAAGAGTTTGTGAGACCAAAGCTGAAGGAGTAGTGAACTGTGGATGACCCTTATGCTACGAAATAGTTGCTACATTATTATTTTTCTCACAATTATTCTATCAAAAAATACAGATTTATTTGGGAAGGCTCAGAACAATGAAATAAATACAGTACTGATTTCCAAGGCAAATGCCATGTCATTTTGAGATGAGTCACCCTGCAGAAGACAATGATAAATCAACCAGATAATTTCTGCATGTCAAAGAGTTTCAAAGGTGATAGCTAGTAAATTGAAGTACACATCAAAGTTGCTCAAATAAAAATGTTAAATATAAGTTACTTCTTTATACATATCTAAAATCTGTCAAGCGCAGGGGAAAATAATCGGTTCCACCCCCACCCATTAACTGAACAGATCACAGAAGTTAAGTTTGTCTTTCCATATCCGGGAGTGGCCTTGGGAACAGAGGTAGCTGTAGTTCCAGCTGTGTGGGAATGTCACTGAGTTTTAGCCCATCTAGCACCAATGGTGTCATGACTAAAGCATGTCCAGATATAGGTGACAGAGTTAAAGACGAGCTAGGTATAAAAGATACCTCCAGATCTCTGAAGGCATTCAGCTGATGGGAAGCTGAATGGTCAAGAAAAGGCAGGGGTCGGTACAGACACACTCCCTGGCACTCTGGCTACATTAGGCTGCTCTGAAGCATTGCACTTTGGCAGCCAGCAAGCTGGGTCTTTGGCTTTAAGATGTGGGTGTTCAAGCTACCGACAACACGTGTCTTTACTAGCTGTTGACACCTGAGACCCCCCCACCCAGGTTACATGTGAATGTCATATTTTGAGAAGAGGTTGATGCTGCCTGTTGTTAATTTTTGATGTGAGTGGGCTGAAAATTAAGGAGGAGGAAAATCGTGACACACAAGTGATTTTTCCTCCCCCTATGGATCAGAACTTTAATCACGCAATAAATATTCTTATTCTTCCCGTGGAAGAGTAGGTGACCTTCGTTTCACAAAAGCTTGTAAAATCCAGTTTGTGTTTTTCTCTATTCCCAGGGATCTGTGAAGGAAGGATTGCATGTTCAGTGAAATTGATGTTTATCATAAACAATGCAGCTGGATGTGACAAAGACCAGTCCAACGTAGCCCTCCCAACCTTGAGTTGAATGTGGATGTTGTGTCTTTAAGGCAGTGGGGCTCCCTAGCTCCTTGAGGTTGAACTCTGCCTTCCCAGGGCAGTGAGTCAGACTGGGAAGCTCAGACAAATGGAATCTCTCACTAAACAGCCCAGAGCCAGACAAGAGTATTTCCGCAGCCCCCACCTCTTAAGCACACAGGCCACAGTAGTCTTTAACAGTGCCGGCCACCATGTTCTAAAATTAAAAGCACAATTCAGGACAGAAGCAAAACTGGTCCTTCTCTCATCATCTAGAATCACCTGAGGGAAATAGGACAGGGGTGGGCAGCTGTCAATTCTCTTATCAGCCCTTCTAAGTGCTCAGTACCTCTAATGCTGTAAGCTTTGAGGGGAATAAAATTTCAACACCAGTGGCAGGATGAAAATGTGTAAGAAACTATACCTTTTCCCCAACATGAAAATAAAGAAGAGGAAAAAAGAGAAAAGGGGGAGAGGAAGCAAGCGGAGGGGAGGGGAGGGAAGAGGGGAGAGAGAAGATGAGGGAAGAAAAGAGAAAGGAGGAGGAGGGAAGAGGAGCAGACAAAACCAAGTTTCTTCTCCTTCCCTCCTACATCCAGATTTTAGGGGGGCAGCTTCTAACATTTTCATGGTCAAATTCTGAAGAAGTATTCCAAAGGCCAGTAAAATTCAACGTGAACACACTGAAGGACTCTAAGATAGCAGTTACCAGACGCATCAAGAACAGAGCTCTAGCCAGGCGGAGCCTTTAAACCCAGCACTCAGGAGGCAGAGCCAGGTGGATCTCTGTGAGTTCAAAGCCAGCCTGGTCTACAGAGTGAGATCCAGGACAGGCACCAAAGCTACACAGAGAAACCCTGTCTCAAAAAATAAAAAAAAAGAACAGAACAGAGCTCTAAAACTAGACCAAGGAGGAAGAGAGTGTGCAAGCAAAGGAAGAGGAGGAGAGACAGAAGGAGGGAAAGGATGTGGAACAGGAGGAGGAGGATGTAGAGAGGAAGATATGGAGGAGGGAGGGAGAGGAGAAAGAAGAGGAGAGAGGTAGAAGAGAAGAGAGGAGGGGCTTAAAGGAAGGAGGGGAGGGGCCATGAATGACATCCCTATGTGTATTTGACTCTGAGGCCTTGATGTTCTCCATCTTCTCCCTCCTTGGGTCTTCGTCGTTTCTGTCTTGATTGTTCACAAAGCCCATCAGAAAGAAACATAACTCTCAAATACGAGGAAATAACCTGGGTTAACTCCAAACTGAGGAAGCAAGACAGGTTGATTGCATAAATAAAAAGTTTTCCTAAAAGCAGAAGGTCAAGTTTAATTAAGTTTGGCAACACAGATGTTTTATGCAATACTAACTCGTAAACTTGTGTTGATATTAGTTGTTTCTTATTCTGTTTTATTTTGACTTGAGATTGAACTATTAAAATGGTAAAAATCTGCTCATAATTGATTCTTAATTAAAAGAAGCAACCTAAGGTGGAAAAGTGTAACTGCTGTTCAGGGAACAGTGTTATCTTCTGTAGTTACAGTCTTATCAACCTGTGAGCACACTTACACACTGCTAAATCTATTCTGCAACACTATGGGAGAATCCAGGGCTCACTATGATGGGCTCTTGATCTTGTTACCCTCTCAAAGATATTTCTACGGCCATCCTTTCTCCATGCCAGTCTTTAACCTGGAATTCAGATCTTTACTAATCTGAGTAAATCCTATCTTGCTCCCTCCTATTTTTTTATGTTGTGTAAACTGGGAGCCAATTGAATCCATCTACTTGCTGCTTCCTTTTCTGAAGTGATATGTTTTCTACCTCCACCCTCTGCCCATTTCAATGTTACTCTTCCTTCAAAGGCCTACAAAGCTGCCTGAGTTCTTCCTGGGGCCTTTGCCTATACAGATGTGTAAGCCGGACCCCAGTATGGTCGTGTATCCATCCCATTCCCCGAAGTTGGTACTGTATCCTACATCCTTTTCATTATCATATCCCCCAACTTGCTTATCATAAAAAGTATATAATTCCTTAATGCCCCCCCCAATCAGCAAAACAGAAAACACTAGTCATCTTAATGTTGTTTACTTCAGACATCTGTTCCTGCCATTTAGCAGAAGTTTCCTTAGTTTGCACAGATAACATTACAGTACAAACAAAGCAAACATTAGGCCTGGACTAGACAGATCTGTCAACTGCAAAGAACTACTTCAATAATCAGATCAAGCCAGATTCCCAGAAAGTCTCATCCCCCTTGGTCGCTGAACCACCACCTTATAACTGTGGTGATGTGCCCTGAAAATTAAATTGACCAAGTGTATCTGTTTGTCTGATTTGGTTTGCCTAATCAATATAAAATAGGTTTCCCACAAAGACCCAAAATGTTCTTGTCCATTCCTCTAAAAATCTTAGACCTTAATCTGTTTTTATCAGAGCATCTACCAGAAGTCATTCTTCTCCAGACTCTTCTATTGGCTTAAGAAACACCCCATCAAGTTTCCTAAAGGTGTAAAACAATTCGCTCACAAGAACAGAACAGTTTTCCCCTTAATTAAACACTGTTTTCCAGTGTGCTTTTCAGAAGATTGAAGACCCTTAGCTCACGCAGTGAAACCGGTGTCTTCATGAAGGTTCATGGCTTTTGTGAGGCTTTGGAGGGTTTGTAGGAAAACAGTCTGCAGCACTTGCCTCTCACCAAGTCCAGGGCCTCTCTTCCAGGCTCTCTCCCACCTTAGGCAGACTTTCCGTCTCTGTCCATACTTTCTCAATTTCTGCACCTGCACCCTCCTATTCCTGGCTCTTTACTCTCAAGCTGAGGGATGCGAGCTCAGATCCTTTGGCACACACTCGGTTTCTCAACGGACAGGAGAATTCACCAGTTCTCAGAAGCAACCAAAGATTATACAAAAGGAAACATAAAAATACAGTTTCCAAACAACTCAAAATGACACACAAATCCCCCTGCTCTTTCGAAGTCAGAAGAAGAGGACTCTGGATGGGAAAGAGCACATGTCTCAGGACTTTCTGCCAGATAGAGAAATCACCTTGCTCAGAAGTATAGATTTCCCTGCATAAAATCCAGTATCTGGAGTTCAGTTTTCTATTTATACCCAAAATAGCTACCAACTCCAAGAAAAAAATTGCTTTAACTCAGAGCATTATCTGTATTAAGAGATTGTTTTATGTCCTCATTAACTTTTTATGTCCTTCCACGACCCTCAACCTTTTTAAAAGATGTCATCTAGAAAGGCAGATGGTCATATTCAGTTCAAGATACAAATGTACAGTGCCAGAACAAAGCAACAGTGATGTCTCTTGAGGCTTTGTAGGTATACTGGCTATAGAAAGCAAAGGATCAGTAGAGTAAGTATCCAAGTTCACAGAGCATGGAATGGTGTCACCCTCATGGATGGCAGCCTAGCTGTGCATCCAGTGTTCCTAAATACTTTATATAGTCACCTAACTCAGCACAGTGTAGCTGGAGTTTTCCTGCCTGGCCCACAGTCAGGACAAATCTCTCTCACCTGCCAGTCCCACAGCCTCTCAGACC